>NC_051180.1:59800012-60100012 GCF_013339695.2 Rhipicephalus sanguineus | reverse complement strand
ACGCTTGGGCAGACTGAAATTTTGCAGCAATCACGCTATAAGTGTCAAGCGTGATGCGTTGCGTTTACGTAATTTATCGCGCGTCTGAGCACGAGCTTGGGATGTTACCGTGATGTTGTGAGGGGAAGTTTTATTTCGATACCGCAAGTTAGTGCCGCCGTGCGTCAGCTGCGGCGGTTATCTGACATGTGTTGTACGTTATGTGGTTTCTGTGACTGTCAGCCTATGGTGTCATTTACCGCTGTGTTGCCGCTTGTGCACATGCTACCAGTTTCACGCTTAATTCGCGCATGTAAATTAATCCGCGCCTTTGTGCTAAGCTTCTCTAGGTCTTGCATTGCCTCCGTGATCGGTGGGCGCTCACGGAGGCTGTGCAAAGCGCCGATGTCATGTGATGACAATATGAGATGACGTAACGTAATCTAACATCAGCATGACGTCATTGTCACGTCACAGATTTGAGCTTCTATGACGTCCTGGTGACGTCATCACATTATTTTTACTGTCTCCAACATCGGTGACTTTGCAAGCTCTCTGCACGTCCCCGGGTCTTGCATTGCCTCCGTGATTGGTGGGCCGATCACGGAGGCTGTGCAAAGCACTGATGTCATGTGATTACTATATCAGATGAGATAACGTATTCCGACGCCAGCATGACATCGTTGACACGTCACAAATTTGAGCTATCTACGACGTCCTGGTGACGTCATCACATGATTTTTTTGCCTCACTCGTGTTGGCGCCGAAGCCTCGGGACTCCAGTCAATTCGTGCGTTTCATGAGGCATCTAAGGTGTTCGCCCTATAAGCAATGTAACTGAAACTGTAACCATGAAACTAACGGCGCGAATTCTGCTTGCATGAACACCCCCTTCCGTTGAAAGCGCGAGCCTGGGAGATCCCATTTCTGACTGGAGTGATATCGCGCACTCGCCGGTACTCCACTCCCGAAGCAAATAAAGAAATCAATGTTATAAAAAATTACACCATCTCCCGCTAAAGGGGACCATGAGGCGATGCAAAGCCGGAGCACTTGCACGATCGCGTTCCGTTGGCGTTCGTTGGGCATGCTACCGACCCCGCGTCGTGCAACGCGAAGAGGAACGCTACGCGCGTCGTGTCTTCCCTCTAGCCCGGCCGTTAAGCACCCTACCGGATTCTAACTATTGAACCTCGCTACCCAGCGCGCTGCGTTAAACTCAACCATGCGCCATTCATGCGCCGGCGAAATAACGGCGAGTTATTTATATGCACCGTTTACCGCTGGTGGTAAGCAAATCTCGGAGGAGCTTGAGCGTGATTTCGATCCCGCAAAGCTCCTACATTTTCTTTCAATTTGATGACAGCCCTTGACACGCGCACGACA
The DNA here is from genome assembly GCF_013339695.2 of Rhipicephalus sanguineus. Classification (NCBI taxonomy): domain Eukaryota; kingdom Metazoa; phylum Arthropoda; class Arachnida; order Ixodida; family Ixodidae; genus Rhipicephalus; species Rhipicephalus sanguineus. The sequence goes on along the minus strand of NC_051180.1, from coordinate 60,098,647 downwards.
ATGTGGCCCCTTTCTGTCCCCACTCGTGATGTGACAGGAGACGCAGAGGGGGGGGGGGGTCACTCCACGCGCTGCAGTTTCAAAGAAAAAGAAATATCTAAGAGTGTCTGATTCTCCATTGTCGACACTTGTAGCGCATTGCGCAAGCACAAAGACGTAACAACTGTCACAATTGTTACGTCACGCTTGTGTTAGTTCACGCCTGTCCTGTGTATGTCTGTGCGTTCTTTTCGGGCATCCTTCTCTGTGCTTCAGCGGCGCGCTGCAAGTATCGAGCTGCTTCTCGTTCTTCGTGCGACATTCCAATTTCTTGCTATTGCATTCATTGCTGCGCCCTTGCGGCGGAACTGTGACTTTCTTTTATAGTTGTTTCTCTCTTTCGGCAACTAAAAAAATCACTCAGAATACAGCCGCGGCTTTGTTTGCACGCATTACTAATTGTCTTACCACCGGTTGGCACCGGTGATCAGACGAGACGAATGGCGCGTGTTCAACAGGTCCAGCAGCCGGTGACCCGCCGCCCACATCGGAGGAAACGGCGCTCGCAGCTGACTCCAGAAGTATCCTTACATCGGAGCTGTGCATGGCACGCCTCCTTAATTTTTCGGCTTCCGCCCGCGTACAAAGAAAAAACATTGGCCGCGTATCTGCGTGCTTCGCAGCAAATGTTGTCTAAAGACAATAGAAGAGGCGCTGCGTGAGATATGGACGCCATCTGGCAATACGTCGGGAAACATGAGTGCTGTGTTGCGGGCTGGTAGTCCCGGCGCAGCAGCAGGCGAAGACCGGCGGTGACCAACGCGACCGGCGGGGACGCCAGCCAGCCCGAACACGCTGTTTGGCGCGAAGCGCTGAAGCAGAAGAAACGTCCGCACTCAACGAGTACTCTCCACATACTCTTTTGTTTACCCGTCGCCTGGGTAAAACAGGAATGCCGGAGCGGGGCCCCATGGCATTCGTACACTGCAATAAGAACCGAAACCGAAACACAACAATGCCGACCTCGGGCATGCTGCCGACCTCGCGTCGAGGAACGCGAAGAGGAACACTACGTGCGTCGTGTCTTCCCTCTAGCCTGGCCGTTAATTCTCACAGGGCGAGCGGGGAACGCGGTCGACAGGTGCGCGAGAGGGAGGCAGCGTAGGAGAGGAGAGAGAGGAGGAGGGGACGCGCATGCGCTGGCGCTCATTGCGGCGCTGCGCAGGAGAGAATTTCGGCATGTCGAGCCCGCATTTCAGAGGAGTCAACCGAAGCAAGCGCTGGACTGAACGCGCGCAGCGCTCTACCACTTAAAGGAGAGGAGACTAGAGGAGGAGAGTAGCGCATGCGCCGCGAGAGCAGAAGCAAGAACACAGGAGGGTGATTCCACGTAAGATCGAACAAACGATGGCTGGTCGACCTCTTAAATTTATTTCAAAAATTTATGTATTATTGCCTGATGAGTGGAAAAAAGAGATCCGGAATTTCTTTTGCCGCCAAAATTTTTTCGAAGCACAGGAAATCAATAATGAAGGAGAGGTGGAGTCGAGCGCTCGTCCGCTCTGCTGTTTTGGCCAACTTTCGTTATGAATTGCACAAAATATATTAAAGTTAGGTAGCTGAAATTTCTTTAACTAAATATATGCATGTTGTTGCTTTTGCTCAGGTATTTTTAGTTTTTATTTGTAGTGTAGATGTTTTTCTAAAAAACCTCGAAATTGGCTCAGGAAACGTTATTTTCTTTACTTTGAAGGTCTTTATCTAAAAAAATCCTTGTAGCAGAGCGACGTTAATTCCGCATTACGTTTTTCGCATACTTATCTACCAAACTGCTGAATCTTATATTTATATAACTTTTCGGTAAAGAGATACGATCGGGCTAAGTTCAGAAAACACCGAACAGTGGAAATTTCAGGCGACAATTAAAAAAAAACATTTTTTTATATTTCTTCAACTTTGTCCACTTATTCTCCTCCACATCAGCTTTCATAATCATTAAAAACATATTGCATAATTTCGTTGCACTAATAGTTAAGGCCCCTCCAATGAGACCCTTCGGCAAGGATTGGCAATTCCGACTTCTTGCCCAGCAAGTGTATAAAATGCAGGCAGGATTGGATTTCTTTTTATTTAAAGGCCAGCAGAACCGAAAAAGGTGTCGACGGCACTGAAGACGTTAATTCTTAAATTATTTCTCATAAGTGATAGACCCACCGCTTTCTCGGGGTCATAATCGATCGCGACCTGTCCTGGAGCCCTCACATCGCCTACATGAAGAAGAAACTGACCATGATCACCCACGTCTTAAGGTTTCTTGCTGGAAAATCGTGGGGTGCATCTGTGCGAGCGATGCTTCAACTTTACACCGTTCTGTTCCTCGGTTTCATGCGCTACAGCCTACCTGTGCTTTGTAAAACCCGAAGAACGAACGTACGTGTCCTCCAGTCGCTTCAAGCTCAAGCACTGAAAATATGCCTTGGCCTTCCGAGATGCACATCTACAGCAGCGACTGTCGTCATCGCGCGTGACCATCCAATCACTACATACATACGCGTCGATGCTTTGAGAATGCACATCAGACATTTTGCTCGGATTCCGTCGCACCACCTCGCCTCACTTCCTACATCTAGGCCGCACTCTGCGTTCAGCGGTACTGTAGCATCACATCGAACAGTGATTCCCTCGACCTTCAAGCATGCAGAAAGACCGCCGTTACCATTGTGGTGTCTACACCCACTCGAAGCCCTACTCACCATTCCCGGAATCCAAAAGAAGAAACAGTCGTCATATTTAGCCCTACAACAAGCCACACTACTGTACCTGCACGAGAAACACAGCGGACGCCTTCACATTTACACGGACGGTTCTGTCTCTTCTGAAAGCTCAGCAGGGGCAGTATTTATTCCCGCGAAGTCAATCACCATAAAATTCAAAACAACGCATTTGACATCATCAACGACCGCAGAACTCGCCGCCATCCGTGCAGCACTAGAATTTGTAATTGAAGAACCTTCGCAAGCTTGGTCCATCTTCTCTGACTCCAAGGCAGCTTTTCAATGTCTTATGTCGCCATTTCGTTATGGACCTAATGAGCAGTTAGTCGCTGCTATAAGGCTTCTCCACCACCATGCAGTCGAGAAACAACACAACATAGCGTATCAGTGGATACCGGGTCATTGTGGTATATACGGTAACGACCGTGCGGATGAGGCCGCCCGATCTGCACATGACAGTGACCACTACGCAGATATACCGTTCTCCAGAACCGACGCAGCTACAAGACTTCGTTCGCTGGCACGTGAACTCACACTTGCCCAGTGGAACTCGGCTGAATTCACCAACGCTCGTCTACACAGCTTGGATCCCAATCTCCAGCTCCGTCTTCCGTCAGGAATATCGCGAGCTGAGGAGACGCTTCTGTGCCGCCTGTGGCTTGGCGTGGCCTTCACGAATGCCTACTCCTGTCTGATTGGAATGGCCAACAACTCCACATGCAATTACTGCAGCTGCGAAGAAACGATCTCCATCTTCTGTGTGAGTGTCCCCGTTTCAGTGCGCCAAGACAAGAACTTCCGTATGCGCTAGATAAACTTGATAATCGCCCTTTGTCGGAACAAAGGGTTTTGGGACCCTGGCCGAGTCCATCGTCAGCACAGAAGGCTTTAAAAGCATTATTGCGCTTCTTGCGGACAACTGGTCTTAGAGACAGACTCTAAGAAGTGACATATTCTCGTTTCCTTTTTTTCCCATCTCTTTTTCTTTTTCCTTTTCTGGCTCTCCTTTTTCTAACATCTCTCTTCTATCATCTTTTATCCCCCTTACCCCTTCCCCCAGCACAGGGTAGCCAGCCGGTCTAAGAACTGGCTAACCTCCCTGTCTTTCCGCTTGTTTCTTCCTTCCTTCCTTCCTTCCTTAAATTATTTGGTCACTGCAGCGGCCACGAGCGCGGGGCTACCAAGCATGAGCGCGCGCACCCGAGACGCTCGTTGTAAGAAACGGCGCAGTGAGAGCTCGTTCTCGCGTCCTCAGAACGATTGAGTTCGAAACAGCAACTCCTCTCGGGTGACTTGAACGCACGTGCACTGGAGCTTCGCTATTCTATCCGCCCTCTGTTCGCATCGCAGCTAGGCGCTGATAACACGGCGGAGATGGAAGAAATATGAAAACTTTATATAAGGGAGCTATGAGCGCTCGCTTCACGCACGCTGCTGCCAGAGAAACTGCGCTGCGCCAGTTGCGATCAGTGGAAAGCATGAACGTGGCGCTCCACTGGCAAAGCAAAATATGGAATGCCAAAGGAAATAAAAGCAGAACTATCGGTAACCGGTTGCGCTTGCCTATCTTAGATGTCGGTAGCAGACGGCCTGAACTGGCGCGCGTTCGGTCCGCTGTTCACACCTCATTCGACGCCTATAGTGCTTGCGCTTTGCTCTTACTCTACTCCTCCTGTGCGTCTCATGGCGAGAAAGTATAGCTCTGAATGAGTGTATTGTGGAGACTACCTTTCGAAGCACAAGAAGCTTAGTTATTGCAAAGAAGCCAACATTTCACTGAGTTACCGACCTAGACATCAATGCCTTGAAGGAACGTTTAACACCCGATATATCAGTCACTGTCAGTGAGACGGACTACTTGTGCTACGCGTGCTTTTGCTACGATTGCAATGAAAGATCTTCACGGAACGCGCAGTTGAACGATGACATTCTTATGCCCCCTGAAAAAGAAATCGACGTCATTAACCAGAGCACTGCGAGTACCGCGTGCCCTCTTTGAAACCTCCTGGCACAGTTAGAAATCGGTTCAGGCCAGCCTACATCAAGAGAAAACAAACTGAGGTGCAAAAGATGGCAGAAGGTGGTAGCCCGAAAATGTTCGCTGCAAGATACGGCGTTCGTAAAGTTCATGCATCGGGAAATTCAGCTGAAGGAAGGCGCTGGTTCTGAGCGCATTTGACCGAAAGCTTTCGGCAAGTGCATGCAGCAACGACGGGACCCCGCGAACGCTGTCAACTTCACTCTCCTGTCATCCACACTAGCGAAAAATTATATTAAGAAGCTTATTTATTAAGCGTGGAAGCATCGGATCTTCAGACCTGCATGGTGCGCTGAGCCTTGCCTAGGGGTCTCATTGGAGGGGCCGTAACTATTAGTGCAACAAAATTATGCAATATGTTTTCAATGATTGTGAAAGCTGGTGTGCAGGAGAATAAGTGGACAAAGTTTAAGAAATACAAAAAATGGGTTTCTTTTTTAATTGTCGTCTGAAGTTTCTATTGTTCGGTGTTTCCTTGAACTTAGCCCGATCGTATCTCTTTACTGAAAAGCTATAGAAATATAAGATTCGGCAGTTTAGTAGATAAGTACGCGAAAAACGTAATGCAGAATTTTCGTCGCTCAGCTACAAGGCTTTTTACAGCGAAAGCTGTTATGAGATCATTTCACCGGCCGTTTTTGGTGCCGTAGTTGTCCGCCGCCGCCGCCGCCGCCGCCGGTGTCCGTAACCAGTATCGCTCGAAATAAGAAAAAAAACTAAATAAGAAAAAATTCCAGGATGGAACGAGGTTCGAACCTGGGCCTTCTGCGTGGGAGCCCAGTATTCAACCTCTGAGCCATGCCGGTGCTTGAAACTGCTTTGCAAAAAGGTCCTATACAGGCTTCATGTCGGGAAGGAACCACATTAGCATATGCAATATAGCGTGGTAAAAGAGTAGAATAAGCACCAAGCGTCGCACAACGCGGATTCTGTAACCAGGCGTCACACAATGCGAATTGCGCAACGAGTAGGTTGTTGAATACTTCCAACCCATTACAAAGAGCTCTGCCATAATTCTTCATCGTCATCACGCACAGCATCAACAAAGTGCGCATAATGCCTTACATGCGTTTAGCAGGTACCACGGCTGTCTGTAGAATGACGAAAAATGGCACAGTGGCCCTACTTCTAAAAAATTACAATGATTTATAGCGTAGTGGGTTCCTCGTAAGTGCACTTCTGTTGGTTGCCAAGGAAGCCCATAAGGCTCCCATGATCCATTTCCTCAGGGTCTCAATAAAGTAAATTCTCTCTCTCTCTCGCTCTACGTTTCTCCGGTTAAAGTGTGTTATAAAGCGTGGTGGGATAGTTAAATAACGACCGGGTGTCACACAATACGCATTACGTAACTAGTGGGTCGTTTAAAGCTTCCGACCCATTACAAAGGGCGCATCCATATTTATTCATCGTCATCAACCGCCACATCAACAAACTGCACATAATCGCTTACATATGGTACTCGTTTCTCCGCAGAACAGCGAATAAGTCGTGCTGGGTGCTTCCCAACTTCCCAAAAATTACGCTTTGTGCGTAGTGGGTACGTTGCTAATGTACCTGTATTAGTAGCACAGGAGAGTTTATAACGGGCTCTAGAAATGCCGCTCTTCCAGCTTTCGCTGTGACTGTGCTGCGCTTTCCGCGCAGGCCTGGCGTTTTTTGAGATAAAGACCTTCAAAGTAAAGAAAATAACGTTTCCTGAGCCAATTTTGAGGTTTTTTATAAAAACATCTACACTACACATAAAAATAAAAATACCTGAGAAGAAGCAAAAACATGCATATAATTAGTTAAAGAAATTTTAGCTACCGAACTTTATTATATTTTGTGCAATTCATAACGAAAGTTGGCCAAAACAGCAGAGCGGATGAGCGCTCCACTCCACCTCTCCGTCATTATTGATTTCCTCTTGGTTGGTAACAACTTTATTGGTGGTCGGGCAGAGCTTTCGCCGACTGGGCTTTAGGTCTCCCACGTGGGGACGTCGAGGCCTTGCCTCACCGCCGCCCCGCGGGCCTCGCGGGCGGGCTGCGCGTTACTCTCTTTACTTCTCTACCAGCACCTGCTTGCGCTTCTCCTGGGTGAATGATTCCACTTAAGATCGAACAAACGATGGCTGGTCGATCTCTTAAATTTATTTCAAAATTTTATATATTATTGCCTGATGAATGGAAAGAAGAGATCCGCAATTTGTTTTGCCGGCAAAATTTTTTTGAAGCACAGGAAATCAATTGTACGCGCGTACAATTGATTTCCTGTGCTTCGAAAAAATCCCCCCCCCCCCCACTCGGCAGGTCAACTGTAGCACTGCGGCACCCTTTTGACAAGCTATAGAGTTGACTATATTTTTGGCAGTAGTGCTTTCTGCAGAGGAAATATAGCTCTCCAATTTTTTGAATAATGATTTAATCGCAATTATCGGTTGATGGGGAATCCGGAGAAAGAAAGAAAGAAAGAAAGAAAGAAAGAAAGAAAGAAAGAAAGAAAGAAAGAAAGAAAGAAAGAAAGAAAGAAAGAAAGAAAGAAAGAAAGAAAGAAAGAAAGAAAGAAAGAAAGAAAGAAAGAAAGAAAGAAAGAAAGAAAGAAAGAAAGAAAGAAAGAAAGAAAGAAAGTGTCACCGTACTGCTGCATGCACAGGGTCGTCTGCACAACTACTATGCACATAACAAAATAAATAACGCACATTGTATACACTTGTTCTCGTGCATACTAGTTGTACAGACGGCCCTGTAACACAATGCGCCAACGATACTGTAATCTGCTGTCCGGCGTACATACTTCCCATTGGGCCCGCTAAGCGAGCTCACAATGTAAAGCGAATTCATTATTCGCAGCCTTGACATCAAACCGACAAGGCTTTTGGGCGCTCACGAGCCGCTGACATACATCTGGAATCTTCACGGCTCCTGTAACGAATGTTAGATGCAAGAGCGACCACGTGCATTGCGGCGAAGTGGTCAACAGAAAGAAATGCGGAGTGCGTTCAGAGGGAGAAATTCAAAAATTATTCCTTAAAACAAAAAATTCGGCAGATCCCACATACCGTGGGAGTCGATGTTATGCGAAGCATGCGGCGGGTAGGTGGCTGTGGCGTAACTTTTTCTACTCAGCGACACGTTACAAAATGACGCTAAATATTTGTATAAATTTTATACGCACACATATATATGTTGAAGAGCCGCAGATGTGTTATATAACCAGTTGTTTACGGTTGGGTAACGCTGCCAATGGCAACGTGTGTATTACCAACACCACAAGCGGTAAGCTGATATGCAGTGCTTATACAGGTCCCGAGAACACACTCACGTTTCATGAACCCGTGTGCAGGTGTGCAAGAAGTCCTTGAGAGTTCTTGAACAAGGGCATCATCACCAATATCAGTGAGCACCAGCAGCTGGTCATGACTTGTTATAGGATCCGGTCGTGATCGTGTTGACGAGGGGTCCATGTGTACTGAAGTATGTGGTATAGTAGAGCTGTTGGAATTCGTGGATGACTTGGCCATTTCGTCGACAAATTGTCGCTCGACAGAGCCGGCGACATGTCGGAACCTGAAGCCACCCTTCGCGTTGGTGAGCTATAGGTCGTCGAGGCTCGTAGGCCTGCAAAGTGCTACGTAGACCAACATCAGTGGATGCTGTTTGTCGTACCCGTACACTACCTGGGCGTATGTGGCCTACATAGCCTAGTCTACAAAGCGGCTATCAATCAATCTGGCATCATCCTCGGTCAGCATGAGGCCATCGCCCAGCCTCGTAAGAAATGAAGAGGACACTGCATCGTTCTGGTGGACGAAGTGCACTTTACGGTGTGGTGATGTGGATATCATATGTAACTTTCGTTATTGTATTCCTCCGGGGTCGAGCAATGCTTCAATATAGCTTGCTGAATCATCAGGAATGCAAACGTAATGTTTATTAGACTGCTATAAAAGCGGAGCCAACACTGGAACTACAGACGTTAACCTGATATGACGCCTGTATCATAGGAGTACACATCGTAGAAGTACCATGTAATGTTTATTGCTTTCTTGTAAAATTAGATAGCCAGCACCACAACCACAATTGACGTTGCACCGATATTACGCCTGCGTAGGCTGTTTTTCCAAACCAGTTTATAGACCTGGCATGTCTCAGTGGTAGAATACCTGATTACCACGCAGAATGCTTGGGTTCGATTCCTGCTGGGATCCCAATTTGTATTCTTTCCATCCGTTGAGTCAGCGCTGCCTATGCTGGTTTTCCTTAACGCTCTAGAATTTAAGGTACCAATGTCTGTTCTCGCCGTTCCTGAGTAGATATAAACTGTCAATCACCTGTGGCGCATACCCGTACACGGCGGCCCGTGGTAAACGGGTATGTGCCACACGTGTCTAGTGGAGAGGGTTTGACGACGTACGCGACAGGATTTTAATGTTATTCATGTCATGACCCGGCAATCATATTCGTCAAATCCTCTTACCCTCCCATGCAAATTTTGGTCTACACCAAGTGAAGAAGGCGATCATGAGAGCACCCAGACGTAGGCGGCTAGATAGATAGATAGATAGATAGATAGATAGAAACGCTCAAAGTGCCAGAGGTTCGCTAAGAAATGCTTCGCATTTAAAAATGATTTGGTTAGACTTTCTTCATTACTTTGCAATGAAGTCTTCTATAAAACGGCATATCAGGAGGATTTTTATTTGGACAGCATCAGTACAAAAGCTGCGGTCAAATATGCAATAAATCGCACATTTTCTCTGATTTCACAATTTTGTCCGCGAAGATTTGAAGTCTATTTCCCCGCTAAACATTTTTGTAGGAAAATACAGTTTCCTGAAAACGACACCAATATTAAGATGGCTTCGGGAGAGTTTGAGTTAGTTTAAGAAAAAATCGCGAACTTTGAAGGTTTTCGTTGTTTTTGAAGACACGTAGCTGACAGCTAAACACGAAAATTTCGGTATTTGGTAAATAGCACAACTAAACAGAACCTCTGTAGTAGCGCAAGCTCTGTTTCGAAGCTCAACACACAAAAATAGATTTTATATACATATTTTATTAGGCACAGTTTAGAAAGAGCAAGCAAACTTGAGGGGGCGCCACGATCTTGAAAAAGATTTTTCAGCAAAAATGTTTTGCCACAATACTCCATTGGTTATACGAAAAAGGTGTATATTAAATGTGCGATGTGAGAGCGTCACGTTTGGGACGCTCGGCATGAAATGACCTCATATATATATATATTGTATAAACCACACGCCACGTTATATATATATAGTACACGATATAGTTGGCTATATATATATATATATATATATATATATTGTCGTATATATATATATATATATATTGATATAGAACGTATATATATATATATATATATAATTCCGTTAGATAGTCGTGCATGAGTGCACTACACACTGCTGGACGGTCCTCCTTGCCAGAATTTCGAGCTTGGAACAATCATCTACATAGAGCTTGTTCAGCTGTGTGGCCTCGGCATGCTCCTCCCCTGGGCTCCTCACATACATGCACTCACCGTGGGTCCAGCAGAAAGTCATTGCAGCGCGTGTATGGCAACAGCTTTCGAAGGGTTCGTAGGAAAGCGGTGCAGGTTTGCGACAGAAGCTGCGCCTTGACAGGTTCAGCTACCGCAGGCATCCTGCTGGTGCTTCGTCACCTCACTGAGACTCCCGTCTGCCGGCTCGGACATCGGCGTGCTACCTCGTTGGCAACTGTTGTCACGGGAGTGCACAGCAGCCAGTCTCGGCTGCCGAAACGTTAGTAAAATGAAGAGCCGCTGAGCAGAGGTCGCAAAATGTTTTGGGCGCACGTTTGTCGACCTGTTTTCTGCCACCGTCGTGCATTTTCCCCCGGATCCATCCTCTGAATTTCCTTTGACCACCATGTTCTCGGCATGCGCTCCCTTTCCCAAAACACAGCGAAGAAACTCTTCGAACCTGCGCAGCTGCCTGCGGTCTATATATATATATGTGTGTGTGTGTGTGTGTGTGTGTGTGTGTGTGTGGTGTGTGTGTGTGTGTGTGGTGTGTGTGTGGTGTGTGTGTTGTGTGTGTGTGTCGCGCCGCCCTATGAGCCCCCCACCCCCCTCCGATGAAGGGAGACTTTAAGCCCTGCCGTTGTCGTAGACAACGTGTGTCTTACTTCGTCGTCCGTGTGTGTTAGCGCCACGCCCCATTCTGGAGCTTAAACAGCTGCGCTGTTAGAGAGGCCACGTGACCTTCCAGCGAGCGATGATGTCATTATATGACGTCACAGATTGCCAAAATTTGCGTCATCATGACGTCAACTGACATCGTAGATCGGTCAAAGGAAGGCCAGTGGCGTAGCCAGAGGGGGGGGGGCACACCGGGCCCGTGCCTCCCCCCCCCTGAAAGTTCTTTTCGCCATGGCACAGAGCTCAAAATGACACTCGATCACATTTGCCTGCCCGACCCCCCTTTAGATGAAGGAGGTGCCCCCCCCCCCTTCCGAAAAAGATTTTTGCCTACGCCCCTGAGGTGGGCCGATCCTGGAGGCTGTGCAACTTCACGTGACGTGCAGAAAGCTTCAGCGAAGGAGGAAGGAAGCGCGCTATCTGTACGGGCTGTCTACCTCGTATTCCGTCTTTTCACGCTGTGTTTCTTTTTTTTTTTTTTTTTGAAGCTTGTAGGGCTTGCAGCTAACACGTACTCAAACAGGGCGGCCAGACGCAGCGTAACTCAATGTCAAGGTGCTGCCGAACAATAATAATAATTATGAAGAGCGAAAATTAGGGACATTTTTGAAGATTTTTCACATATTTCGCGCGAGGCGAGAATATAGCCCTCAAGAGAATTTTTTGCTGTATTTGGTTCGTAATGCTAAACTTCAGAGCGCATGCCGGCATGTGTTTGTGTGTTCTTTTCTATGTCCCGTACCAAATTTGCGAGCTGAAGTTTAGCAATATAGCCCTCAATGCGAACAGAACTGCGGGTCACGTGAAGGGTGTTCACCCTACCTAAGATAAAGAAACAGCGAAACAAATATTATAACATTAACATTCGAGTATCACTTAATTGTACATGACTACACTGGCGTGCATTGGTATACACGATAAAAAGACAACTAAACGTAATGTTAAAAAATTCTTTTACACCATTTCTCTAGAACATGGGTCGGCAACTTGCGGCCCGCGGGACTCGTCCTCCCTCTCCTTGTCACTTCCTATCAGAAGGCTGTCATGACAGTTTATACCTCAAATGGGGTTGCACGGAAAAAAAGAAAAATAAACATGATTTATATTCCAGTTTTGCATATTACTGACAATTCGCCTAATTTTTTCTCTTTGCCTGCAAAGCACCCAACCCCCTACCCGATTTGCCGTGCGGCACACGCCGTGTAGGCTTCATGCAACTCGGCCCTCCGCTTCAAAAGGTTTCCGACCCCTGCTCTAGAAGTTTAAACTTCTAGATAATTTCTAACAATTGTGCCACAACGACTAAGCATTCTTTCTGCCCCTTATCTAAGCACGTGTTGCTCCCTGATCAGTCAGCATGACGTGTAATGACGTCACTTCGTTGACTTTGGTACATTGTCGATTTTTTTTTTTTACTCAGCGAAGCGCTGTATGGCTAGCAGAGGCGTACCCAGAAAGTTCTTTCGGGAGAGCGGGGAGGGGGGGGGGGGTGGAGGAGGTCAGCCTTACATTATGAATGTTCGCGTGCGGTTCTATGAGTGCGTGAGTATATACACATGCAAAATTGAAAATTTTCAGGGGGGGGGGGTGTCCCCACCCTGACGCAAAATCTGCGCCGGGGTGATGGGGATACACTGCGCCGGGGCGGGGATACAATGTACGGCGCAAAATCTGCGCCGTACATTGACCGTGCATAGTCGCCTAAGAGGGGGTGAGGGGCGCAAAATCTGCCTCATACATTGACTTAGTAGGGGGGGGGGGGCGCTGCGATGAACCTTCGCCCCCCTGATGGGGAACCCTGCGCACGCCTATGGCTGTGCCCCTTCTGTCTAGTGACGTACAGATGCATGCTGGCGCTTTTATCAGCAGGTGCCCTTAATTGGGACTCGCTATCGGGCGGACGCGTGTCGTTCGCTCGGAGAAAGAAGAGGGGGAATTGAAGGAGAACCAACGCGCGCGGAAGCGCGAAAACGCCGTGAAGCCGCTGCCGCAGTTACTGGCTTCCATCTTCACAGTAGTTCAAGGGTTCCGATTTTCTTTAATGACCACCTACGACGAAGTTGCCAAATTCTAAGATCTAGGTTTGGATACAGTGCATGCCTGGAATGTTAGGTATTCAGGCCCCTTAATACCTCGGATGTTGGTTGGCCGGCTTGTTTATCGGGTTTATCGTCCCAAAATATTCGGGCTATGAAACACGCAGCAGATGAGGGCTCCGGATAACTTAGATCACCTGGGGTTCTTTAAGGTCCGCTGAAATCGCACAGTACCGCGGCCTCTAGCATCTGGTCTCCATGAAAATGCGACCGCGGCGCCCGTGATCGAATCCGCGCCTTTCGGATCAGCGCCCGAGCACCTCAACCACTGCGCCACCGCGGTGGCTCACGAGTCGGTGGTAGAGTGTTCGATACCCTGCGCGCTTGCATGGTTGATGGTTCGAACCCGAACATGCTTGGTAAGTTGCGGGCTCGGGTCTTTACTCACTACGTAACACTGCACACATGTAATTCCTGTGGAGCCGTGGCCAGGGGCGTTTTGCTGTATTTTCTGATGACCGCCTGGAACTAAGCTACCATGACATCGACATTTCCAATTTTCTAGCGTACCAATGTCACAATTTTTGCCCATTTACGAGTTATTTTTCTAATTATAAGGAGTTACGTGATGGACACGATTTTGTTCCGATTTTCGATTGCACATCCGCGCTCTTTCATTTAGGTGGGCGTTAAAAAACTCTAGGTGGTCTAAACCAACCTGGAGCGCGCCGCTGTGCCGTAAAACGTAAGAATTTTTTTTAGTCTGGTGGAAAGGGTGCAATTGAACGTGCTAATCTGTGGTGGAGCGTTAATTCTGGTTAATAAAGGGTGCTCCTCGTGTCCGTGATAAAAATTTCACCATCTCCCACTAAAGGGAACCATGAGGGGATGCGAAGGAGCGCATGGTTCGACTCAGAGTTCCGTTCATCACGGGCGCCTTGCCCGATGTTAACGCGTCCTTGCATGTGGAGCACACCATGAATTCACTGTAGTTGCTGTTGCAGTTACTCGTCCCGAACTTTTGTTGGAGCACGCCACGCGGGTTCATCGCGCGTCTGCAGAATCTCGTTCCCCGACGCCATCACATGACTGCTGAGAGAGTGTAAGGGGGAGAGGCCACACCGTCTTACCCAGCCCCTTACACAGGCCCGAACGCGCTAGCGCGTGCCAGCACACGTGGTTTTGTCTGCGTTACGCCAAGCTAGGACAGCATACGGCAGCCCGGGCTCCTAAAGTGCTCTGCACGTATCATGATCAAGGCGGTCGAAGAACAAGACGAAGACTTCTCCATGGCGCGAGCGCGCGCTCAATATGTTACAGATGGCTATGGTAGGTTTTAGAAAGCGGACGGTCGCCAATGGAAATACGGACAAAGCCCAGCGCATAAGCTGCTTCGCATGTAAAAAGCGACTGGTGGAAGTGCCAGTAGAATGTCAGCCTAGCGGCATACGACAGCTACGGCTCGACGTAACTGGCCTCTCGTTTTTGCAATGCTGCAATGGCTCTAGCTTCGTTGCAGCAGGATGGCGTTTTGGGAAGGATCGTTCCCGTATTCTAGAACGACAGCGTAATTTATCAGACCAGGCCCGTAGCCAGGAATTTTTTTCGGGGGGGGGGGGGGGGGGGGCACTTGCTCAATGCCTTGACTATTTGAGAAAAACGCCTATTTTCATGATTTATTTTCGATGCAACACCATGTGTCATCAAAATTGGGGGGGGGGGGGGCGGACCCCTGACTATGGGCCTGCATCAGACCATCCCATTGGACATCGCGCCGTTGTAAACCAAGATCCGTACATCTTGCGCCCACCCGTACCATTTAAGACCTTCCAGAAGTCTTCTTTAATACAGCGCAAGACTGGAACGACCACCTCGCTCGCATCGTTACGGCCGCTTTGTATCCAGAGGCCGTGGTCATGTAAAGAACTTACACCTACTTTAAAGCAGCCGTAAAGAGTCATTACATATCATGCGAACTGTGAACCATGCCATTTCTTTTTTTTTTTCCTCTAATATCTTTCCGGGACGCTTAAGGTACGAATAAAGGTAACGGTGCGTGGTTTCTTATTGAAATAGATTCCAGAAAAAGAGGCCTGGCAAGAGTTGAAGCAGTGACTAAAAATATAATTAGTAGAGGTGTGCGAATATTCGAGTTTCGAATTCGAATCGAATAGTTCATAATCGAATAATTGGATTCGACTTTCGAATAGCTAGTATTCGAAGTTTCGAATAATTCGACAGGACGAATATCTAAACGCGACATAGGCCAATGGTGCAACTTGGTTAGGGTATACGGTGGCTAAAATTAACGCTAACGTCGCCGTTCGTTAAACTTTCACTGACATCCTGGTTCAAAAGCGAGCGCATGTTGATCTTAAAAGGAGATTATGTCATTTCCGCACGTAGAAACACACATGAGAAAACTGTCAAGTCCTTCACAATTTTGCGCCCGAAACGAAGGTACGGACTTCTTGCGTAGTTCGGTCGCATATGCCGCAAGTGCCGTAAGACGACCTGACTTTGGCCTGCGAAATTGAAACCCTCGGTGATTGGCTTTGCATGTAAAAATTTGTTCACGTTGGCAGTCGCCACTTCCGCACCGCACCACTAGTTCAGAAACTCCCATCGTTCCGGCGCGCAGTTAGAACGCTGCTGTGAACGGGCTCCCGAAGACTTTTGGGCCCGGAGACCCATGACGATGAAGCACATTACCGTTGTCAGATGAGCCTCATTGCTCGATCATGGGGAGAGAAAACTAGCTACCGTACCCCCCTCTGTTAGGAGGCCAGGAGCGCCGCTGCTGACTGGAATGGCGGCTCTTATATCAACATGCCTGCGCGCCCATAAAAGGTGAAACAAAAGCCACTCCCGAACAAGTGCGTAATGAAGCTGTCAGCACGCCGTACCGCCCCTGATTTTTTCTTTGTCTTGCCGTAACTGGCGGTACGCATTTCGTGTAAATATACTATTCGATATTTTTGGCCATTATTCGGCACTATTCGATTCGAATTCGATTCGAGAATAAATTTCAGTATTTGCACACCCCTAATAATTACCTTTATTTGCTCACGCATAGGCGTGCACAGGGTTCCCTTTCAATGGGGGGGGGGGGGGGGATCGTTCGTCGCAGCGCCCCTCTCCCCCTCGAAGGTGACCAGGGGGGGGGGGGGGGCATCACGTGCACTCACGTTCGTCACTTAATTGCAGTCATGCCGGCAATTGAGCCGCAATTCAAGAGCGCCAACTATATACGCGAGAAGGCCGACATCATGAAAGCGATCCGACCGTTTCATACCTGCAGTTTAGACGCTTCTAGAACCTCCGAGCGCGACTATCATGCGCCGCATGGGCCATCCTTCGATTTTGTTGTTGTACGTCTTTTCTTCGATTTCTTTCCGCCGCACTACGCGCCGCGCGCAGATCTCGCCGATAACACGGCGACGAACGATGCCGTGACGTAATGGCGTGCTCTAGATCTGACTGCAATAACGCATGCGCGAATATCGGAGCGTCGTCGTGAAAAAAAGAGTTACACGCGGGCCCCCGACCTCCATTTTCCTCTTGCCAGTTGCGCATGTTGCGAAAGGCAGTTCTTCGGCGTCATGGTATGGCTTACCACGATGTTCAGGCACGGGGCGTGTAGTTGCAGTACGTACGAGTCGCGGTTTAATTTTTTTGCTTGTGTTTGTGTGTGGACTTTACCTGGACTTATGGAGCTGTGTACCAGGAACTGCGCGGCCTGGAATTCATCGAGGACGACTGCGAGCTTCGTCGTCGGTCGGCATCAAAATGGTGAGCCCCAATATATGGCAGGCCGGCGAGGTGTGGGGCGTGTTCACCGAACGTCACTCGCTATAGTTTCCTAGCTCAACCGAAGTTAAAGGTTGCTGGAACTTTAGCGAGCGGTTCCTTGAAAACTGCTGCCACTTCGGGTCCAAACACCCCGTGACACAGGCGTGCGTACAGCTTTCAGGCTTAGCTTACGGTTAGGTAGGTAGGTAGCTTGTCAGGGGTTTGTGTTCACGGAAGGACCCGACATGGGGATGCTCGTGGCGCTCCCGCGGCCGTCATTTCGTGTCAGACTTCTGGTGCGTAACGGGGGTTTTCGCGGGCCGCAAAGCGTCGTCCCTGTGTAATTGCCTCGTCGGCTTGTCCCCGCTCTTCAAGAAACTGGCAACGTTTGAACTTCAAATCTGCACAACGCATCGCGTCGGGGACCTGCTACGAGCGGAACGCAGGTATGTTAACCCCTTGTTTTTCCTTTAACTAGTGGTACTGCCCGTTGTAGCTGGCATTTTTTTTTCGCGGTTTGCGTGTTCTCTTTGCCGTGTTAACTCTTGCCCTCTTTTTTTTTCTTTCGTAGCTTCAAGTTGGCTGCTAGGCCAGAGTGCACATGGACCAGCCGTGGCTTCGCGCTCCAGCGTTATTCGTGAGACTGCGTTTATTTTTTTACGCGTGCTTTCATCGCCTAACAAGTTTTGCTTTCGTTTCAGGAGCGCTGACGTACTAACACGCCCCGTGCCACTCCGGCGTATCTTCCGCACTATCGCCGACGGGAGTCTTGATGGCTGCTGGACGTGCTCCCGGCATTGGATCGAGTAAGCCTGTCTCTCGTATTTCCATGAGCAGTACAATAAACGCGAAGGGCCACCTTAATGCTTCTTCAAGCTTTCTTTGTTAATCGCAGCCATCGTTCTCTCAAGGGTAAATACGGTCGTGTCGAAGGGTTTGGGTTCTAAATGGTGACAGCCACTTTAATGACTTGGCAGCTTACTGCCTTGATAAGCTAGCATATGGGCTCTGCGGTTACCGTAGCCGGCCATGGTAAGCGCATGTATTTTTGGTTGATAGCATTCCAGCATGTGCCTGCGTGTGCTTTAAATTTGGGGACGTTGACCGCGGTATAGTTTGCAATTTTGGCACGTTGCGCGCGCGCGCGATAGTTTGTAAATTTGTTCGTTGGTCAATTTTTCTTTTTCTTTGCTAGTCTTATACCGCCCTTTAAAAATAACTTACCTTTATAAACATTTACAACCTGTTTACTAAGAGACGCACCGAGGAGGCAAGTACTATCGTGAGCAATATGAGCTCGAACACGCGACAGCGTGGCGAATAGCCCAAAACCGAGATAACGTGATACGTGGATGGCGCTGCCGAAACCGGAGGGGAAAGGAGGGGCGCTCTTCTGCTGACTGTTGGCACTCCCGTTTCGCTAGCGTTGCTGCGAAATGGCAGCTGATTGCGTGCCATCGGCCGCTAGTAATGATAACGCCAAAAGAAATTGCACGAAAAACAAAATAAAAAGACATCAAAATGCTCAGCCAACACCACCTAGTTATAATGCAAGCATGGCCTGTGCAATAGTGCAGGCTACGTCACAACTGACATCTCAGCAGCTGCATAGCCTGATGGGTGTGGCTGTGCGCACTGATGTGAATTCATATGACCGCTAACGGCCACTGACGCACTATAAGCTGACGTTTTGCAGCAACGATATCGAGGCGGGAGTGTCAATAGCTAGCGGAAGCGCAGCGCCCTTTCCACTTTGCTTCCGACACTGGCCGCTGCGAATCAGCCGATGTAGGGTTCGAGTCTATCAGACACGCGCTCGCGTGTTCGAGCTCATATTGCTCACGATAGTACAGCAAACGCTACTGGTGACCGTAGTAAATTACGCTGCAATTAGGACTCTTAAGCAACATTACACAAACCAGGGCTTTCTCAATTACGTTAGCATGAGTTTCATGCTGCGTGTCACACACAGGCCCGTAGCCAGCAATTTTTTTTCTGAGTGGGGGGGGGGGGGGAGACTTGCTGAAGGCCTTGACTATTTGAGAGAAACGCCTATTTTTTTAGAGAAACGCCATTTTTCATTGGGAAGTATCTGAATGGGCATTTGTGGTGTCTTGACTGTGTTCGCATTTGCATGCCCAGTCTTTTAACATCGATACATACCAACTAGCTCGACTCAGTTACTGTAACTTGCTCCTTCTTGGCCACTAGTCCCATGAACTGGCAAAGAACAAGTTGCATCCACTTGTATACATTGTGCCTCGAGGGATTAATAAGTTCATTGACTTCATCCCAGGAGCGCCGACTGTCTTCACACATCCCCTGTGCCACAACGGCAGATCTTCCTGGCGGGTATCTTCCCGGCACTGCCTCAAGTAAGCACTTTCTCATATGTCCACGAGTAGATTGGAGTAGATTAAACAAGAATCGTGCTTCTAGCTGATTTAATCGCAGCCATCGTTCTCTGAAAAATTTACTACGTCGGGATGTGCTGGGGAATACCTAATGGCAGCCACCAGTGACTTGGCGACTACAGTGTGGCGCTGATATAAGCGAAGATGAGGGTGCTACGGTTATCATTGCCAGCAATGGTAGGTGCGTATTTCATCACGAGAGAAATGCCGTACGTTTAGATATAGGCAGCACATTAAGAAAATCTAGTTCCTTGAAAACACTTAGTAAGTAGTCGGCAAATGCATGAGTGCACCTAACTAAGCCGTTTGTTTAATCGTTAAAATGGAAGTGACAGTGATAGAACGACACAGTGCGCTGACGGCTGCAATTCTATTGCAGTCTAGCGTCTAGCACTGCTTGTTTCCGTCTCGGTAAATTCATTTTGTCAGCTTAGTCATCCACGAGTTTGGTCTTAGTGCCTCTTCCTGGCCAGCAGCTAGTACACAGAGAAATAGTGCAGTTCCTAACCAGAAAGGCTTCCTTAGTGTTTTAGAGTACAACTCTAAGTTGCTGTATCGAATGTTGGCGTTCCTAGTCTGTCAGTCATGACAGACTACAAACGCAGCAAAATACAAATGGAACGTGGGGAGGATGGTGAAACGGCACAGGGTAGCAAGTTCCGCATGAGACAAGGTGCAATAGTATTTTCACTGTCCGTCGAGGCCACAGCTCATTGCCACCACTGTTGAGGGGACCCGTGCATTAGGGAGTCTCTTAATCGCTGGTAATTTTTAACTCCAGGTAACTGCCAAACCACTTCTATGTTGCGAGATGCCAGGTAGATGGCTCTACTTCGTAAGTGAGAGGAGCTTGTACTAGTATAAATTCTTTTTCTGCTCCAGACTGACAGGAGTGATGCGTTTTGGAATTTGCAAAAGTATCGCGAAAAGCCTAATTGCTAAACATTCCATCTTGGGCTTATGTTATGTTCACTGCATGGTGAAGCCCTCTCTGAACAATTTCCAATGCACCATTTCCTGCGCTTGCAGATTCCATTTTATGCTTGCAAATTTCTTCGTCACACCACCTAACCCATTGCTACCCTCGGTCACACTTCCAGTCTCTCGGTATTCATCCAGACGCTCTGACCACCGGTTATCTGTCCTTCTCGTGGCATGACTTGCCCTGATCCGTTTCTTTCTCGTAATGTTTCCTCCAATATCTACTACCCCTGACCATTTCGACTCTCATTGCTGTCTTCCTTAGTTTCAACTAACTTTTTTTTGTTTCATCGGATTCTGTGTGGTCCTTTTAGCAAATTTTAGTTTCTCTCGCTTTCTGCCCCATGTTAGACCTGACCAAGTGCAATGGTTTTACCCTTCCCGCTTTAGTGGCAGTGTTACTATGCCGGTGATGAGTAGAGAATGCCTACTGTATGCACAACAACCACTTCTATTCTATGAACTTCTTTTGCATGAGTAGGCTCCCCTGTTAGCGTTCAATCTCTACATACTCTTCTATTGCTTCTAGGATACAGTTGAACACACTTTTCTCTCACCATACCACCAAGAATTTTTTGCTTTCTGCATGTTGAGCTTCAACCCTGCTTTGACGCTTTTCACTTCTTCAGTCATTTCTCCTCAGCTGCAGTTATTCATGAAGTGTACGGTGTCGTTTGCAAACTGTAAATTGTTAGAATATTCTGTTAATCTTCCTATTTCTTTCCAATCTAGTCACTCATACTTCCAGACATGCAGTGAACAGCAATAGTGATTGTATCTTGTTGTTGAACATCTTCCTCAATAGTGGCTTTGTTGCTTTTCTGGATTAGGAGGGTAGCTGTGGAATAGCTTGTTCCATGTAACTTTAGCCAAGACTTCAAAAATTAACGGCTCGTCTCAAGCGTGGAAGCCTTGGAATTTTGTGGGTGTCTGTATGGGGGGGGGGGGGGGGTATTGTTCATTCAACCCTTTTAGTAGTCGCGCCCAACAAGTTGCAACATGGTGGCCTTCCTTCAAAGGACCCTAAGCTTCAGTGACAATGGCAGATGTTGCATTAGTAACTAATTTTTGTTTGCGCTGCAGTGTTTCATTGGTGCAACTTTTACCACTGGCTACAAGTTGCAACTCGTATTGGGCTCGACTGTGCCTTGTTACCCAAACACTTATTGAGCTGTGAGTTTAACATGGTAATTAACTGAACTAATTAGCTTATTGATTAGCATCAAAAGACATTGCCATATCAATTCACTTTACTGTACCTTGTGCGTTTGTTAAAGGACAGACTTGTATGGGCCTTTGGCATTACCATACCAGGGTTTTCCCCTTGCTTTGACAGTAATTTTTAGACTACTACATCTAGAAAAGGCGTACCATCGGCGCATTAGCGGTAGTTGTGTGCTTAGAGCCAGTATTTTTCATCACTTAGTATGGTTTGTCTTCATTTTTGCTTGAATTGCCAACCTGTCAAAGTTGTAGTTCGGCCCAAATAACCTCGGAATCGAGCAGTGGCGTAAATCATGAGGGGGTCAGGGGGGTCCTGACCTCCCTTGTGGTCGGGCTGGGGGGGACACCCCTTGCAAGTGTCCCCCCTTGAGATTTAGCTTTCGAACATCACATTTTCGTTACTTCAGTTATATACAGCACACTATATATAGGCTATACGGCACAATTCATTGCAGCACTAGGCTATTCCTAAAAGGTTACATGGTGAATGGAGCTGAAGTTAAACAAAAGCTGTACCTTAATGTGCTAGCGTTCGCACTTGATTGTTTAACACGAATGACATATTTACTAGAAGTATGCTAGCCCATTTATGAGTTAAACTTCTGAACTTCACTTTACCAACGTACGTTTCTACTAGTGGCTGCTCATTGCTGTTGTATTAAGCTCCCTGGCTGGCGCCGAGGCCCATGCTCGCTTTCCTTATTTTATTTCCAGGCATGACTTTAATTTTGCATAATTAAAAATAAAACTTACATTCCTCAAAACGAAATGGCCGCCGTGGCAGGATGTGTCCCCCCTTGTGATTTTCCTGGATTTACGCCACTGCAATCGAGCATTCATTTCCTGCAGAAAGTTTCACTATTTTGTTTTTGACCGAGAAAAAGAAAAGTCTGACATTCAATAGTCATGATGCCTAGACACAAGCGCTTCAGAACAAACTTTGATTGATATACGGCTGCATTCGTTCATCACCGCATTGTAGTTTTACCATGCTGGATGGGTTGATGTTCTTCACGACCTAGCTGGCGCAGAGCTTGTCGGCATCTGCTGACTCACCTGGCTCTTAGCATGGCTTCAACTTTCCACAGGTTTTTGTCGACAAAATGAGGTTTGCACAAATTGAGCTGGTTACAAGTCGCAACCTCTCTCCCCACTCGCAAATGACTACACCACGCTTATCAATGCGTGGACAGCAGCTTCTACTCTGCAACCATTGTAGCGTGAAGCCTTATACGGTGCGGTAATAAACAAATTCAGCAGTGCATCCGTTAGTTTTTGCATGGAAGTACTTGAGTAGCGGTGCACAAGCATGCGCCTACCTAAGATTTCGCGTACTTCAAGGAATTCTTCCTCTGAAAAAAAAAGTCTAACTTCAGCGTGAGATGAGTGTTTGATTCTGTAGTTATTCAGAGGTGGCCTACAACTTTGAAATTGACACGTTAGGGATCGAAAAATTTTAAAATCTACCAGTTGCATGGTAGCTACCATTGAAAGCATCGTGGATGTACAAACTACTGGCAATGTGCAGTTGGTACAATTTTTCTAGGCTTGTTCTTGTTCTCTATCGTGGCCAACTCATACTGCAACACTCTGAATAAAGCAAGTCGGTGCAAACATGTCTTTGGTTAATTGCTGTTCACTCATTAGCAACCATCATAACGAGGTAGGAAATATTGCAGCGAACATTTAGACGGTCAATTAGTCTGATTTTCAGTTCACATTTAATTGTGATTTTTATCAATTACTGTATCATATTTAAATTTGATACTATGCTCTTGTAATAGAACAGACTTGATAAGGCAATGGGAACGGTGCATACAAACCGAATGTGCATTCACCTATTGTTGGGGTCATTGTTTCACTAATGTTAATAACCATACCAACAAAGTAGCATGGTTATTAACATTAGCGAACCTGTTGCAAGCTAAATTAAACTCTTGTCACAAATATCTACTTATTACTTTCAATGAGCTTTACTGAGTAAGAGTTGGTAGTAATGACTGACTTTATCTGGTAGAGAATTTCACTACCGATATTTTTACTACGTTCATTAAGACATTAATGCTTTTTTGAGACGTGCAAGACTAGTGTAATGGGTTGAGCCATTTTGTAAGAATTTTTCCTGAAAAGTTAGCTTGCAAAACGTACACACAAGACAACAAGGCAACACAAACTGCACGTGTTCTCTTCTCTGGTCTGTGTTTGCACGCCCACTCTTTCAAGATTAGCCAGTTAGTATTTACCCTCACTTTTTTAGAGGGCAGTGAGTTAGGCTTCCACTGCATCATCAGTAACCTCTGTATCTAATGTCGTTTCAGCTCTACAAACTCCTCATGCCACCGGGTCTAGCAACTGCAGGCAAGGACATCGTCAAGGAGTTTCAGCGCCAGCAACACATCGGGAATCGCCACAAGGATCGTCGTTACTGCTAGCTTCAACATCGGCATCAAACAAAATGGCAGGTGAGCCTGCTTACCAGGCTGGTGAGGGTCACTGTATTCTCCCACGACGGAAGTGCATGCAATAGCTTCAGGTTTAGCGAACACTAGGCAGGTAGGTAGCTGTT
The DNA here is from genome assembly GCF_013339695.2 of Rhipicephalus sanguineus. Lineage (NCBI taxonomy): Eukaryota > Metazoa > Arthropoda > Arachnida > Ixodida > Ixodidae > Rhipicephalus > Rhipicephalus sanguineus. Next base: position 60,074,684 of record NC_051180.1, on the reverse strand, counting down.
AGGGGTTTCCGTCGTGGGGGCAAGACCCATCCGGCACTTCGGTGCGCTCCCGGCCACCATTTTATGCCACTTTGTTTCCTACCATGGAATGTGGGTTTTGCGGACGCAGTGTGGCACCCGGAGTTATCGTGTCAGCCTTTAACATTTCAGAACCAGCGTCAACTTCAATCGGCATGTCATCATCATTGATCAGGTTGGTTCCTTTTTGCTTTTGCTATTTTGTCGATTCCTGCATTCGTCCTCGTCTGCCGCGTTTCTTCTTGTCAGCATTCGTTTGTGCTAAATGTAGTGATCACTAGACCCTAAAATCTAGTTAAATCTTTAGGTGAACGTGAAAAAACCCCAGGTCGTCAAAATTTCTGGTGCCCTGCACTAGCCTCTCATATTCGTATCATTTTAGGGACTTAAAACCCCAAGAATTACGTAATTAAATCTAGATAAGTCTTCATTTTCTTTTTTTCTTATTGCACTACGATTGCAAATGTCCTATTCCCCGGTGCTGCCAACTTGTAAAAGGTGTGATACCTTCATCAAGCGCTCCTTGCTTTTAGTCTCACGCCTTCCATCAGCTCTTGTATTGGCGGGAAATAGATGATGATAATAATATGACTGTCAGTTGATTACTGTCGGTGTTACTGGTCCATGTCTTTCCAATTTTCGTCATTGCGATGTTAACTTTTGCCAACATTTATTTTCTCGCCTAGACGCACATGAGTGCTACCTTGGTCAGTCGCTGACCTGATCCAGGATCTCTGGAGCAGTGTCCATGGTGAGCGCCGATCATTCTTAAAGTACAGATTTTTTGGCTAGTTGGTTGTTTGTTATAAATGACACCTTAGTGCTGGAAAGACAGGATGTCAAAGATGGCAGGATATATGCTGACTCAACATCTCATCTGGCACTTAGCATGGCTTTAACTTTCAAAAGGCTCCTGTCGACAAAATGAGGTTTGCAAAAATTGAGTTGGGTAATTGTGCCTCGCAATGGACTCCTGCTTACAAATTGCAACCCTTCTCCCAGAACGGCAAATTGAGCTAGATGGTGAGGATTCATTGTGGGCGAAGCGCAAGAAATGTAGACGGAAAAGAGAACGCCTGATTGTGTCGTTCTCCTCTTTTCAGTCTAAGATTCTTGCGCTTCACCCACAATGAACCCTTCTCCCCACTCGCAACTCATTACACCGCGCTTATCAATGTGTGAGCAGCAGTTTCTATTCTGCAACCATTGTAGATCATGAAGCCATATACGGTGTGGAGATAAACAAATTCAGCAGTGTATCTCTCTGTTATTGAATGCGTGAGCACACCACTGTTTAAAATTTCCCATACTTCAAGAAATTCTTCCTCTGAGAAAAAAAAACAATAACTTCAGCGCGAAATGAGTGCTTGATTCTGAAGTTATTCAGAGGTGGCCTGTAACTTCATAATTCACACATTAGCGATTCAAACAATTAACAAATTTACCAGTTGCATGATGGCTAGCATTGAAAGCATCGTGGTTGTACGTACACACAACCGCTAATGTGTAGTTGGTAAAATTTTTCTAGACCTGTTTTTGTTATTCTGTATGCCTCCAGCCACGAGAAGCCTGCAGACACGAGAACACAGAGACCAAGGCAACACGAACTGCATTTGTGTTCTCCGGCCTGTGTTTACATGCGCACTTTTTCACGATTAACCGGTCAGTGTTTAGCTACTGCATGTGTCGAGGCACTCATTGGCTGAATACCTTCTTACCCTCAAAAAATATTTCGTGGGCAGCAAGTTAGGCTCCCACAACGGAGTGTTTTGTAAACATATCATGGTTTTGGTTCTTAAAACGCTGGAACTAGTTTCACATCAGTGCCTCTGTTGCAGCTCTACAAACCGCTGGGTCTAGCAACAGCAGACAAGGCCACCGTGAGAGTTTCGGTGCTGGCAACGCATCGGGGCTCGCCACAAGGATCGTCGTTACTGCGAGCTTCAAGATCGGCATCAAACAATAGGTGAGCCTGCTAACCAGGTTGGCGAGGGTCACGGTCTTCTCCCACGACGGAAGTGCACGTAATAGCTTCAGGTTTAGCGAACACTAGGCAGGCAGGCAGGTAGCTGTTAGGGGTTTCCGTCGTGGGGTTAAGACCCATTCGGAATGTGGTTTTCACGGATGCAATGCGGCACCCGGAGTTACCGTGTCAGCCTATTAAGTTTCAGAACCAGCGATGACTTCAATCGGCGTGTCGTCATCATTGACCAGGTTGGTTTCTTTTTTTTTTGCTATTTTGTAGACTCCTGCATTCGTCCTCGTCTGTCACGTTTCTTGTCAGCATTAATTTGCTTGTGCTAAATGTAGTCATCACTAGATGCTACAATCTAGTAATCTAGTTATATCTTTAGGTGAGCAGTAAAGAACCCCAGGCGGTCGCAATTTCCGGTGCCCTACACTAGTCTCTCATACTCGTATCATTTTGGGACTTAAAACCCCAATAATTAATACCTAATTAAGTTTAGTTAAGTCTTCCTTTTTTTCTTCTTGCACTACGATTGCAAATGTCCTATTCCCTGCTGCTGCAATCTTGTAAAAGGTGCGAGACTTTAATCAAGCCCTCCTCGCTTTTAGTCTCGCGCCTGAGCAGTGCTCATGGTGACTGTCTAGCATTCTTTAAGGAGTGCGGGTTTTTGGGCTCTTTGGTTGCTATAAATGACTCCTTAGTGCTGGATTGACAGGACATGAAATACTGCAGGACATGCGCATGTCGTGTCGTCGTTCACATCCAGTCTTTCTAACGCCATGGCATCACTTCTATCATGCCTTCTGTGTGTGTATTGGTCTTCTAACGAGTAACCCATCTGTTGCAGGTCGCATGATCCGACGTTCTTCATCGTCTCATCCGCTTGAGCGAATGAGGCGAATGAAGAACACCGCGTCTTGCACAACGATCATACGTAGTAGTGCAGGCATCCGGCACTATTGCGCACGACGTCTGGCCCAACACCGCCCTGCACTGGTCCGCGTAAGTTTAAGCAATCCTCTTGCCTCATGAACTGTTGGGAGTAACGAGCTATTCTTGTGTCATTTCAGCTTGTCAACTTTCGCTTCTGGCAAAAGTTGATTGGGTATTGTTCCCCGGCTGGAGCATGCAGTCTGCTGTGCGGCACCTCTCGTAAGTATGTCGTATACTTCAGGTAATGCATGTACGCAATGTATTCCGCGACTGGTGCCAGTCATGATGGCTTAGCAGCTAAGGCGTCGTGCTTCTAAGCTTGAGGACACGAGTTCAATTACCAGCTACGGATGCTACATTTTAATGTAGGTGAAACTCGGCAACACCAGTGTACAGTACTCGCAGATTGAAGCATGACATTTTTTTTTTCAGTATAACGACTCAATCTCTGTTCAGACATGGGGCTAACCAATGGCTGGGTAAGAACCTACCTAGTAGGGCCCCCCTGCCTAGCTTCTCAGGACCTCAATAAAGTTGTTTACTACTATAGCATAACTACTTCTATGAGCAATTGTCTGCTAAAGCTAAGCAAATGTGGCCACTAGAGCAAATCTGGCTCTAAAGCGAAGGTTGGCTTTCGTACAAGTGTTCACTCAAAATTATGCTGCTATATATGACGTGAACTGTACACCATGAAATTGAAGTACTAGCATTGCTTAACCATAACTAGCACCCAATGATACGATTACAAGTGCGCCTTGTAATCGTATCGTTGTTATGGCATGTAAGACTGCACAATTTAATTAATGTAACTAATCATGCTTGTGTCGTTGCAGCTCTGCAAACTGTTGGTGTCACCAGGGCCACGTGCTACTAACAAGAGGCCATGGACAAGGATTGAGCTGCTTCCCTGGCAATTAACAGAAAACTGACGGTCATTGTTACCAGCTTCATCAGCGGCATCGAATTGGTGTGGTGCGAGAGTAACAGGGCTGGCGAAGGTGGCATACTTTCAACAACCGTTGCCACTTGCCAGTTTTCTTGCGCCATCGAACCTTGAGGTTAATCGTGCAGGGAACCATGTAGCTAAACTTCGGCACAGTTGTTGCCGTGATGGCTCTTCTCCACGATGAAACCGAAAGGGGACTAGTTGGTGTGGCGGCGCATATAGCTTCGGGCTTTGTGAACCTGAAGTCATATACGTCTTTAATGGCAGGTCGTGGCCGCAGCGAAGGACAAGCAACACAACACTCGCAAACACTTAGTTTTACCCTAGGCAGGTCGCGTACAGGACGTCCTCGGGAGGCTGGCGCTGGACTGCAAAGGCCAACATAAGTGGGTACCGGTGCTTGTCATTTGGTGGTTAGTACTGTTCCGGTGCCTGTCTTCGCAAACGTCCACCCACTAAGTCCTGCTGCGGCCACTGTCGCCACACGAGTCGTGTGGCAAGGGGGTACGTTTAGCGGACACTAGGCAGGTTTTAGCTAACACTAGGCATGTTGTAGCTTAATTTTGCAAGTACCCTTGCGTTTTCATCGGGAGGAGGGCCCACTTCGGATTCAGTTGCGCTCCCGGCCACTGTTTCGTGCCGGTTCATTCTGGTACGAAACGTGGTTTCCGCGGGTGCAAGACGGCGTTAGTTTTCTCAACTGCTTCATTGTTGTCGCGTTAACTCAATGCCATAGACTTGTATCAGCAGTCCCAGTGAGTAGTGGCCATGATGGATGCACAGGCGAGTTTTTCTATAACTCTCGGGTCTACGCTTGTTAATAGTCCCTGTAAGTATATTGCAGTCGCTGTCCTACTACGGTCACGCTTGCCCTCCGGTTTGTCTTCAAGCCTGGTCTTCAATGATCCTGACCTTGGAGAAGATCGTGCATGGATCACCAGTATCCCTTGCAGTTCGGATTGGTACGTGCTGTGCATTTACCACATTTTTCCCACTTTCCTTAGTTCAAGAGTTCTCCCCAACTGTCGCTTCAGTTCCCGGTGGCCATATTAGTATGCTCAACACAAGGTGGCTGCCATGTTCCTGCGTGGGTCCATATAAGCCCCAGAGCCAGTGTTCGAGTGCTGTCAAATACGTTCGAGCGCCATCAGGAGAAAGTTCAAATCTTGTTCATACAAGACTTCTGGCCTTCAGGGGCTGCTTTGCAACCTCTCAAATGTATGCTGTAAGCCTGTAAGAGTGGAAGTACAATTGTGAGCAGTACGAGCAAGAACAAGCAAGCGCATGGCGGGGAGATTTGAGGCGGCCACTGTCGGAAGCACTGGAAAGCGTGCTGCGGTTTCGCTAAATGTCGGCACACTTGCCTCTATTGCTGATAAAAAAAAAAACTGCAGCTCATTGCGTATCTCCGGCCACTCGAGAGTATAAGGTGAGTATGACAAGCAGAGCGCGGCAGTGTGCAGTCTATACGTATCATGGTTTTGGGATGTTAAAACCCAGCAATTATTATAGTGTGCAGTCTATAGCTCCATGCAAAATACTGCTTTTTAAAATTGGAATACAGCAAAATAGATTTGAAAGCGGTACTTTGCTGCGTATGAGTGCTACAATAGGTGCTGCAATAACAAGCTCTTGTCCCATTTCACGCATCGTAAAGCTGGACGTGTGGTGGGAGTGCGTTCACGGAAAAGCGTCGCCCTTTCCACTTTATTTTTCAGTGCTACTAGAGTGTAGGCCGAATTGGGGTTCGATGCTATTCGCTGCACGCTTGTGTGTTCTGTCGTAGTGCTCGTGATAGTACATTGCGCATATTCAGGACTACAAACTGCCTCGTATGACATTACAGGTCCTCAACCTGGGCAACCTACTATTGTCTTCGTTTGCACCAAGAGAGCAGACATCTGCCCACCCCCATCGCATTTCCCTGCTGGCACTGAACGGGGTCTTCCTGGTTGACATCCTCTCAACCAACACAGCCTCGCGTGAGAATCTCTTGTACTTTCGAGCAATACGGTGAATGACAATGTGAATATGCTTTAGCAGAGCGTACTGTTACGCGAACTGGTGCATAGCTTAACAAGATCTGTGACGCAAACTGAGAACAAGGAAAGAGAAGACGAGACGCCAGCATCCTTTCCAGTCTCCTCTATCGTTCCGCGTTCTCGGTTTGCACGACAAGCCTTTCATTAAAGGGGCCACGACACCGAATTTTCAATCATGACCAGTGCCATGTGGGTTAATCCTCGTACGTTCACAAACAAGCTGGCGAAATTGCAGTGCATCTAGTCGAGCACCTACTTGATAACTGAACACTGGCGCACTTGTGAACTGTGACGTAACAAAGTGCTTGCTTTGCGAGCATCAGCATTCCGGCGAACGGTTTTGTTCCGCAGCCAGCTGCGCATGCTGTCGAGCTATTTCAGCTTTCTTCAGCTTCACATTGAAACTGAATAAGTTCACAGCTGCTGAAACTTTGCTAGATGACTACTCCGCTCCATCCAGCACATGACGTCGCACACGCCATGGCAAAATGGCAGTTGCCGGCAGTCGTACAGGTTTATAGCCGGTGACTTCGGGCTCATTTCGCACTGAAATAATCTTTTTCAATCCAACCTTCATATATGTACAGGCACAATAGAACCTCTACCTCTATCTTTAGCTAAAAACCACAAATTGGCTGACCATGTCATGGCCCCTTTCAGACAATGGCACACTGGTTAGTTCACATACATCTGTGCTGAAACATGCTGACGTTTCATGGCACTTGCACCCAGTGGCTTCGCAGCTACGGTGTTGCACCAATTCGCACTAGGACGAAAGCCACAATAAATGCATTTAGCGGGGAGCAAAATGCAGACACCTGTGTAGTTGCAAATTTAGGGGCACATTGGGAACTTCATGAAATAGAGCCCCAAGTACAACATGCATGTCGTCTTGCCGCAGTTTTGGGAAATAGAATCTTAAATTTTAATTATTTCTACTTGGGTAACTGTGAGACGTGTTAATGCAGCTTTGCAAAGGGGCGGTAACACCTGGACCATGGACTGCAAAACCAGGAACCACTGACAAGGAGGTGCACCGCCAGCAATTCGTCAAGGACTACTGAAATAACTATCATCGCTGCGAGCTTCGCTAGTGGCACCAAGTTGGCAGGTGAGCCCATGGTAGGCTGGCAAGGGTGGAGCATGTTCGCAGTACATTGCCACTCGCCATAGTTTGCAGCATCACCAAGCTTTGAAGGTTACATGGTAATTTAACATGTTATCCACTGCGTATAGCTTACCCTTGCTCAAGAAGCTTCCACTTATGCTCGGGCTACTTGTGTGAAGTGCACCATTACATTATCCCTTTGCGAGATGCATTGCTGACTGTCTAAAAATGCGTGAAATTTACACAATGTGATGCCAAGGTTATGGAGACCAGACTGAAAGCAAGTGGAAGTGTTGAAATACTGCATTTTACAGCACTTAATTGCAATTACAATGTAAATATGTAATTATTGTGCATTCAGTAATGCTATATTTATTCATAGACTGATTTCAACAACCCGCTCAAATTACATGCTATAGTTATCTGCGGGCAGCGAGCATTTCAAAAAAGGTAAAAAAATCTTAATTCCTGCCAAACTCCCACATCAAACGTCTCGTTAGATGCTGTATTGCCTTCATCAAAGCATTCGTGTAGCAAAATATTCCCACCATAACAAATATAAGGGAACTTTAGGCAACAAGAATTCTCAATATACCATCAGCTCAGTGTTTGCGGTAGTTTCTTGCCAATAGTGCACAGAAAAGTCGAGTCTCCAAATGAGGACGCTGTGTCGAGAAGGGTTATAGGCATGGGCCAGTATTCGAGCACTTCGAATATTCAAACAAATATTACAGTATACGAATTCACTTCGACACGAATTTATATTATTCAAAATTTAGAAGTATTCGAAATAAATAGGTGTATATTAGACTGCATGTAACCTTCCTGTAAAGGTTCTTTCACTGCAATTAGTAGTTCTAGGCCGCGAAAACGCCTGTCCAGGAAAAATCCGCACTGCTGCAAAGCCCCATTTCAAGGTTAAATGAATGTATTGCAATCGCATCGATTAACTTGACGTATTTTACCAGTTCTCACTTGCATCCTACTGAAATTCAAATCCTGTTACTCTTAAGAGTTGCTTCCACTTCACTTCGAACCAAAAAGAATTTACATACGCACGTCGTGTTCAAATTTTAAAAAATGTTGTCCAGGTTGGTACGGTCATAACAAATGTGCTCATTTTTCTTTATAATACGTTATATATACTATTCGATTCGAAATTATTCGCTTCGAACCTATAATTTACTTTTTTCACATCCCTAGTTATGTGCACTCCATATAGCCACCTAGAGTACGTTGTGTATATTAGTAAAACATGTGCATCACGTTGTGCCACGGTTAACAGGCGGCTGGCTTTTCCTTGCAGCTCTGCATCTGGCGCACACAATGGATGATCTCGCAGGTCCTTCGTGTATTTCATCCAGTTCTTACTCTACCAAAGACGACGTCCATGGTTTGACCGTCCCTCATCCGACAGTTTCTTCTCCCTGCTGGTGCCCACTGCGTTCTCTTAAAGGACCTTTGCTCGACGATCTGCAGTCACTTGCGTAAGTACATCTACACTGAGTAACAATAGATATGCAAGGGAAGAATACTAAAACAAGAACACTCTCAACACGGTTTATTGGGGAAAAGTACACGCACATATACACACACTCGAGCTAACTCAAGGGTGCGTGCAAGATATTACAAAAATTCGCAAAACAGTGACTATAAAGAAAAGTGCACAGAAAAATAAGATCTACAACCTGCAGTATAAAGTACAAAGCGATCAAGTAGCACCCAAAAAAAAGTGGATTCTTTGTCAGTTATCTGCACATCTCTTCATGCAAAAGGCTTCGGTTATTTCTAGTGTCAGTTTATTTCTGTGACAAACAAGATCTGTGTTTGTCCAAGAGCACACGCCATTAAACTGAGTTGAGTCAGCACTTGTCTTCTACTCAAGTCTTCGTTTGTTCTATGTGTGCTGAGACTTTCGATAATGGATTCCTACCAACTCTCCCAGTTTCAAATACTATTACTTCAAGAATAGTGCTCAAGGATTCAAATGTGACAATTTAGGGCTAAGCAATGCACAAACTTGTTTCCAGTCCTCGGTTTGTGCCATATCGGTGCGATATCTATGCGAGCGCATGCATCAGTCATTACCTAAGTGGCCATGTTCGCAGCGACATGATACTGTTATCTCGAGCAGTTGCGAATACCAGTCAAGATAGTACTAGAAATTTCGGTGCATCTTTAATCCAGGAGCAATTTGCATCGATCTATCAACATGAAGGTGGCTCACTTTTTTTTCTAGCTTGCCTACTTGTGCACCTGGCACGCGCAAGGGATGTACGTCGTCCACTCCTTGCTCCCCGGAAAATGACGTCGCCGCTAGACCGTCCCTCGGCAGACGGTGTTTCTTCTCCCTGCTAGCACCCACCGCGCCTTCCTGGTGGACCTTTGCTGCGTAATCTGCAATAATTTACGTAAGTATATCTACGTTGTGTATCAAGGGTACAGTGCGCACGGAATCAAATGCAACAATTCAGGAACTTGTTTCCAGTCTTCAGTTCATGTCATGTCAGTGTCATTTCAACGCGAGCACTTGCGTTAGTCAACACTGCCTTTAGCAGCGGGATTCGTAGCGACATGACATGTTGATCTCGAGCAGTTGTGTACACCGCAGCCACCGATTTTGTTTCTGTTAAAATTAGGGGAACAAAAAGCTTAGCAAAGCTGTAGATAGAGAGACATTACATTTTTCATGAATTGAGTGCAGCACTCAAAACATGGTACTTGTGTCCCTGCTCTTTTCTTTAATCAAGCGAAGGAGGAATTTTGAGCTAAGTTGAAGTTCGCAAAACACTTCCATTACAGAGTGAGATTGCCTCAGCCTCTTGGCAAATGTTTGGCAATCTATAGCACTACAAAGTGCAACTTATGACACCACTTTAATTAATAATGAATTTAATACTAATGGTGCGATTACATCTGCCTCATTTTCAGGCTGTTATCTACTCAAAATAACTGAACTTACTCCCTTGCAATGTGTGATAGCATCTGTAATTGATCTCGCTGTGTGACAAGGTGGTGTTCTAAACTTGGTGTTCAAACTAGGCTTGTGCGAATATTCGAGCACAACGAATATTACAGTATTCGAATTCGCTTCAAAACGAATTTAAATTCTAGGAAATTTCGAAGTATTCGAAATAAACAAATAGACATATATAAACCGCATGTACCCCTTGTAAAGGTGGTTTCACTGCAGTGGAGAAGTTATGCCGTGAATACACTTTTCCAAAAGAAATGCGGACTGCCGTGAAGCCCCACTTCAAGGTTGAATGAACATACAGTCATCATCATCATCATCATCATCATCAGCCTGTCTACGCCCACTGCAGGGCAAAGGCCTCTCCCATGTTCCGCCAATCAACCTGGTCCTGTGCTTTCTGTTGCCACGTTATACCTGCAAACTTCTTAATCTCATCTACCCACCTAATTTTCTGTCTTCCCCTCACACGTTTGCCCTCTCTTGGAATCCAGTCAGTTACCCTTAATGACCACCGGTTATCCTGCCGACGTGCTACGTGGCCGGCCCACATCCATTTCTTCTTCTTAATTTCAACTATGATATCCTTAACCCCCGTTTGTTCCCTGACCCACTCTGCTCTCTTCCTGTCTCTTAAGGTTACACCTATCATTTTCCTTTCCATCGCTCGCTGCGTCGTCCTCAATTTAAGTTGAACCCTCTTTGTAAGTCTCCAGGTAAGTCTCCTTTGTAAGTCTCCAGCGATGGCGTAGTGGGTAGAACATCAGCTTCGCATGCAAGAGGTCCGTGGTTCGAATCCCGGTGCCGGACAATTCCCAACCGGATTAAAAAAAAAAAAAATCCGCGTGATCATGGAATTGTGTAAAAAGGCCTGGGGTGCAGCCTCACTGGCGACCACAGCCAGCAATGCACTCCCTCATCAGAGCAGGATTGGCCACCCTGGTGTAGTACTTGGCCACTACCTCCCACATGAATACACCAATTAACCCTCGGCCCTCAGTCCCCAGCGGCTGCGAAGCAACTGACCAAGGCGGCGGTCAGACCTGCGACGCAGCAGAGGGTGCTAAGAATCTCTGGGTCCGGACAGGCCGCCATTGGAATCTGAACTTGGCTACATATAACGCTAGAACTTATCTAGTGAGGCGAGTCTAGCTGTACTATTCGAGAATTAGAGGGTGTAAATGGGATGTAATAGGGCTCAGTGAGGTTAGGAGGGCAACAGGAGGACTATACAGTGCTGAAGAACGGACACGTCCGAGTGCTATCGTGGCCTTAGCTGACAGAAGCGAACTAGGGAGTGGGGGTTCCTTATTCATAAAAATATACGCTGGCAAGATAGAGGAATACTATAGTCATTAATGAGGAGGTGTTATGTATCGTGATTAGTTTAATAAGAGGTACAGGATGAAGGTGATACAGGCCTACGCGCCAACATCCAGACCCACGATGGAATCAACTGGTTGAACGCTTCTACGAGACGTAGGAATCAGCACTGAGTAAGGGAAGAACATACAGTAAAACCTCGTTAATTCAACGGCTACTTACTTGGGACTGCGAAAGACCTAATTATGCGGGTTTTCGAATAAACCAAACATACAAAAAGCGGGATGCAAGGAACTTTGAATTACTGGAAATAATCAGAGGTGGTCGCTTGCTGTTCCTGCTAGTTTGTGGCTACAAAGGTTGTTTTCCAGCAATACATGATCCCAATTTAGCTGCTAAACCACAGAAACGGCGGGCCTCGCTGCTGCCAGCGAAAGAAAGAGGGGAAAAAAACGGTCTCGTGGTCAACTCAAATGCGCGCCTGCGGAAAAAAGATATGCTTCGCTGCAGCACAGTGGTGACACGCGGGAAGCGTGTCACCTGCTCCTCGTAGCGTCAGCGCGTCCATGATGCGACCATTCGCCCATTCTTTCTGTTAAAATAATTCATTAATGACCAGTGTGACGGAATTTGCGATGTGTTCTGGGTGGAAAAGATGATCACTGAAGTTTTCGAACTGAGTTTTCGAAGTAGGCGTTGCAGGCAAGTACTCCGCCAGCAGTGAAGGTCCGCAAATTGCCGGAACAACTGCCAATCGGAGGTTCGCATACATCGTGAATTCGGACAGACCGCCCTTTATTAATTTCTCTATTTTTCCAGAAAGGATGGGTAAATCATGACGCGCCGACGTTGAGAGAAGCATGCGTCATGCTGCCCGCGTATCACCGTTGTGTTGCAGTGAAACAAGTCTTCTTTTCCGCAGGCGCACATTTCAGCTGACAACAAGAACCACCTTTTGTTTTGTTCTTGCACTGGGCAGCAGCGAGGCTGGGATGCTTCATTTGTCACCCATTAGTATCGCTGCATCGCATTGCCTTGTGGCTCCTAAAGGCCATAGTTTCTGTGGATTTGTGGCTTAATCGGGATGGGGAATTGGCACATGGCACCATAGGTCGGCAAAAAATGTGGAGCTCACTCACTCACTCACGAAACATATCTTACCCTTAGGGCTCACTCGGACTCAGGCTCACCAAACTTTTCCTCATTCGGACTCACTCGGACTCAGACTCACTATAATGTTTCTCAACTGGACTCACTCGGACTCAGACTCACCAAAATATAATTCACTCGAACTCACTCAGACTCACGGCTCGATCTGAGTCTGAGTGAGACGACTCATGAGTCCACCAGCCTATAATTAGCCTTTTTCTACGATAATGTCAATGCTCTTCAACGCCAATATCTCGCATAATCGGTGCGCTACTTAGCCCCTTTTGATCTCGTACCTTCAAATACGAGTTATCTGAGTTTGTAGTTCAATAAGAACCTTTTTATTGAAAGAGATGACTCACACGAGATATATTTATCATTAACTTCCCGTGAAAGTTTGCGGGGGGGGGGGGGGTCAAGGCACCTCCTCCCCCTCTCCCTCCTCATCTCACGCCTCTGATCAATAAATATTGAGCTGACGTATGAACGGTAGCGCGTTCAAGTATGCGGGACTACACGTGAGTATAAACGTGAGCCAACATAAGACTGATAGTAATGCTGAAGTTGAGTAGACAGGACCATAGGTCGGCAAAAAATGTGGAGCTCACTCACTCACTCACTCATGCAATATATTTTGCCCTTAGGGCTTACTCGGACTCAGACTCGCCAAAATTTTCCTCAACCGGACTCACTCGGACTCAGACTCACCAAAATTTTTCCCAACCGAACTCACTCGGACTCAGACTCACAAAACTTTTACTCACTCGGACTCACTCAGACTCACGTCTCGATATGAGTCTGAGTGAGTCTGAGTGAGTTGACTCATGAGTGAGTTTGCCGACCTATGCATGGCACCAAAAGTTTTGAATTAACCGGCCTGGTACTGACCCCCGCTTCAAATTATCCACTCAAATTTACATTGCGAAACACGGGACCACAGAAATCCTTCTAATTATGCGGGATTTCGAAATAACCGAGTCAGAATGAATGAGGTTTTACTGTATTCCCCTCACATCGATTCATGATTTTTTAAGTTTAAAAGCTTGTTATGCCGGCTTATATGCTATAAGTATAGTAAATTTTAAAACATATTTTACAGTTTATCACTTCCATTCTACCGAAAGTCAAATCCTGCTACTACTCAAAGTTGCTTCCACTGCGTATGCCTTGTTTCAACTTTAAAAATATTGCGCTGGTTAGTTGGGTCATGACAAATATGCCCATTTTTTCTTTATAATACGTGATACACACTATTAGAATTCGCTTCGTAATTCGCTTCGACCAAATCACTATTCGCTTCGAATTCGCTTCGGACCTAGAATTTACTATTCGCACAAGCCTAGTTAAAACTAGTATATAACAGGTGGCTTTTTCCTTCTAGCTTGCCAACCTCTGCATCTCGTGCTTGCAACCAACGATCTCGCCGGTCCTTTGCGTACATCGTCTAGTCTTTGCTTCATGAACTTCCTTGGTCTAACAGCCTTCAGACGAGTATTTGATCTCTCCGCTTGGTGGTCTGCAGTGACTCGGGCAAGTACATTCTTTCTTTCTGGTGGTGCTTTAGTGGGCTGTGTTTGCATATTGCCAAGTGATAGTAAGCCTTCATCTAATGAAATATTATGCAGCGTTGGGGACGATCATCTCCTGGAATCTGGTCTTACCAGATCGTGTTAAGGAGAGTAGTAGAAATTTTGTAATGTGCCTGAGCGCAGACTCCCGGAGCATTGCAGTATATGCACGTTGGTCCAACTTCATCGTGCGAAATCAGCACTGATAATGAATTTCGAGATCATGTGCATGTCAGCAAAAAGATGTTCATGAGCATGTATACCTGTACCTGCTGTCCCACGTATCTACGTGGTTTGAGGCGTAAAATAATTCGAGCAAGTCTGGTAAAAAGAATTCGTTGATCAGATCAGTACTTATTAAAATTCTTCCAAATGGTCCCCTTGTGCATGTATACACCGCTGCCAATTGATTCCAACGCAGCAAAGCCTCCCTCAGTCGGGCGCCACAACTTATCACAGAATGACAGCCCGGTAAAATGGTGGGAACACCATTTAAAATGGCCTTTCAGGCTTCTCTTGAGCGTCCAGGCTTCTCTTGATCGCATCACGGCTGATGCAGCCCTGATGTGAAGCAGGCAAACGTCTTGCTGTGCGCAAAGCTCAAGAAAAGCCTGAAATGTCAGTTTTTACGATTATACTGGCTGTCGGTCTGCCATAAGTCGCATCATCTGACTTTCAGGGAGCATTTGCAGCGTGGGAATCGCATTGGAAGTGGTGTATCTATGCCCAAGGAGACCATTTCGAAGAATTTTATATGTACAGATCGCATCAATTCCTTTTAACAGACCCAGTCTCATTACTCTACAGACAAACCCTTTCTGTTCCTGCACTTCCCATTTTAGTTTAGTAGGACGGACAATTGAACTGGTCGGTATGGCTTCATAATTACGAAATGTCACCACGAACTAGGACTAAATCACGGAGGAACACGCTAAACACAAGTACCTGAATGGGTTCAGGTTCTTTTTTTTTTTTTTTTTTTGGGGGGGGGGGGGGTATGGGGAGGGGGCTATCTGTGTGTAGCCACGTATGGGTATATATTTGTGTTCAGCGCATGTGCATAAAAGTTCAGTTGCGAGCTCAGCGCTTCTGTTTCATGTGTTCCTCCGTAATATACGTCTTGCTTTGTGGTGCCATTTCGTAACTATGGATTCCATTTTAGTACCTCACGCTGCTTTTACTACCAGACTACAGTGCAGTGTACAATCAGTCATGTGCAAATAACAGATGCTTTCGATCTGTACATGAGCTTTCTACGCCTGCATGTGCTCACCACTATCGTTGCACTTCGTATTTCGTGGGTAGAAGGTAATTAAACTTCCTATGCGAAATAAATTTAACTGGCGCTTCAACCACTTGACTCTCATCTAGATTGAGCACACCAGTACACCTGGAGACATGCTTACGGTACATGGACTCCACTGTAGAACTGCATTTTTGCTGTTAACGGATTGCGTAGGTTTTGAAAGCTTTCAAAGGCTGAAAATAGTTTCTGTTCCTAGGCAAAACAGGTGTTTGGCTGTGGTATAGTGTCCCCCATAAACTTGTGTTGCTTGTGTACCTTAACAAATAGATCTAACAGACAATTAAGCTAAGGAAACGTAGGGGACACTATTTGTTAACTTTAGAGTAATAACATAAATTGAAAAGAAAAAAAGTGGTCGAAAAAGCACCCATTTCATTGGTGGGATCTGAACCCACAACCTTCAAATTACGCGTCCAATGCTGTACCAATTGAACTGGTATGCGCATCCCCATCCACTTTGTTCAGGATCTCGGTAAATGGAATCCCTGGGAGTTTTTGCCAGCGCACCACTTCTAGTTAAGGTGGCGAGTGTGACATAGAGCTGTGCACGGGCCGTATTTCCGAGCCCGAGCCCGGCCCGGGCCCGCTGACTTTTTCGAAGGCCCGCCCGAGCCCGACGGCAAAGGGCTGTGAGCCCGCCCGGCCCGGCCCGTCTTAGGAAAACACAATCCCGGGCCCGGCCCGGCTTTTTGAAGGTTCGTCGCGAAAACAAAACATCGTTTTCCGGTAATTTGGCATTTTATTGAGCATATAAAATATGATCATGCGACAGACGACGAACAGTCTCTATTACACAGATTACAAATTGTCGTCCCAAAACAGCATGCAGTCCAATGATTCCCGCTTCAACGAAGTGCGGCGCTTTTGCTTACAAGTAGACGGCCTCATGCCAGCAACAATGGAGTTCGATCGCCAAAGCCGTCACGTGTATGGGGTATGCGCATGCAAGCGTCAGCTTGCACGAAGGCGATCTACGTCGGGTCGCTCGTCGCTGTCGCGTGGATTTTCACTCATATGGGATTTGGCCTTAAATCTAACGCGAACAGTCGCGTGGCGCCGTCACTAGCTCAGATGGTGTTACTTCTTTTTGTCAGAGTGCAAACAGAGGCAGTGCTTTACCTGCTCCCCTTTTGTTTAATGTAGCGAATGGAAAGGAAAAGTGGTAAAGGGCGGTCGCGGAAAAGGCGCTGTATGCGTGCTGGAAAACAATTCCCGCTCATTCTCTATATTTCGGGCTTGAGTCGGGCTTTGCGCCTGGCCCGAGCCCGGCCCGATAAAACTGCAAGTAGCCCAATCCCGGCCCGGGCCCGAGGTGAAAATACGTCGGCCCGCCCGAGCCCGGCCCGCGGGCCGGGTCGGGCTACCCGGAGCCCGTGCACACCTCTAGTGTGACATTCTTTTCACCAGAAGGTGTCACGTGATCTTCGCACGAGATGGCTGCTGACCAATAAACCATAGTACGCTAACTTAAGGTATTACCTTTGCCGGGGCGATGCCATCTCTATAAATAGACGAAAGAAGGGGCATTTTTTTTACTCTCACTTCTTTGTTAAACGCAACCACATAAATCCAACAGACAGTTAGCCCAGGGTAAGCGTAGGGGACATTGTTTTCTTTAACTGTAGTGTAGCATTTATGACCTAAATTTAAGTAAATTAAAGCGGACGAAAAATTGCGCTTTCGGTTCGTGGGATTCGAACCCACAACCTATGAAAGTCTCATTCAATGCCCTACCAAGTGTGGCAAAAAGAAATTCCCTTTCTTTAATCCATTCCTGGGCTAAGCGAAAATTCGGCTTTGTCTCAAATATAGTGTCCCCCATAAACCTGCATTGCTCTGTGTCCCGTGTATCTGCACGACTTCTAAACATTAAACCTTGGTGTCCTTACAGCTTTTCGACCCTCAATCCGATTCAGCGGCTGCTATCTGAACCCGCGTCGCCTTCCATGTCCAGAGGGGGCGAGGTGATCCTCCTGTCCTGTGGCCCAAGGCATCCCTTTGTTCATGACTCTCCTTCGGGTTCCCACCTCTTGCTCGCCTTCTGCGGAATATATCGTGCATGGAAGCCCATCGCAGCGGCCTGCCCTGCTCGATCTTCACTCCGTGTAAGGACTTAGTTTCGTGTTGCTGTTCATCATCGCTCTGCTGCCATTACTAATGGAAAAGTGGGTGGCACACTGCGCCTCACCCTGCCCCAGCGAGACTTATGCCAGCAATCTCTGGATCTGCCCAGGGGTATACCATCTGTTCATAAAATTCTGTGCAACGCATTTGTGCCTGTGTTTTATAGCCTAGCAATGCACCGAGCTGTTGGAAGAATAATCCAATCGTTTGCAGAATTTACCAGTTTAAAAATAATAGTATGCTGTGCTATATGGTGCATCTCGTGTTTTTAGAGACTGTCAAATATATTGGACCAATGTTGAATTGCATCAATGTAACGTTTGATGCAGCATTTCACAATCATGCTAATGTTTGGCCACCATATACAATCAGTCATGTTTTTGTTGGCCATGATAGAGGCATCCACTCACATTGTGCAATGTAGTGGCATATCGATGCTCTTTTGCATTAAACTGCATGGAAAGCTGGGCAACTTCATACGGATTCATCTTCTATCACTCTGCACGGCAGAGAGGCTACTTCTGTGTGTGCATGTTTGCACTTGTGTTAGTTGCATATTTTGGGCTACATGCTCTTCCATGTCACCCATTCACAACTCCACTCGGGGGCTCCTTCGGTTCGGTTTTTAGGTTATTGTGCGGATGCACTCGGCAGGTTCTTATTTGTCCAATTAAGCGGTTCAGCTGAAGCACTGCCAATCGTTACATGAGGGGGGGGGGGTGATGGTCTTCACTTCAGAATCTGTTTGCTTCGGGCGTCCTGGTTGGAGGGCACCCGGAGCATTGGTATATGGTACAATGTTAACACTTCAACATCTTCCTGCTAATGGTCTGCGACTTCATATTAGTACATGTTACAACCTTCGGTTCATCTCTGCTGGTATATGCTTTCCAACTCTGCAGTAGACTTTGCAGGCTTCGGTCTTGCTTCACTTGTCACATGCAAGACCATCAATATGCCAAAAAGCGCACGACGTGACTGGAGGGGTGTGTGGGGGCGGGCCATAATTATGGCAAACAAAAACTTGTAGTCGGATGGGTCTGTTTTGACGTGTGTGGTGTGTAATGCTTACCTTTTTAGTCTGGTACTGTAGTGTTCTTCTATATGCTTTTGTACGAAATGTATACAAGGGACAATTAGTAGTGTGGCAGCAAAATGGTGTACTGTACTTTTTGAGTGAAGACTGTCTGTTTCTCGGGGAAGTTCTAGAATGTTGACACATTGTTAGTCAGGGAATCGTACGTGCATTCTGTTTAGCGCCCTTTGAATGCTCTTGAAGTTGGTTTTTGCCAGATACATCTTTAGCCGGATAAAACTTTAGACTGGAGAGGCCCTGCCCAGATAACCAAAGCGCGGAAGCCGCTCGCCTGTGACTGCAGAAATAGTCCTGCTCCTGCACGTGGCAGTGTTCTCCAAAGTGTTCTCGCCATCAGTCTGGCTCTTGATATCAGCCTGGATTGCGTGCCCATGGGTGCAGGCTTGTGTGAATGCGCCTTTGAGGAGGAAATGCCGCTGGCTTCTAAAGTTGTATCCGTCAGTCTGGTAGGGCGCAAAGTTTTATTTCAAGACTTTATTAGAAGTATTGAGGCTTCTGTTAAATTGCTTGTTATTTGCTGCTCTGCACACCTGCTGCTGTACAATGCTCCTTTCTAGTATTCCACATTTACCAAGTACTCCAAAGCCTCTACCATCGTATTTTTGTTCTTCCTTTGGCTAAGACATATTGTTGCTACATGGCCTGTCCAATTGAGAATATGTATTGGTATGCCATATGTTGTCCATTCTAATCCATAGTACTACCACTTGTAGTCTTCAGCGCTGCAAAGCAAATTCCTGTGTATATACTATATTTGTGCCCCGACTATACGTGCAGGTTTCCAAACTTGTGTTGTTTGTCAAAGAACTTGTGCTGTAGTGTTAGTTTGCATTCTTTCTGTTCCAAACATATTTTGTGGTGGCTACAATTTGTTCAAATAAAACATATATTGTGTGTTACGTTATCTTATTTAGCACTCGCTGGTGCTCAACTAGTAGAGCGCTTCTTCTCTGCACAACCTGGCTTGCTGTACCAGTTAAGGTGGTGTAAAGTGTTCCTCTATATAAGTGCAAGTCATTCATGAACTAGACATTGGAACAGTAGGTTGCTCAAATAAAATGACACATTCATAAGACAAAAATCCAAACAAGGCGAAGATCAGAAAGTGGAGGCTTCAAGAGACTAATATTCTTGAACACGGGGTGTTGCTGGAGTAGTTTCAACGAGTGGTTTTGTGATCGCAGCAATGTGGGGCCTTAAAACAAGACCACTTGTCAAAACATCGGCTCAAGCGACGCCCAGTGTTTAATAATATTGATCTACGCTCAAAACTGGACACGCAGGGTTAAGCGCAATGTTTTGCTTGTCCTATGCACCCCCCTTATGTGGAAGTGTCAATTTCTCTACCTATTGTTCCAAGTTCTAATTGTACATTGTCACACACTGATGTTCAGTGGGCAAGTCTGAAACTGAAGATACAGATGCAATCTTGCTACTTTGAAGCGACAGCTCTGCTGTGTCATAGTAGGCATTGCATAATGGGGCCTGGTATCCCACTATTGTCACGTTTAAAGCAGTGAAAAAGCATCTACCATTTGGGACTGCGCGTGCGTCTATGCTCTTCAATTTTGTGGACCATGTTTGATGTCGTGCAGGTCTTTCATACCTGCCGACATCATTACCGAACTGAGCAGCTTAAGCTCGAGAATAAAGCTGGATATTGTTCAACCAGTTCAGGTATTCCTAAAGATCTGAACGAAGAAGTTTGTCGGGGGACTTGGAAGTCCAGGAGAAGTGACAAAAAGTCTGAGTAGAGAGCTTGATGAACGTATAGTAAACACAAGGTTGAAGTCAACTTGGTTTCCTGATTCCAAGCACGGTAAGTGATGTACAGTAGCTGTGGTGCTGGAAGCAATGTTTCGTCGGCTGAAATGTCCTAGAATATCTCGAAATAAATTGTCGAATTTCACAGAGAAGCTTCCACAAAGGTAAGTTTGGCCTCCTATAGTTACTGCAGGCAATAACCAATCGGGGGCGCCGCCAGAACAGCTGATCCCGTAATCATAAGCCTGTCTTGTCCCCCCACCCCCCAAGTGCAAACATATCAAAAACACAGCGTAAAAGTTCCCAGCCTACCTGTCCCCCTGTAGGAACTCGCCTGTCATGGGTGCCCCCTGGCGTAGGCGTGCGCAGGGTTCCCCTTCAGGGGGGGGGGGGGGGGGCGAAGGTTCGTCGCAGCGCCCCCCCTCCCATTATGTCAATGCATGGCGTCGACATTGCGTCCCCCCCCCCCCGAGTCGCAACGCCCCCCCCCCCTCCCTATTATATCAATGTGTGGGGCTAACTTTGCGGCCCCCCTCTTTGGTGAATAAGGAGGCGCCTCCCCGTGCACACGCCTATGACCCCCGGTAAAAAATCCTCGTGCCAGCCCTGTTACCAATTAACCGTAATTGTTCCTTCGTGTAAACAGGAAAAAAATTTTGAAATAACACTTATTGTACATGTGTGCTGTGTCTGGCCCTTCACTGATTTGCTAATTAAGGTATAAATATTTGCATTAAATTTCGATTGATCATTGCCTTGTTGACAGCGATATTACTTGACAGTAGCGTACACAGCTTTGCTTTTCTCCCTTTGATGCCTATTGCCCAGAAGGAACAGCGGGATCTTTTCATAGCGTAGCTGTCTTAGGGCGGCCTGTGCTGTAGTAGTCGGCGTCCGCCGAAAATTCCTAGCAAGTCTATTATTTGAACCGGTAGAGCACGTGATCTCGCTTTGACCAATCGTGTGTAAGCGCGCGCATTTCAAATCTATAGCGGCGGATTCACGACATCACATGAGCTCGCTAGCCATTTGTGTAGACGTCGCCGTGTCTCGAAGACTCAGTGTTACGAGCTCGCGAAGCGGAGGCCAAGTGCCAGCGGAGACTCCGACATGCGATCTCGCGAAGCCGAGGCAACACGGCATTGAAGGATTGCTGGTATACTACTGAGGGCAGCAAGGGTCACTACAAGAATGCCGCAAGAGGATCATCACGCATAGACAGCTTCGATGTACGACACTTTCACGCAGTGGATGGGCCATTGATTTTCTTCCTCTGCCTCATTCGAGCCATAAGTGCAGCGATAAAGCTATCTATGGGCAACGCCGGCCCATGCCTGCACTCAGGTCGGTACAAGACGCACAAAGCGTAGGTTTGGCCTGGCACGTTTATCTCCTGTGGCAAATGCTACATCTCCTTCCAGGCAACAACTGCTTTCGGCCTTTCCATGACACCCGCCACAGTGCACAGTCTAGTGCTCGACTGCCTAGGGCTCTAGTGCTCTAGTGTCGCGGGATCGAATGACGGTCGCGGCGGTCGCATTTCGATGGAGCCGGAATGCTAGAGGCCCGTGCACTTAGATTTAAATGCATGGTCAACGATACCAGATAGTCAAAATTACCGGAGTCCTCCACTATGGCGTCCCATTATCTTATCGTGGTTTTGGGATGTAAAACCCCAACAATTTTTATTATCTTTCCATGATTATAATAATTTCTGGGGTTTTACACCCAAGAATCACTATATGCAATTGAGGCACGGCGCCGTTCTAAGAAAAAAGAAAGTCCTAGTATTTTTTTTTTGTCTGTGAGTCTGAGTTCACATATATAACTATCGTCAAAGACAACGAAAGAAGGGAAATTTAATTGCTCGTTTTCTCTGTTAGGCACAGCATTAATGAGAACCAACAGACAATAGACGTTATTTGTAGTTTATGATGTGCAGAAATTAAACTGGACGAAAAGACAACACGCCGCCGGCAGGGACCGAATCTGCGACCTTCAAATAATCACCCCCAGGATTTCGGGACATGTGGATGGAGTGAGTGAGTGAGTGAGTGAGTGAGTGAGTGAGTGAGTGAGTGAGTGAGTGAGTGAGTGAGTGAGTGAGTGAGTGAGTGAGTGAGTGAGTGAGTGAGTGAGTGAGTGAGTGAGTGAGTGAGTGAGTGAGTGAGTGAGTGAGTGAGTGAGTGAGTGAGTGAGTGAGTGAGTGAGTGAGTGAGTGAGTGAGTGAGTGAGTGAGTGAGTGAGTGAGTGAGTGAGTGAGTGAGTGAGTGAGTGAGTGAGTGAATAAACGTTTATTTGGCCCAGCAAAATGCGATTAATCGCGCACCCGGCCAATCCCACGACGGGACCGACAGGTCTAGCCTGCCGGCCCGATCACGGGCGCGCTGGACGGCCAGGATTTGGTCCTCATAGACGGGACTTCGTAGGAGAGCGTCCCACTCCCTTGGTGAACTTCGGGCCCAACGACCCGCACTCCCAGAGCATGGGAGCTAAAGTAGCAGCCTCGCCACAGGCTGCGCAAGAACTATTCGGGTAAATTTCCGGATATATGCTATTAAAGGGACACTAAAGAGCAAAACGATTTTTCTCATATTAGTAAAGTACTCTTTCACGATACCAAGTACACCACGCTTGCTGCGAGAAGACGCTTAGTAAGCGACAAAACGCGCAAAAACAAAATGTGGGTGGCGACGCCACCTTGAAGTTTCCGCACCATTCGCCGTGACGTCACATATTTTGATGGCGCCTGCTAGGGATTACGTAGTTCCTAATCGGTAGAAATGAAGTACATTGTCCTCTGAGGCGGCCATAGACTTAACCTACCAAGTTTGGGGTAATTTTGTTGAGCCAATGGCATCGAAATACGATACACTTTGAAATCCGTGACGTCACGCGTGGAGATTTCGGCGCGAAATTTAAAAATGAGATTTTGAACTTGATTTTCTCTTCTATGAATAAACCTATGATGGCAAGATTAACGACATTAGAGTTCTCAGTGCACAATTTATCGATCTAAACCAATTCATTGTTTCTGTTTACTGTCCCTTTAAGGGACGCCGGATGATAGATGGATGCTATGAGCAATTGTTGACGCTGTTGAAGATAATGATGATTAATTATGCATTAGCGCTTGGTAATGGGTGGGCTTTTAAAACTCCGACTCGTCGCGCAATTTGCATCTTTCGACATCTGGCGCGATTAGATTCTACGCTTCTGCCACATGCGTCAAGGAGACTCCTCCTCTAACATGACATTCATATAGTGTTTTTCCGAATCAATTTCAAACCATGGCATGGCTTTGTAGTAGAACACCTGCTTGCTCCGCAGAAGGCCTGGGCTCAATTCTCACGTTCAATTTTTCGCTCACAACCAACGATGCCGACCCCGGAATTTCTGCGAAACGAGCTCTTTATTGTTTCATAAATTTCCTTATAGTGGTGATCGTGTTACGTTGCAAAGGGACGGGCGGACTCGCAGTTTTTTCGCTGAGACGGTGCGGAAAGTGTCATCCTTTTATTACTTTTTTTTGTTGCGCAGGTACAACGCAGTTACATGGCTTAGATGCATACGCGCTCTGTAAGTGTTGATGTGTAGCTTAACGCTTAAGATGCTCGCCTTCGCAGCGGAGGGGCTAGGTTCAACTCCCAGCACCACCAAGTAAGCTTTTTTTTTTATTACGATCATTCGCTCTATGTGACATATAGAAACGGACGGACAAGCACATAAATTTGTCGTTGATTCAGCATAGAAGCGCTTGCGCATTTAAAAGTGATCTCCTTATAATTTGTTTGCATCACCGATACAGCACATTTATATTGTACAGATATACTAACCTCTCGCAGGCGCCGGTATTTGTCCAGTGGACAGGATGCCCTGCTACTGAGCATAAGGTCGTATATCGAAACCCGGCACCACGGTGAATTTTTCTTTTACACATTTATTTTGTGTGTGTGTGTTTAGCCTTACGTGACAGAGGGACGGACGTACGTTATTCTGTAACGCTATACTCCGTAATAACACCATTATACTCGATTCTGCTTGTACACATCCGCATCAAAAGTACCTCCAAGGTGCGCTGGGTGCTGACGCTTTGAATGTTTACGCTGCAAAACGACAAGCCGTACCACATGGTTTCCAGCGTAACGAAAGTATGCGATAATGAGTCCGGTTCGTTTAATCGAGCTCACATCCCAACATACCCCATTGCTTGGGTTTTCTGGTCAATGGTGCATTTCAGTGTGAGAAATCCAAGCTCAAGGTTCCCCTGATGCGTTGGCTTCACCGCAATAGATGCCCAAAACCAGTCGAAAAAGTTGAGGCCCTTATCACCCACGATAAGGCTCAACTTTTGTCTGACGTCACACCTTGCTGCGATGGGCCTACTATGCGTTGCTTCCGAGCTCAAGTTTCCCTGAGACGTTGGCTTTCCCTCAATAGATGCCCAAAACCAGTCGAAAAAGTTGAGGCCCTTATCACCCACGATAAGGCTCAACTTTTGTCTGACGTCACACCTTGCAGCGATGGGCCTGCTATGCGTTGCTTCCGAGCTCGTTTCCCTGAGACATTGGCTTCACCGTAATAGATGCCCAAAACCAGTCGAAAAAGTTGAGGCCCTTATCACCCACGATAAGGCTCAACTTTTGTCTGACGTCACACCTTGCTGCGATGGGCCTACTATGCGTTGCTTCCGAGCTCAAGTTTCCCTGAGACGTTGGCTTCACCGCAATAGATGCCCAAAACCAGTCGAAAAAGTTGAGGCCCTTATCACCCACGATAAGGCTCAACTTTTGTCTGACGTCACACCTTGCAGCGATGGGCCTACTATGCGTTGCTTCCGAGCTCAAGTTTCCCTGAGACATTGGCTTCACCGTAATAGATGCCCAAAACCAGTCGAAAAAGTTGAGGCCCTTATCACCCACGATAAGGCTCAACTTTTGTCTGACGTCACACCTTGCTGCGATGGGCCTACTATGCGTTGCTTCCGAGCTCAAGTTTCCCTGAGACATTGGCTTCACCGTAATAGATGCCCAAAACCAGTCGAAAAGTTGAGGCCCTTATCACCCACGATAAGGCTCAACTTTTGTCTGACGTCACACCTTGCTGCGATGGGCCTACTATGCGTTTCTTCCGAGCTCAAGGTTCCCCTGAGACGTTGGCTGCCCCGTAATAGATGCCCAAAACCAGTCGAAAAAGTTGAGGCCCTTATCACCCACGATAAGGCTCAACTTTTGTCTGACGTCACACCTTGCTGCGATGGGCCTACTATGCGTTGCTTCCGAGCTCAAGTTTCCCTGAGACCGCAATAGATGCCCAAAACCAGTCGAAAAAGTTGAGGCCCTTATCACCCACGATAAGGCTCAACTTTTGTCTGACGTCACACCTTGCTGCGATGGGCCTACTATGCGTTGCTTCCGAGCTCAAGTTTCCCTAAGACATTGGCTTCACCGTAATAGATGCCCAAAACCAGTCGAAAAAGTTGAGGCCCTTATCACCCACGATAAGGCTCAACTTTTGTCTGACGTCACACCTTGCTGCGATGGGCCTACTATGCGTTGCTTCCGAGCTCAAGTTTCCCTGAGACGTTGGCTTCACCGTAATAGATGCCCAAAACCAGTCGAGAAAGTTAAGGCCCTTATCACCCACGATAAGGCTCAACTTTTGTCTGACGTCACACCTTGCTGCGATGGGCCTACTATGCGTTGCTTCCGAGCTCAAGTTTCCCTGAGACATTGGCTTCACCGTAATAGATGCCCAAAACCAGTCGAAAAAGTTGAGGCCCTTATCACCCACGATAAGGCTCAACTTTTGTCTGACGTCACACCTTGCAGCGATGGGCCTACTGTGCGTTTCTTCCGAGCTCAAGGTTCCCCTGATGCGTTGGCTTCACCGCAATAGATGCCCTAAAGGAGTCGAAAACGTTGAGGCCCTGACCGGAACTAGGATGTTCTGACCCCCCCCCCCCCCCCGCCCAGAAAAAAACCCCTGGGAACGGCCCTGGGCGCTTATCGCCCACGATCAGGCTCAATGAACTAAAAAAAAGCTTCCATCGCTGCAATGGGATTTGAACCTAGTTCCTCAGGTTCAGAAGGCGAGTGCCTCAACCATTGAGCTAAGCACCAACGCTTCCTTGGCCCGTATGCATCTGAACCACATGAATGCGTCCTACCAACAAAGGACAAAAAACTTTCATCGCTGCAATGGGATTTGAACCTAGTTCCTCACGTTCAGAAGGCGAGTGCCTCAACCATTGAGCTAAGTACCGACGCTTTCTTGGCCCGTATGCATCTGACCACATGAATGCGTCCTACCAACAAAGGACAAAAAACTTTCATCGCTGCAATGGGATTTGAACCTAGTTCCTCACGTTCAGAAGGCGAGTGCCTCAACCATTGAGCTAAGTACCGACGCTTTCTTGGTCCGTATGCATCTGACCACATGAATGCGTCCCACCAACAAAGGACAAAAAACTTTCATCGCAGCAATGGGATTTGAACCTTGTCCCTCACGCTCCTACGCCGAGTGCCTTAACCATTCAGCTAAGTACCGACGCTTTCTTCGCCCGTATGCATCTGAACCACATGTATGCGTCCTACCAACAAAGGACAAAAAAACTTTCATCGCAGCAATGGGATTTGAACCTTGTCCCTCACGCTCCTACGCCGAGTGCCTTAACCATTCAGCTAAGTACCGACGCTTTCTTCGCCCGTATGCATCTGAACCACATGAATGCGTCCTACCAACAAAGGACAAAAAAACTTTCATCGCAGCAATGGGATTTGAACCTTGTCCCTCACGCTCCTACGCCGAGTGCCTTAACCATTCAGCTAAGTACCGACGCTTTCTTCGCCCGTATGCATCTGAACCACATGAATGCGTCCTACCAACAAAGGACAAAAAACTTTCATCGCAGCAATGGGATTTGAACCTTGTCCCTCACGCTCCTACGCCGAGTGCCTTAACCATTCAGCTAAGTACCGACGCTTTCTTCGCCCGTATGCATCTGAACCACATGAATGCGTCCTACCAACAAAGGACAAAAAAACTTTCATCGCAGCAATGGGATTTGAACCTTGTCCCTCACGCTCCTACGCCGAGTGCCTATACCAAAGGGGACATAGGCACCGACGCTTTCTTCTAGTTTCGGCGAATCTCAAAAATGGAGATATATTGAATTTCCAAAGGCTACAGGCTTACCTTTTTTGAGAAAACTGCGCCCTATAGTTTCGGCGAATCTTTAAAAAATGGAAAATATAGAATTTCTAAAGGCTGTAGGCTTACCTTTTTGGGAAAGATGCGCCCTAAACTAGTTTCAGCGATCCTTCAAAAATCGAAAAATATGGAATTTCCAAAGCCCATAGGCTTACCTTTTTTTTGAGAAAAATGCGCCCTGAACTAGTTTCGGCAAATCTTCAAAAATCGAAAAATATTGAATTTCCAAAAGATATAGGCTTACTTTATGAGAAAAATGCGCCCTAAACTAATTTCGGTAAATCTTCCAAATCGAAAATTATGGAATGTCCAAAGGGTATAGCCTTACGTTTTTGAGAAAAATGCGCCCTAAGCTAGTTTCGGCAAATCTTCAAAAATAGAAAAAAATATGGAATTTCCATAGGCTATATATATAGGCTTTGCATGCAGTATTTGAATATATTTCAAGTATCCCTTGTTGACAGAATGCTTCCAAAGCTGTTGGTAGTCGGATGCCTTCTTTATGGTCTACTAAGATAGGCTGTTAATTGGTGTATTAACAGCGGCTGCGAAGCAACTGACCAAGGCGGCGGTCAGACCTGCGACGCAGCAGAGGGTGCTAAGAATCTCTGGGTACGGGCAGGCCGCCATTGGAATCTGAATTTGGCTACGTATAACGCTAGAACTTTATCTAGTGAGGCGAGTCTAGCTGTACTATTCGAGGAATTAGAGGGTGTTAAATGGGATGTAATAGGGCTCAGTGAGGTTAGGAGGCCACAGGAGGCTTATACAGTGCTGAAGAACGGACACGTCATATGCTATCGTGGCTTAGCTGACAGAAGAGAACTAGGAGTGGGGTTCCTTATTCATAAAGATATAGCTGGCAATATAGAGGAATACTATAGCATTAATGAGAGGGAGATATGTATCGTAATTAGGTTTAATAAGAGGTACAAGATGAAGGTGGTACAGGCCTACGCGCCTACATCCAGCCATGATGATCAAATGGTTGAACGCTTCTACGAAGACGTAGAATCAGCAATGAGTAAGGTAAAGACACAGTATACTGTACTGATGGGCGACTTTAATGCAAAGGTAGGCAAGAAGCAGGCTGGAGATCATGCAGTTGGGGAATATGGCATCGGCTCTAGAAACGCCAGAGGGGAGTTACTAGTAGAGTTTGCAGAACGCAATAATTTACGCATCTTGAATACCTTCTACAGAAAACGGGCTACTCGTAAGTGGACGTGGAGGAGTCCTAATGGCGAAACTAAAAATGAAATAGACTTCATAATGTGCGGCCACCCGGGCATTATACAGGATGTGGAAGTAGTTAACAAGATCCGATGCAGTGACCATAGAATGGTAAGATCTAGGATTCAACTTGACGTGAGGAAGGAACGGCAGAAACTGATACGCAAGAAGCCGATTAATGAACTTGCTCTGAGAGGGAAAGTTCAGGAATTCAGAGTTTCACTTCAGAATAGGTACGCGGCTTTAACCGAGGAAACCGACCTTAGCGTTGACGCAATAAATGATAATCTGACTAGTATCATCAAGGAGTGTGCAGTGGAAGTCGGGGGTACAATCGTTAGACAGGACACTGGTAAGCTGTCCCAAGAGACGAAAAACCTCATTAAGAAACTTCAAGCTATGACAGCCTCAAATGCAACAGACAAAATAGAGCTGGCGGAGCTTTCGAAGTTAATCAATAGGCGTAAAGTAGCCGACATAAGAAGGTATAATATGGAGAGAATTGAGCATGCTCTAAAGAACGGAAGAAGCCTCAAAGCTATGAAGACAAAACTGTGCATAGGCAAAAATCAGATGTATGCATTAAGGGACAAGGAAGGCAAGGTCACAAACAATATGGATAGAATAGTTGAGGTAGCGGAAGAGTTCTACAGAGATCTGTACAGCAGCCGAGGCATTCAGGATGATAACGTAAGAAGGAGTAATAGCGCAGAGGAATCTGACATCCCACCAGTATTGACAGGAGAAGTAAAGAAAGCCCTAAAGGGAATGCAAAGAGGCAAAGCAGCTGGTGAGGATCAGATAACATCAGACCTGTTGAAAGACGGTGGAGAGATTATGTTAGAGAAACTGGCCACCCTGTATACGAAGTGCCTCTCGACGGGGAGGATACCAGAATCTTGGAAGAATGCCAGCATCATCTTGATCCATAAGAAAGAGGACGTCAACGACCTGAAAAATTACAGGCCCATAAGCTTACTGTCCGTTGTCTACAAGCTATTTACAAAAGTAATTGCTAACAGAATTAATACGACATTAGAGTTCAATCAACCAAGGGACCAGGCAGGATTTCGTACAATCAGGTGATAGAGAAATGCGCGGAATACAACCAACCCTTATACATAGCCTTCATAGATTACGAGAAGGCATTTGATTCGGTGGAGACATCAGCAGTCATGCAGGCACTGCGGAATCAAGGCATCGACGAAGCCTATATAAACATAATGGAAGAAATCTACAGCGGATCCACAGCCACTATAGTCCTCCATAAAGAAAGCGACAGAATCCCAATAAAGAAGGGCGTACGGCAGGGAGACACGATCTCTCCAATGTTATTCACTGTTTACAGGAGGTTTTCAGGGCCCTAGATTGGGAAGAGTTAGGGATAAGAGTTAATGGAGAGTATCTCAGTAACCTGCGATTCGCTGATGACATTGCATTGATGAGTAACGCGGGAGACGAATTGCAGCTCATGATTACTGAACTGGATACGGAAAGTAGAAGAGTAGGTCTGAAAATTAATATGCATAAAACTAAAGTAATGTGGAACAATCTTGGCAGAGAACAGCGCTTTGCGATAGGTGGCGAGACACTGGAAGTTGTAAAGGAGTACGTCTACTTAGGACAGGTAGTAACCGCGGAGCCGAACCATGAGAGTGAAATAACTAGAAGAATAAGGATGGGTTGGGGCTCATTCGGCAAGCATTATCAAATCATGAATGGTAATCTACCACTATCCCTCAAGAGGAAGGTATATAACAGCTGCATCTTACCGGTACTTACCTACGGAGCAGAAACCTGGAGACTTACAAAGAGGGTTCAACTTAAATTGAGGACGACGCAGCGAGCGATGGAAAGGAAAATGATAGGTGTAACCTTAAGAGACAGGAAGAGAGCAGAGTGGGTCAGGGAACAAACGGGGGTTAAGGACATCATAGTTGAAATCAAGAAGAAGAAATTGATATGGGCCGGGCACGTAGCACGTCGGCAGGATAACCGGTGGTCATTAAGGGTAACTGACTGGATTCCAAGAGATGGCAAACGCGTGAGGGGGAGACAGAAAATTAGGTGGGTAGATGAGATTTAAGAAGTTTGCAGGTATTACGTGGCAGCAGAAAGCACAGGACCGGGTTGATTGGCGGAACATGGGAGAGGCCTTTGCCCTGCAGTGGGCGTAGACAGGCTGATGATGATGATGATGAAGATAGGCTGTATAAAGAAGTTTTCAGCTGATTTCTCAATTGATTGTGCAAGGCTGTGATCGATTGTAGAGAACCCCTTCTCGCAGTCAGTCTGTCCTCTAAGTTGGTTAAAGTGTTCCTCTTTTCCTAATTAAAGTTTGTAAGCCTGTAAATATTTTGTATAAAGCTGAAGGTAGGCTGATGGGTCTGTAATCCTTGATCTTTTTAAGTCTCCTTTCTTGCAAGATGATATAGTGCCTTGTTTTTTCAGCTCAGTAGTGCATGCAAAGTGCACAATCAGCATTCTTTTTCGTTTCACTGCCCCAAGAAGCAAAGGTGAAAGAGGCTTTCCCTTTTCTACTGCTTCTTGGGTTACAGTGGTTTCAGCAATATTTCACATGAGCAGGTGTAAGCATCCGTGGTCGATAGCATTCCTGCCGACAAAGTCTGTTCATAAAGTTTTCTGCTACTACTTGGAATTGCACAAAACATAGCACACTTTCGCTCAGGTGTAGAAACGTCGCGTAACGACTTACCTGATGAGGAAACACAATCCGTGCAATGGACCTGCAAAAGTGATCATACAGCGGACTCTCGTTAAACGGAACCTGAAGGGACCAGGAAAATGTGTTCCATTTAACAGGAGTTCCATTTACTGAGAGTTGAACAAGGGTGCAGAATTCGCGTACCAAACCAATCGTATCAGAGTCAGTTGTTCCATTTAAGCAGCAGATTTCCGTTTACTAAGAGTCTACTGTATATTCGAAAGCAATAGAAAAAGGGCGAGCGCCAGAAATGCATGAGAATTCATGTGCACAGAGTTTAGCCCTGTTGCACGTGTCGAGGTTGTGTGAGCCGTGCTAATACATCCATAGGTCGGCGAACTCACTCACGAGTCGACTCACTCAGACACAGATTGATCCGTGAGTTAAGCTAAGTAATATTTTTTTGAGTCCGAGTCCGAGTGAGTCCAGCTGAGAAAAATTTTGATGAGTCTGAGTCCGAGTGAGTCTCAATGAGGAAAATTTTGGCGAGTCTGAGTCCGAGTGAGCCCTAAGGGCAAAATATATTTCATGAGTGAGTCTGAGTGAGCTCCACATTTTTTTGCCGAGCTATGGTCCTATCTACTCAACTTCAGCATTACTATCAGCCTTATGATGACTCACATTTTTACCGACGTCTACTCACCCATACTTCAAAGCACTAGCGTTCATACATCATCTCAATAATTGATCAGAGGTGCGAGTACAGAGGGGGTTGAGGGGAGGGGGGTTTAACCTCCCTCTGGCAAAACCTTTCATTGGATGTTCTTGATAAAATATGCCGCGTGAGTCATCTCTTTCGATAAAAATGTCCTTACAGCATGGCAACCATTGATAACTCATATTTGAAGATATGAGATGAAAAAGTGCCAAGTAGAACACCAGTTATATGAGAAACTGATGTTAAAGAGCACTGACACTATGGTCGAAAAAGTATATTATGCGCTAATGGACTCATGAGTGACTCACTCAGATTCAGATCTTGGCGCGAGTGCGAGTCAGAGCGAGTCCGAGGGAGCAATATTTTAGTGAGCTCGAGTCCGAGTGAGTCCGGTTGAGAAAAATTTCAGCGAGTCTGAGTCCAAGTGAGTCCAAATGAGGAAAATTTTGGCAAGTCTGAGTGAGTCCTAAAGGCAAGATATATTTCATGAGTGAGTCTGAGTGAGCTCCACATTTTTTGCCGACCTACGATTACATCCGGCCTTCCAGTTGCTCTGAAAATGAAAATGTTGCTATTTGAGACCACTGTGCTTGCTTTGCCATGAAATGAAGGATCAAAACCTATACAAAATGAGAATGGATGCTAAACACAGCACGTAACTTGTTTCTGTACTGATTCATCTTTACTGATCCTAGAACCAATTTTTACTTTTTTGTTTAGCTGTGTATGGTTAAGTCTTACCTTGTTCAATTCATAGCAACGTGCTCCTATGCAATGCCTGCAGGGCTTTTGGGGTGCCTGAATAAATGGGTAAAATCTATGTGACCACTGACGCCCATCCGATGTTTCAAAATAAGGCAGCGCCTCTGACAACCAATATCTACACCAGGCCAGTAAGACAGTTTTACACCATTCCCACAGTGACACTTGCATATCTCTGCTGAGAGCGCAGAATTACATGCCATTGTGCCACGCTCTTGTCTCTAGAGACATTCTAAACTTGCAGACGGGGCATGAGTCTGCGAAAACGCAGCAACACTTTGACCCTGCTAAAACACTTTAATGGGTGAACCTCCAACTCTGATGAAGCTTAGTGTCTAAGAATGACGAAAATTTTGTATATTAAGCGCAAGATCTGTTGCTCTTCACTGCGAGGACTAGCAGCAGTCGCGAGGAGGCATTCGTTCCGATGCCCTTATTGGATAGACTGTACACCACTGAGAAGAGAGAACTGTAGCAGATGATCTGCTGTGTTTGCAAGGCTACTATGTAGCCGACGCAAGTCTTCTCAAAGTCGTCTTTTTTTCTTCTGCTGGTGAGATTCCAGCAGTTACAGTTCTGCCACCTCACTGAATTCAGGAGCACCACGCACAGGTCACAGACTGTTCTTGTAGCAAGAGGGCAAAGGCCAGTTCTTGATGAGCAGAGGGCATCCAGAGTTCACACGCAAAAGACACTTCACTGTGACACATTCAGCCAACTCCAGGTGGCCCACACAAAGCACACACTTTCGGTCGATGCGCACGTAGTGTTCGAGGCCAAGACAAGAACCAAAAGATGCGGTGAAGATGAAGTTTGTCACATGTCACTGTTGACGGCGCTCATGTTCACGATGCCGGGGTCAAAGGGCTGCCCCTTGAACGGCGACCCGTCCTTGTCCCAAGCTTTGCGGAGAGGGTTCTCCACTTTCTGGAAAGAGACGACGTGCGGAATTCGGCTTTCAGCAGAGGCAGGCGACAGAGGGAGGTTATTGTACTATTTGTGTGAACACAGAAATGTTCCAGCCCGCCCATACTTAGAAAATGTGTTGCGCACAGGGCTCACGGACTGGAACGCGACAATTTAGGGCTAACACACATACTGTACAGTAGCACATACAGTAGACAATATACAGCAGACTCGTTAAACGGAACCTGAAGGGACTGTGATGAGCGAAGTGCGCGTTTTTAAAAAGTGCGCGAGTGCACCGACGCAAGGAAAAAGAAAGACGACGACTGAATGTGCGGACGCGAGTTCTCAGGGCGGCAAATCAAAGAAGACGACGTCAAACAGGGCGCGTGAAGTTACGCAAGACCATTTTACCCAATGAGGATCTTCCACGCCAGTGAGAAGAAGAGACCCACGGGTGTAAACGGAAGAGCGAGCAGACGGGGCTGAGACGTGGCGAAGAGAAGAACGTGACCAGGGCGCGGGAGTGGCGGCCAGCAGGTTCCTGCGTCGAGGCCGCTGCGGGCTCCCACCTGGACACAGACCCAAGGTTCTTCCATCGTCTGGCGTTGGCCAGGCCTCTTCTCAACGTCTGGCGTTGGCCAGGCACGCCTACGTCTCCTGCTCCCTCTCCAAGCGTCGGTGGACGAACGCCGAAAGGTCGCTGACCGCGATTCGCCCGACGCCACTGTCCCTCCGAGCGGCGCCTTCATCCAAGCCCAGCCTGAGAGCGTCCCAGCCGCACCTTCCAGCATCGCCGCCTGCACTACCGCGTCTCTTCTGTGGGGCTACGTGTACGGAACGGTGAACGGTCTTTTCCTTCTGAACTTACATCTATGCATTGTTACTGTTTATTAAGCGGCCCATTGTCCTGTTAACCTTTTCTATCTCTTTCATGTTTTGTTCCATTTTCTATCAATTTCTCTCTTTTTCCGTTTGTTTAAATATACTGAGTGTTGTTCTTTTCTTTGGGCGCAAATGGTCTCGTGTCTCCTTCCCTCGATGACGGTTGTGTCATCCAGGTTTGCTTATACGAACCTACGCGAGAGCTAGTTAATTTAGCAGCCTCGTGACAGGGACCAGGAACGGAACCTGAAGGGACCAGGAACGGAACATGTGTTCCGTTTAACAGTAGTTCTGTTTACTGAGAGATGAACACGGGGGCAGAATCCAAGTATGAAACCAAGCATGTTAGAGGCAGTTCTTCCATTTAAGCAGCGGTTCCATTTAAGATATTTCCGTTTACTGAGAGTCTACTGTATTTGCAACGTATGACAACACCCATACAGTAGACTGTCGTGAAACGGAACCTGGAGGAACCAGGAAAATATGTTCCGCTTAGCGAGAGGTGAAGAAGGTTGCAGAATTCAAGTACGAAACCAATCTTCTTTGAGACAGTTCTGTTTTAACAGCGATTCTGTCTCAGATTTCTGTTTATTGAGTGTCTACTGTACTTTTGTTTCCACTGTCTTCGGTTCATGTCACATGGACATGATTTTGACTTGAACGCTTACATCACTTACATAACGGCAAGATTAGTAGCAACACGACTCTGTTATGTTGAGCCGTCGTGCATACCAATCGTCATACGAAAATATTTTATGACGTGTTGCAATCCGCGAACGTTGTACACATCAGTGTACATGATACAATCTTTTTTTTTCTGTCAAACCAGATATAATGAGCGATATCTTACACTCTGGCTAATTTTGCTTTATGCTCTATTAATATGGTAGAATGAAAGGTGGGGAATGGTTCCAGGGCTCGTTTTCTTTGTTAGATAGAACTAAGGAAGTTTTAAAAAAAGTGCTGGAGTGGAAGCTCTCGTACCCCTTACTGGCAAAAGTGAAGCCAGTTTTCACCCACCCTTTATCTCAGTAACATGCTCATTTCATGTGGTGCCCGCTTAGAGATCATCAAATTGTTTCACTCTGCTAACCTAACTGCTAGGTTAATTCTAAAATAACAGACCGTTGTTCCCAATGAAAGTAGCGCATTGAGATGAGCATCGATGATTTCATCTCTAATAAAATTTTCGAAGACTTACGTTTCTTGAAGAAACCAGTAACTCAAACATGCACGTTGAGCAGTGTCTGTCCTGAAAAACTTGCCATAACAAATTTGTAGGGTGTAGGAGGAGAACGCTCCATTAAATTTTTTTTCACTCAAAGCTAGTATTTTATCCTGCCCCTCCTAAGATGGTGCCTGCAGCCCCCACGGCCGCCATCTTAGGGTGGGTGCGGCTTCACTCTAGAGGCATACTTTCCACTACAGCAATTCTTTTTAAATCTCCTTGGACAGAGCCTAATGAAACCAAGGAAAGTACAGGGGACATTATTTGTAGTCTTTTAACTGTGGTGTAGTTATTATGATATAAATGTAAAGAAATTAAAGTTTAATTTTTTAAATGTGCTACATGTTTCCCAACTACTGTGGCTTATTTTTCCACGGTCCCACGAAAAACACATTCCAGGAAATCCTGCTTTACACGGGCATGTGTGCACAACGCAAGTGAGAGAAAACTAACTTGGTAGGGTGGTAGTTTGGGCTAGTTGGTGTTGGATTATTAACGAGGCTGAAGTGCTAAAAGGAAGGCGATGACTAGGGCAGGCAAATGACAGCCGCTAACTTGCAACTGAGGCTTATTGCAAAAAACAGAAAAAATATATACACGAAGGGAACAGTGGTGCTGAACGTCAAGATCAACACCTGCAATGACTCGAAGCTTTAAACAACCCACTCGTCCCACAATTCAAATTGTGTGACGCCTGGTTGTTATTTTACTCTTCTACCACATTACATTACATCTGTTAACATGATTCCTTGCCCGACATGACGCCTGTGCAGGGTATTTTTGCGAAGAAGTTTCAAGCACTGGCGTGAATCTGTGGTAGAATACTCGACTGCCACGCAGAAGGCCCAGGTTCAAATCACATCCGATCGTGGATATTTTTTTTTTTTTCTCATTTCACGTGATAGTGGTTACAGACACCGACAGCGGCGGACAACTGGACCACCAAAATCGGATGTTGAGCTTTCATAACAGGTTTCGCTGTAAAGCATTAATTCATTTGCGCTGAGGGTGACAGAAGGTTTGCTCAAACAAAAACCTCCCTCCCGTTTCATCTGCTCAGCTTCCACGATGATGCGGCTGTTGTTTGTCCACCCCAATCCACTTCGTCTTTTAGCACCTCACCCTCGTTTAAGAAATGCTAAAGTGAAACAACGAATAGGCTTAGATTGATAAATTGAACTGCGAGAACTCTAATGTCGTTAATTTCACCATCATAGGTTTATTAATAGGGGAGAAAATCAAGCTCAAAGCTTAATTTTTAAACTTTGCACCGAAACCGTCGCGCGTGACGTCACGGATTTCCAAGTGTATTTTTCATGCTTTGGAGACAATGGTTTAATGAAATTTCCTGAAACTTGGTATGTTAAGTATGGCCCCCTCAGAGCGTAGTATACTTCATTTTTACTGATTAGGAATTACACAGGGCCTAGTATATGCTGTCAAAATCTATGCCGTCATGACGTTCGGTGTGGGAACTTCGAGGTGGCATTGCCACATGCATTTTGTTTTGGCGAGTCTTCCCCCTTGCCAAGCGTTTCTTGTGGCAAGCATGGTGATTTTGGAATAGTGAACTAATGAGTTACTAGTACACAGTGTGTCTACTAAATTTCGAGGCTGGCATCATAAAAAAATCACGCCATATCCACGAAGTGATGATGATGCGTGGGCAAAGCTCCAGAGGTAATCTGGTAAACCGTCAATCCCCGTAAATTTTGCCCACTCGATCATCATACAAAGACCCGACACACAAACGCGGGGGTCCTCATATATGACGTTAAGCTCAGGAGAACGTTTGTTGTCGGCGTTGCCATTTTGCCTTTTGAGGGCGACAGCGCATTCACGATTGTTTTCATCCATGGCAGAAAGGGAATGCGTGGTCTGCAGCACGCTTACCGTATTTACTCGCGTAATGATCGCACCCGCGTAATGATCGCACCCCTAAATTTTGTCGTCTAAATTCGATTTTTCTTTTTCCCCGCGTAATGATCGCACCCCGAACTTGCCGCATCGATATGTCGTGTGCCAAGTCTAGCCGATGATCATCGCGTTTATCATCTGTCGAATGTTGCGTTAATAACTCTTCCAAACTCGCCAAGTGAACCGCACGCACCAAACATATCCGTAATTTTTGCCCACCGTTGGCGGAAACATGCCATTTAGGATTGCAGTAAAGGCAAATACCACAGTTTTCACTGAATGCCCGCCATGTGTTTTATGTCTGTGGCAGCTGAACGCGCCTATCTTTGTTTCTGTGATCTGAAACCAGGCATCACTACGCTAATGCCGTAAATTTACTGATTTAAATGAAAGCATTCCTTATTCAGACAGAAGAGACTGTTTTGACGCGCGTGACGTACTCACCACCACCGTGACTGACGAAAAGAAGAAAAAAAATGCGGTCGCTTCGCTCTGTGGGCCGCCATGTTTGTTTTGCTATCCCGCACTGTTACAGCGGCGGCCGCCTGTTGGTCGACCTGTTGTCATCCCGCAGCAACAAGCTGCCGACGCATTCCCATAATTCCTGAAAAAGCCGTGTCGCCGCCATCCCAGTCGCTCGTCACGGCGTCACTCGACACCACGTTTTTTTGGCTGTGCTTTGTGATCGTCTGTTGAAGCACCGTTTCACCATGGGGCGGTATGCGAGCTTTACTGCCGCGTTCAAGCTGAAGACGTTTGATTACACGCTAGAGCACGGAAACCGCGCTGCCGGCAGACATCAGACATTTCGGCGTCGACGAAATCCGGATCCGATATTGGAAAAAACAGCGCGAGAAGCTCATGGCTATGAACAGCACGCGCCGGGCTTTCCGCGGACCCAGAACGGGCAAGTTCCCTGACATCGAAAAGGCAGTCCTCGAATACGTGAGGGACATGCGCAAAGACGGTTGTGCCGTGTCGTTAGACATGGTACGGACGCAGGCGCGCACAGTTTCCCGGAGGCTGGGAATAGCCACAAAGGACTTCCGCGCTAGTTCCGGCTGGACGAAACGCTTCATGCGGCGGAATGGACTGTCGCTGAGGCGGCGGACGTCGTTGTGCCAGTGACTTCCATCCGCGTACGAAGACAAAGTGATCGATTTTCACAGGTTCGTCACGAGGATACGCCAGAAGAACGGTTTCCTGCTGTCACAGATAGGCAACGGCGACCAAACGCCGTTGACGTTTGACATGCCTCGAAGCACTACTGTGAACGAGAAAGGTGCTCGAAGTGTGCTCGTGAAAACGTGTGGTGCGGAGAAGCAGCGGTGCACCGTGATGCTCGCAGTGATGGCAGACGGGCGGAAGCTGCCGCCGTACGTGATTCTGAAGCGGAAAACAATTCCGAAGGGAAACTTTCCCCGTGGCATCCACATCCGCGCTCAAGCAAAAGGGTGGATGACGGCAGACCTCATGGTCGATTGGATCAAGACGGTTTGGGGGCGAAGAGCAGGAGCGCTTCTGCTTCCTTCACTTCTTGTGTTGGACAGCTTTCGGGGCCGTCTCGTTGACAGTGTCCGTACCGAGCTGAAGGAGCGGTGCACGGAAATCGCAGTGATCCCTGGGGGTCTAACTTCGCTACTACAGCCTCTGGACGTGTCACTGAACAAACCGTTCAAGGACAACGTCCGGAGGCTGTATGCAGAGTGGATGGCGGCGGGCGACCACGATTTCACGCCAAGTGGCAAAATCAGGAGACCCTCCGTGGAAGTCCTCTGCTCATGGATTCTCAAAGCGTGGAGTACCATTTCCGACGAGGTGGTCGTCAAGAGCTTTAAGAAGACTGGCATTTCCAACGCGCTCGACGGGACAGAAGATGACCGTCTGTGGGACAGTGAAGACACTGCCGATTCCGACAGGGAATCGTGCGGCGACGACACTGACGCCAGTGACGCTTCGGACTCAGAATGAACGTTAGGGGGTCAGAGAGTTCAAAAATAAAAGGGCAGTGTTCCATGCATGTAGCTCCTGCGTAATGCGTGCATTTTATTACAAAGGTAAGCCTTACTCTACTTTTATTTTTGGTTATGTTCATGATAGCTATCGTAAGAATTCAGATTAGCGACTTCTTTGCGTTTTCGGTGCTCAGAATATTGTTTCACGGAAAATTTACCCCGCGTAATGATCGCACCCCGAAGTTGGCGTCAATTTTTTTTAAAAAAAAGTGCGATCATTATGCGAGTATATACGGTATACTTCATGGTCATCAGCGTCATCATCATCGTTATCACGTGTAGTGGGTGCATTCCACTATACTGGAACGCGCTTATTCTTCATGGTCATCAGTCGTCATCGTCATGGAACGCGCTTATACTTCATGGTCATCAGCGTCATCGTCATCGTTATCACGTGTAGTGGGTACATTCCACTATACTGGAACGCACTTATTCTTCATAATCATCAGTCATCGTCATCTTTATCGCATGGAGTGGATAGATCCCACTATGTGTGGCTACCTACTACTACATACAGTCGCGCCCACATATAACGGCCCCACTTTACGGACTTCGTCTTAAAACGAACGGTACCCGCGTGACCGTGGAAACATACATTATTTCAATGGCACAAAATCACACTTACAACGAACGCCTTTGAACCCTGCCGATCGGTTACAGCGAACGGAGTCGGCCGGCGATTGCGGAGACACCCCTTTCGACCACCTATAAGCCATCGGCGAGCCAAACGCGGATCCTGCCTCCGCAGGCTTCTCATTGTCGTTCTCCCCGACAGTTTTTTGTTACGCACCCCTCCGTCCTTTGTCCCCCTGCTGCTCCAAGCACCCCGCTCGCCAGTGGGTGTGGTGGGTGTGGGGTGCTCACCGACTTCGATATTTCGCGATTCGTTCCGTGTTCTCACTCATTTTGCACTCCGTTCAGCATGCCCTGCACGCGTGCGGAAGGGTAAAAATGGCTTACGCGGAACGAAGTGCGAATTATCGAAGTCGGTGGGGCCGCGCAAGTTCAACTTTTCACGATCCGTCCCGTGTGACAGCCGTTTTCACCCTTCCGCGAACCGGCGCCCCAATGAGATTCTCTGACCGCTGCGCGCGTAGGCCACTCTCCCAAGTACAGTGACTCTATCCCAAGGCCGTTCTCCTCTCTTCCCCCTTTATCGCAACTCCACCGCCTGTCCACGCCGGCTCGAATTCCGAAGTTTCTTTTTCTGGGTAGAAACGGGCTCAGACAGGGCGCAGAGCCGTTCTACGCTTACCGTATTTACCCAATTCCAACGCGCACCTATTTTCGAGAAATATGGGTCGAAAATTTGCATGCGCGTTGGAATCGGGTACAAACTGAAACTGGCCCCCCCATCGCAGCCTACCGTCATCGTCATTAATAAGCGGCGCCAAGCAAGGGAGCGACTAAAAAGCCACCAAAACATGTCCGCGTTGCCAGACCACCTTTTGGTGCTGTCCCTAGGAAATTCCAAGCGAGATGTACCTAGCCTAGTCCCGTGGCTGTGCGTGCGAGACGTTGATCATGCGATTTAACCATGGAAATGCAGGTGGCTTGATTTAATGGACGCACGAATTAAGGTGCATACTTGCTGCTTTCTTTGGGAAGGGCCACTTTTTGACTAAGGGTTACGCAGTTCGCAAGGAGGGGGAATCAGTTTTGTTTCAGCTGAGATCACTGCGCAGTCGTAGCCGCACAGTGCATTAGGTTTCATTTTTGTGTTAACCTTGCTGTCGTATCAAGCGCATTAGTTTACGAAGCTGGTTCTTTTTGGACGACGAAGTTTGAGACATGATCGGAACAGCTAGCGTGCTATATATTCATATGAGCTGTTTGGGCCTTGTTTCGTGGTTCCAGAAAAGCCAGCTTTTCCCAAAAGGTGCCTTAGAAAAACGTTTAGCTCCAATATTCCGTGAGAGTCACCGAATAATCAATATTATTGCTTGTTTTAAACACATGCTTGTGGCGATCGAGCCACCACGCGAACGAGCGTCACGCCGAAGCCGGCCTCCCTACTTGGAGCACAGTATGTGTGTATTAGGCGCAGCGATGCAGATTGCTTATTTTCTCATCAGATCAGTGGAGTTCCCGGTGCCTACCGAACACATCGTGGTGATGGATCTAGGCCATCCTCAACCGATATATGTCGCATATGCATGCATGGCTCCCATCGCATGCGTGCGGTATCAAGCCGATATATGAAACACCTTTGTGAATAACTTTTTTGCCTAGCTGTTCTTTATGAAATATTTTTTTTTCATTGCTGTGCTTTTCACATATCCTATCATCAGTGAAAAGGAGTAGCCGGTGCTATACAGAAGCACCAACATCTCCTAAATATCATATAACGAAAAAAAGTATTTGTTTACGCCAGGAAAATCAATGCTCCTCACCACATAACGCTTCGCTGAACCGACCAATGTGTTACGAATGCACACTGTCGGCTAAGTGTATATACAGTAAAACTCGCATACATCGGAATCAAATGGCATCGCTAAATAGTTCGATATACCCGTAATTAAAAATGCACAAAATGCCTGTCTGAAGCTTAAATATAGTTGGTACATGTC
This sequence comes from Rhipicephalus sanguineus, assembly GCF_013339695.2. Taxonomy (NCBI): domain Eukaryota; kingdom Metazoa; phylum Arthropoda; class Arachnida; order Ixodida; family Ixodidae; genus Rhipicephalus; species Rhipicephalus sanguineus. The sequence goes on along the minus strand of NC_051180.1, from coordinate 60,032,250 downwards.
TTGATATATACTGAGTACGCGCAGCTCAATGAAACGAAGACAAGAAGAGACACATAAACGACACAGCCAGTCTATGTCGTTTATGTGTCTTCTCCTGTCTTCGTTTCATTGTGCTGCACATACTCAGTATATATCAATAAATATTCATGCGTCTCTGACTGTCCCTCGAGACAATTGTTCATTCTAAAGCTGTTGTAAAGCCGTTAAAGTTTTCCCATTACTTATTCTTTATCAACCTGCTCGTGTGAAACGTGTACGTATCGGACCAGACAACACTTTGCGCCACTGAAGCAACCTGGCGATAAGTCTTTCCGGCAACTAATTGCAGCCACAAGTAGCAAGCTTCACAGCATGGCATTTAGTTTTCGTCGCATTACACCCCTGTGTAGCGGTAAAACTTACAAAGCAATTCCTTCATTGTGGAGCGCAAAGAAATCTGTGCTGCGCACGCCGCGCATATTTTGACTCGTACCCTGCTTGTTTACGCCATGCTTGCACTGCCCCTTGGATTCAATGCACTATATATTTACATTATATATACGTGCTACAAGATGACAGATTCACTACAGTCAACTTTATGGCATTGCACCTGTGTTATGCTACAAAGCATGTACTGTGCATCGACGATTCGTTGTGCAGCGAAGCCCACCCGCAGGGAAATCGTAACTGCCACATACGTTACTAGCTGATGCTTTGTCTCCTTTAATTACAAAAAAGGCGCCCACGCAGTCTCCATGCAGTCACCATACGAGCATGCAAACGTCTAATAAATGCGCAAGTGCATAGCAAAGGTTTCTTCAATTCTTCTACCTGCCACGCAAACGAATTAGCAGCGCAAACCTCTACATTAGAGAACAGACCAAGTCACTTTTTGAAATAGCTTGGAATAATGTCATGGAGAAACTTAAGTATGCCAACAGAGATTATTACAAGATACCAATGAATCAGGTGGTCTGAAGCGTGCTCGCATAGGGAAATTTCTGCACAATTGCGACGAGGCGCCGATACGGATGTCTGCTTCAAACGCCAGCTGCTACGTTTCAGGTCAAATAATAAATGCGCAGATGATGGATTTCTTAGCACTGCTGATAGTCTTAACAATCTGTATAAATTCAAGCGAACACTCGCGAGGTAACATAAAACAGGGCATACACAGACATTTTAACGCAAAGCACGCTCTTGAATGCTTCAAGTTTCACCTCACTTGACGACCGTCGGACACATTGGATTCGAAGGGGATCGCGAAATAATTCGATATATCCATTATTACGAATCGAAAATACGCCAGTTGCTTCGAAGCCGTAAATGTTTTATCAACCACTTTGCGGCAGCGAACCCTTCTCGGCCACGAAGGGCTAGAGCTTCACAGCGTGACGTTTAGTTTTCTTCGCATAACGCCACTGTGCAGCGGTGAAGCTTAACAAGGCAAATCCCTCATTCTGGAGCGCACTGAGTTATACCAGGCGCCTACATCGGAACACCACTGATACCTTGAAGAGTGAACTTGTTGGCTAGTTGGTTCAACATAACTTAAGGGAGCAGCGCGAAAGACTGGGACAGAAAAGGCACACATACACCCACACGTAGCGCAGTATGTGTGGTTGTATGTGTGCCTTTTCTGTCCCTGTCTTTCGCGCTTCATCCAAACTGACGTCGTAATTGAGGCTGCTGGTAGTCTTAGCAATCTCAGTTACTTCTAAGCGCATACTCGCGAGGTAACTCAACAAAGCATGACACAGATATACAAAATCTTTAAAGAAGACACGCCATCAAGTGCCTCTACTTCAAACAAAAAGTTTCAACTCCGCCTCTCTGCTCTCGTCAACTTGACTAGGGAATTTCTGGGTACACCACGGCGCTAGTTTTGCTCGGCAGCACAAGGTAGCCAACATAAAACATGCTTACACCGCTAACATTGGGTGATGTTTAGGTGGCTTTTTAGTCTCGTGCGCCAAGCAACTTGTTGCTGGCAACCATGGTAGCACGTTTTCTTTTTCCCTCGTTTCCTGCATCGCAATTGTGGTGGCACTGTTGCAGAAGTGTGTGTGTATTTCTGTTCTCCCCTCCTTTGTTATTGCTGCCTTTCTGAGTTTGGCCTGCGCAGCATCGTGGCCATCGTCCCTGGGATGGATGCTTCATCCTCGAAGACGCGTCGTGTCCTTCACGATAATGGTTTTAAACGTAAAGTTATTGTGCGCGCGGAAGAGAACGGCAACAGGGAGGCGGCTCGTTATTTTGGCGTGCCGGAGACCTGTGTTCGTGATTGGCGAAAGCTGAAAAAAGAAATTTTTGCCGGCAAGTCGACAAGCAAAGGCCACCACGGACAGGGGCGTAGCCAAGGGGGGGGTTGGGGGGGTTCAAACCCCCCCGAAATTGTTGTTTTGCTTGCGTATATATACACGCACACATACAAACGCACGCACGAACATAGATAAAGTATGGTTGAACCCCCTCCGAAAAAAATTTCTGGCTACGCCCCTGACCACGGACCACGGACGGGAAAATTTCTCGGCCTTGAAGATGAGCTTGCCGACTTCGTGAGGCAGCTCCGAGTGGACCACATGCCTGTCACAACTGAGGTGCTCAAGGTAAAGGCCTACGAAATAGCCAGGAGTCGAGGCCTCTCGAGAAGCGATTTCAAGGCGAGCCGAAATTGGATAACGCGGTTCATGAAGCGCAAGGGGTTTTCCCTGCGCAGGCGAACTGGAGTGTGCCAGAAGCTCCCGGAGGCTTTTGAGCAAAAGCTGATTGCTTTTCAGAAATATATAATGTCGTTGCGGCGCAACAACGCGTACATACTGGGACAAATAGGAAACGCGGATCAAACGCCTATGTACTTTGACATGCCTTCTAATACGACTGTCGAGTCAAGAGGGGCAAAACAAGTCCGCGTGCTAACGTCGGGCAACGAGAAGACCCGCGTTACGGCAATGCTAGCGTGCACAGCAGATGGTGCAAAGTTGCCCCCTTTCCTTGTATTTAAACGTAAAACGCTTCCAAAGAACGTGAACTTCCCGCGAGGCGTTATAGTGCGCGCCAACGAAAAAGGTTGGATGGACACTCAACTGGTTATTGACTGGATCGACTGTGTGTGGTGCAAGAGACCAGGCGCCAACTTGGGAATCCACTCCATGCTTGTGCTTGACGCATTCAAGTGTCACCTGGATCAGCGCGTGAAAGATAAACTGGCGGCTTGCCATACGGACTTGGTGGTGATTCCGGGTGGCATGACGTCTCAGCTTCAGCCGCTGGACGTTTGCATTAACAAGCCCATGAAAGACCGCATGCGGGCACTGTATAGTGAGTGGTTAGTCGACGGGAGCCACACGTTCACATCAGGCAACAGGCTGAAGCGTGCCTCGATTGAAGACATGACAAGGTGGGTGGCCGAAGCTTGGCATGGGATTCCATCTGGCATGGTTGAGAAAGCCTTCAAGAAATGCGGAATCTCCAATGCTATGGACGGAACTGAAGACGAGATGCTCTGGTCCGAGAGTGACAAAGAGCTCTCTGAAAGCGATAGCGATTAAATAAACATTTGTTTTTTCCTTGCTGAAAATACTTTGCTCCCTTTTTCTCCCGTTCGTTCGCGGAAATCACGTGCTCGTTCCAGTCATGTATGTCTCTTTTTTTTTTTCTTTTTTCGGATTCGGGTGCACGTTAGAATTGGGTCTCTCGTTCTTTTTTTTTTTTTTCTGTTGCCAAATTAGGCTGCGCGTTAGAATCGGGGGCGCGTTAGATTTGGGTAAATACGGTACTTGCTTGTGTGTCGCACGTGCGCGTCTTGCTCGTTGTTGGTGTGCGTGTGTGTCAGGATGGCGGACGGGAAGCCCTCCGCGCAAACAGATGGCACGAAGCAAAAAGCGCTGGACATTTCTACCAAGCGAGCCATTCTAAACGAGCTAGCTCAAGGCACTAAAAACTGCGAGCTGGTTAAGAAGTACAGCATGTCCAAGTCATCGATATCAATGATTCTAAAGAACAAGGACAAGATAATCAGTGCCGATGCCAACTCGACGGACAGAAAGCGCCTGCGGAGGGCCACCTACGCGGACGTGGAGGAAGCGCTTCTGAAATGGTTCGTCGACGCGCGGGCTCGGAACATTCTGATAAGTGGTCCTATGATGCTGGCCAAAGCGAAAGACTTCACATTTCTGTTGGATTTTCCCGACTTCTGCCCAGGAAATGGTTTAAAAGGACTGAGTGTTAGGCGAGTTGGCAGGAAATGGCTGGCTACATCGGTTCAAGGTGCATCATGGCATTGTTTTTAAATCGATTGTCGGTGAGGCGGCCTCGGCCAGCGACGAAGACGTTGCCTCGTGGCTTGAAGCAAATCGAGACACCATTTTAAGCTATGCGGAGCGAGACGTCTATAACGCAGACAAAACTGCGTTATTCTACCAGATGCTGCCAGGAAAAATGCATGCCATGAAAGGCGACATATGTACTGGCGGCAAGCACAGTAAAGTGCGCGTCACAGCGCTTTTGTGCACTAACATGGATGGCAGCGACCGGCGCGTGCACTTTGTAATTGGCAAGTCAAAGAAGCCGCGTTGCTTTCGAGGCTATGTGCCTGTGCATTACAGGCATAGTGCTAAAGCGTGGAAGACGCACGATTTATTCGCACAGTGGCTGAGCGAGTTAGATCGCGACATGCACAAGCAAGGCAGGCGTGTGCTGCTTGTGGTCGACAATTTCTCCGCGCACCACGTACAAGCCTCTCTTACGGCAGTGACCCTGCTTTTCCTGCCGCCCAACACAACGTCAAAAGTGCAACCGCTTGACTTGGGCATAATCCGCGCGTTTAAGGCTTATTATAGGCGCCGCGTTGTGGAGCGCATGCTCATAGCTGTTGACCGGCCGGCAGACAACCTGCCGCTTCGGGTGTCGCTGTACTCAGCTCTGGAGATGGTAAAGGCTTCGTGGGCAGAGGTAACGGCTACATGTGTGCAAAACTGTTTCCGCAAGGCCGGCTTCGCTGACGTCGGAGCCTGAAGCTTCAGAAGAGGACCACTCCGGCGGCGATTTGTGGCAGCGTGTTGTTGACTCCGACATGGGAGGGCGGGACATCTGCTGGGATGATTTCGTTATGGCCGATGATGATGCCGACACCGCGGAACTGTGCACGGATGAGGGCATTGTCAATGAAGTGCGCGGCAAGAGCGACTCGGAGGAATCAGATGACGACGACAATGAAACGTTGGAGCCAGTGCCCACAAGCGTGCCTGTAGCAATTGGCTACATAGATAGCCTCAGGCAACTTGTCTATGCCAAGGGCCTCGGCGAGGAGCATGCTGCCGCTTTATATAAACTGGAGACCACCCTTATCGCATCGGCACTCTCGAAGCAGACGTGCATCACGGACTTTTTTGCAAAAAAATTAATTCTGGGTTTTCACTTGTAACTTTTTAAAAGCTGTTTTTTCATTTATTACGAACTTCGGGATACAACGAACGGACGCCGCGTCACGTTCAGGTTCGTTATAAACGGGCTCGACTGTACTACAAAGGAGGGACAGGCCCACACCCTGAGGAGCTTCACCCCTAAAAAATAATACAGAAGAGATTTACTCTGAGTGGCTGTTAATCTTCAATATATGACCCTCTTTGTTGTATACAAGCAATGGCACGGCTGTAGAGTTTTTTTTAATTCCTTTCTGGAAGTCCTCTTGCCGACAGTGTTGAGTTTCTTCGTCACAGCCCTCTGGATGTCCGAAATTAAGTCGAAATGTTTTCTTTTTAATGTTATTTTGACTTTTGGAAAAAGAAAATAATCCGCTGTGGCAAGGTAGGTGAATAGGGTGGATGGTTGAAACACGTCACCTGTTTCTTTGCCAAAAATGTCTGTACTTCAATTGCTCTGTGGCATGGTGCATTGCCGTGCAACAAGAACCAGTCAGGTGAATGAACCATTGTCGGCCGGACCCGTTGCATTCTCTGCAGTAAGCGCGCTAAAATGTCTCTGTACATTGTAGCATTCACAGTTTCTCCTTCTGGAATGAATTGTTTATGCACAACACCTTGCCAGTCAAAAAACACCACAAGCATAGCCTTACCACACGACTTCTGGATGCGAAGTTTTTTTGGTTGTGGGGAATTCTTCCCCATCCATGTCGCTGATTGTCTCTTTGTACAGGATCGTACTCATGGAAGAGTGATTCATCCCCAGTTATGATTTTTTTAAACTATTCTGGGTCATTTTCTGCCAGTCGAAGCCACTCCTGACATGAAGATACCAGGTCTTCTTTTGGCTCTGTTGTCAGACTGTGGGGCACGAATGTGGAACAAATGTTGCTCTTTTCTAGATCTTGTTCCGCAATCTTCCTGAGGGATTGACAGCAGTTTTCAGACAGATTTTCCCGCTCTTTTTCAACATTTTCAACAGTTCTATTAGTTACCAAATGGCCACATCTAAGGTCATTTGTGACCGCCTCCTTGCCCTCACGAAACCGTTGATGCCATGCAAAAATGTTCGCTCGAGAAGGAGCATCGGTCATGTAAGCAGTTTCAATCATGTCCGTGGTCTCCGTGGCTGCTCTGCTAAGTTTTACGCAAAACTTGATGGCTACTCTCTGCTCCACTTTGCTTTCTATGACGAACAAACGAAACGGTGTTCACTGAAACCACTATAACTCACAAAATTCACACCACAACTTCGTGAATTCTTCACACAATGCGCAGCAAACTCGTCACTAAACGCTACAGACAATAACCACTTGGGGGCTCCATTGGCTATCTCGCAGTGTTGCCAGTCTCGAAACTTAGTAGACACACTGTATATAAGAGAAATCGTTTTTCTCTTAAGTTTCCCTTTAATAATGAGAGACATCTGCGCGAATTGAAGATTCATCGCCTGACCTCTACCTGGGGCGCCTTCTGTACAGCCTGCTTGAGGAGCCTGTTGTAAGTCGGTTCCTGGATCTTGGCCTAGGACTCCGGGTCCAGGTCCTCGAAGGGCTTGGTCGGGTCGATGGCACGGATGTTGATCTTGGGCTCATTCACGAGCAGCCGCTCCCACCACAACTCGGTAGCCTTCTCCAGATTCACCTGGGAACGGACAAGGGTTGGTTACAGAACACCAAATGGTATGACCTCAACAAAATATAGTAACACTGGTTCAAGCAGCAGAACTGAAAACGAGGGACAAAGAGTAGATAGACAAGGACATAGAAGAATTGGAAGCTGGGCCAGTTGGTGACAGTTCTTGAACATATTGAAACACAGTGCAACCGATGCGTACTGTTGTGTCGTGCGACCCCTGGTGACATGCAAAGAACACCAGTGCGGTAAGGGTCTCTGTTCATGCCACTGGATGGAGCTGGGCCTCCCCCATGCCTCTTTGCTGCCACCAATCCGACGTGGCCATACCGGTCATGTGACCTGTGCCTCGCTGACCAATAGCCCTCCTTCCCCCTCCTTAAAACCACGTGCAATAAACGTGGGAGAGCAGTCTCCCGTCAGTCTCGCCGAAGCTCAGTCTACGCGTCGCCACTCCACGCGCCCTCCCTTCGTTCGGCCTCTCCGTCGGCCCACTGTGGGTTACGCCGCGCTCCTGCCCTACACAACACGGACCAAGAGTCCGTGTCGTGGTTGCATGTCATGGTCCGTGTCGTGGTTGCGTGTGTTTCAATATATTCAAGACAAGGACATCGCTGTACTAACAACAGAAATTTTTTTCTATGCACGTGGCTAAATAAATAGACAAACACGCACAGTCACCAACAGATATCCAGCTGTGATTGGTGCCTGGTGACATTTCCACGAACTGGTTTTTCAAGTGCCAGAGAGATACGTACGTTCCTTTCTCAGCATCAGTGGTTCTGACAAGAAAACAACTTTCTGGCATGTAAAAAACCAGTTTGTGGAAATGACATCAGGCACCAATCCCTGGGGCACACCAGAGATAACAGGAGACTGTTACCTCCGGTTTGTTGGGAGCATGATTTTCGCCTTAACTGAGAGAGTTAAAAAGCAAATCGACATATCACAATATAATCAGGATTGAGAACGGTATGCGATAAAACCAGAATGGATATTCTAAGCCTATTTTGCATAAAAATCATGGCACATTGAATATTTGCGAGTGAGTCTATGTCAAGCTGGGATTTAACTTTTGTTTCAATGAATTTAGAACAATCACTCTTGTTTTATCGAATGCTTCTCTCATTCCTGATAAATGTGGTATGCTGACTTGCATTGCAACTCTTCCAGTTTAGAAAAAAGTCTTGCCCTAAACAAGGTGCATCAAATGCTTGACATTTTAAAACTACATATTCTGTACTAAAAGAATAATAGCATATTTGATATAACCACACAGAAATATATATATAACACAACCAGTTTAATCAAAATTGATGGAGAATTAAGTAGGAATTGGTGCACAGTAAATTCGAGGTTCAAAGCAAATAGTGATTTGGTCAAATTATTTCAAATTCAATATATAGTTCAAATGTCAAATGGAATATACTAGATACACAATATCAAATTGAATATAGAAAATATAAAATATTTTCTGTGCTTTTTGGCGAGAAAGGTTTTTCCTAAAAAGAGAGTTATGAAGTAAATCAGCTTATCACAATAATCCGAAATCAGAACTGTATGCAGTAGAACAAGGATAGATCCTGTGCTTTCTGCTGCCACGTTATACCCACAAACTTCTTAATCTCATCTGCCCACTTAACTTCCTGTCTCCCCCTCGCGCATTTGCCTTCTCTTAGAATTGACTCACTTACTCCTAATGACCAGTGGTTATCTTGCCTACGCGCTACATGGCCTGCCCGTGTACTATCGGCGTCAAATGAAACCCGAAGAGCGGCAAGCCTTTGCAATGGTATAGTGCGTGCCATCCTGTCATCACCATTGACAGGCGTGCACATCCGGTTTGGCCGCACTGCGCATATGCGCGCCTGTCCATGGTGATAACTGGACGGCGCACACTATACCACTGCGAAGGCTTGCTGCTGTTCGTGTTTCATTTGATGCCGATAGTAGATTTCTTCTTCATTTAAACTAAGATGTCCTTAATACCCGTTTGTTCCCGACCCACTCTGCTCTCTTCTTGTCTCTAAGGTTATGCCTATCATTTTCCTTTCCATTGCTCGCTGCGTCGTCCTCAGTTTAAGTTGAACTCTCTTTGCAAGCCTCCAGGTTTCTGCTCCGTAGGTGAGTACTGGTAAGGTGCAGCTGTTATATACCTTTCTCTTGAGTGACTGGTAAACTACCATCCATGATTTGAGAGTGCTTTCCAAATGTGCTCCATTCCATGCTTATTCTCCAGCTCAGCGGTTACTACCTGTCCTAAGTAGACGTATTCCTTTACAAGTTCCAGTTCTTCGCTACCTATCGCAATGCGCTGTTCTCTTCCGAGACCACTGCACATTACTTCAGTTTTCTGCACATTAATTTTCAGACCTACCATTCTGCTTTCCTTGTCCAATTCAGTAATCATGAGTTGCAATTCGTCATCAATGCAATGTCATCAGCGAACCGCAGGTTACTAAGGTACTCTCCATTAACTCGTATCCCTAACTCTTCCCAATCTAGGGCCTTGAAAACATCCTGTAAACACTCGATGAATAGCATTGAGGAGATTGTGTCTCCCTGCCTTACACCCTTCTTTATTGAGATTCTGTCTCTTTCTTTATGGAGGACTATGGTGGCTGTGGAGCCGCTGTACATTTCTTCCAGTATGTTTATATATGGTTCATTGATGCCCTGATTCCGTAGTGCCTGCATTACTGCTGATATCTCGACCGAATCAAATGCCTTCTTGTAATCTATGAAGGCTATATATAGGGGTTGGTTATATTCCACACATTTCTCCATCACTTGATTGATAGTGTGAATGTGGACTGTTGTCGAGTAGCCTGTATGAAATCCTGCTTGGTCCTTTGGTTGACTGAATTCTAATGTCTTAATTCTATTAGCTGCTATCTTTGTAAACAGCTTGTAGACAACAGACAGTAAGCTGATCGGCCTGTAATTTTTCAAGTCCTTGACGTCCCCTTTCTTGTGGATTAAGATGATGTTAGCATTCTTCCAAGATTCTGGTACCCTCCTCATTAAGAGACACTTCGTATGCAGGGTGGCCAGTTTTTCTAACATAAAATGTGCACAGTCTTTTAAGAGATCTGGCGTCACCTGGCCCTCACCAGTGGCTTTGACTCTTTGCATTCCCTCTGAGGCTTTCTTTGCTTCCCATGTCGTTACTGGTGGAATGTCCACTTCCTCTCGGCTACTACTACTACTTACATCATCGTCCTGGTTGCCCCGGCTACTGTAAAGAGCTCTGTAAAACTCTTCAGCTACTTTAACTATCATATCCATATTGTTAGTGACTTTGCCTTCTTGTCCCTTAGTGCATACATCTGGTTTTTGCCTGCGCCCAGTTTTCTTTTCACTGCCCTGAGGCCGCGCCTCAAAGCATTGAAGCAATGAAACTCCTCGGCTACTTTAACTATCATATCCATATTGTTAGTGACTTTGCCTTCCTTGTCCCTTAGTGCATACATCTGGTTTTTGCCTGCGCCCAGTTTTCTCTTCACTGCTCTGAGGCCACGTCTCAAAGCAGTGAAGCAATGAAACTCCTCGGCTACTTTAACTATCATATCCATATTGTTAGTGACTTTGCCTTCCTTGTCCCTTAGTGCATACATCTGGTTTTTGCCTGCGCCCAGTTTTCTCTTCACTGCTCTGAGGGCGCGCCTCAAAACAGTGAAGCAATGAAATGACTCGGCTACTTTAACTATCACATCCATATCGTTAGTGACTTTGCCTTCCTTGTCCCTTAGTGCATACATCTGGTTTTTGCCTGCGCCCAGTTTTCTATTCACTGCTCTGAGGCCGCGCCTCAAAGCAGTGAAGCAATGAAACTCCTCGGCTACTTTAACTATCATATCCATATTGTTAGTGACTTTGCCTTCCTCGTCCCTTAGTGCATACATCTGGTTTTTGCCTGCGGCCAGTATTCCCTTCACTGCTTTGAGGCCGCGCCCATTCTTTAAAACATGTTCAATTCTCTCCATGTTATTTCTTATGTCGGCTATCTTACGCCTATTGATTAACTTCGAAAGCTCTGCCAGTTCTATTTTGTCTGTCATTTTTGAGGCTTTCATGCTTTGACATTTCTTAATGAAGTTTTTCATCTCCTGGGAGAGCTTGCCAGTGTCCCGTATAATGATTGTAACTCCGACTTCCACTGCACACTCCATAACGATGCTCGTCAGATTACTATTCATTGCGTCAATGATAAGGTTGGTTTCCTCAGTTAGAGCCGAGTATCTGTTCTGAAGTGAGACCCTGAATTCCTGTACTTCCCCTCTCAGTGCTAGCTCATTAATTGGCTTCTTGCGTATCAGTTTCTGCCGTTTGATGATATGTGGTGTTTAATGGTGCAAGGGCCATTTGATGGCCAAAGAGCGCCAATTCATGAGACAAGGAGTTTCTGCCGTTTGTTCCTCAAGTCTAGGCGAATTCGAGACCTTTCTATGGTCACTGCATCGTATCTTCTCAACCACTTCCAGATGCTGCACGATGCCAGGGTGTGTGCACAGTACGAAGCCGATTTCATTCTCAGTTTCGCCATGAGGGCTCCTCTACGTCCACTTGCGGTTCGCCTGTTTTCAGTAGAAGGTACTGAAGATCCGCGAACTATTGCGTTCTGCGAGCTCTACTAATTACTTAGGCATTTCTCTAACCATCAGTACAGTATATGGTGTTTTTACCTTGTTCAATGCTGATTCCACGTCTTCATAGAAGCGTTCAACTAAATGGTCATCATGGCTGGATGTAGGTGCTTAGGCCTGTACCACCTTCATCTTGTACCTCTTATTAAAGGGACTCTAAAGGCAAATAACAATTTATGTCAGAGTGAAAGCTCAATGTATGACGTCTAAAACGGCAATATTATCAACAGCAGTGCCCTACTTACTGAGAAATTAAGCTAAATGTATCACATGATGAATGCCACAAGCGGCACATTTTGGAAATGATTCCGATGACGTGAGAGAGTTCGACTACAATTACCGTATTTACTCGCGTAATGAACCCCCCACTTTGGTCCTCAGAAAAAAAAACGTTTTTTTTTGTGTGTGTGTATATGCTGATTTGATTTTGGTTTGATTGATAATGTCGTTGAAGACCGAAACAATGTTAAATCACGCCATTGTATCTCAAAGCGACGACGCTACAAAAGTTAAAAACATCGCTTAACAACAAATTCCAAGCAGCGCGAACGCAGACAAGAGTCAAAATTTGAAAGTCGTGCCTTTTTTGCAGCCGAGCGCCATCTGTCGAACGCACAAGAAACCTGAGTGCTTATAGTGCCACGCAGGCACAGCGGCATGCAAACAAAGCAGCAACGGCGCACCGTGCATTCGCAAGGTGGTGGTTCTGTCTGGTTCTCTCAGTAAGCCTTCAAGGCGGTGATCCCCGGTGGCCGGACGTCCGTGCTGTAGCCCCTTGACGTTCCAATTAATAAGCCTTTTAGTACAACGTGCAGCGGCTGTACACGGAGTGGATGGCAGACGGAAACCACGACCTGACTCCTGCCAGTAAAATAAGGAGACCATCCAATGAGATGCTGTGCCACTGGATTCTGGAGGCGTGGAGCCAGATTCCGAGCGATATGATCGTTCGGAGCTTCAAGAAGACTGGGATCTCCAATAGCCTGGACAGTACAGAAGACGATGCGCTGTGGTTTGGCGTTGACGAGGCGGCAGCAGCAAGCAACATAAGCTAGGAAGACACTGACGGCGATGGAAGCGAGTAGGAGCGCAAAAAGTGGCTGGTTTGGTTGGTGTCATCAATAAAGATTTCTTTTTTTCGCATACATTGCATGCAAATGCTTACTTTTTAAAGACTAAAGTATAATTATCAAATTTCTGAACACCGTCATGCGAAATTTCAACTTTTATACCTACTACAACTTTTTTTTTCCGCGTAATGAACCCTCTCCCCAAATTTGCATCAACATTTCTGAAAAAAAAGTGGGATCATTACGCGAGTATATACAGTAATCACTCGTAATCGAACTAGCTGCAATAAAAAAAAGAACCTTCCGTGCATCAAGAGACGTAATAAAATGCTGCTTGTTCGTTACTGTTTGATTAATGGAAAAAAGAAACTCTTTGGCGTTGCCATGGGGAACGGCGCACGTGGTTCAAAGGTTCCGTTTTCGCCGAACTGCGCTTCGCCCGGAGCCCTGCTTCGCTCACGCAGTCGCGTCTCAGTGGCAGTTTCGGGATCGTGTACTGCCGCGTGTGTTTTGCGCACTCGTGAAAGTCGCTCTGACAGAAAGTTCGACAAAATGCCGCATGTATGTGACGTTTCCGGATGCCCTAATGGTGCACGCCGCCAGTGCATGCCACCGCGCAGTAAAGGCGGGCAACGTTGGGCACGGCAACAGTGACGTGAGAAACACCGCTTTCAGGTGGGTGATTTGAACTGCGCTAACGCGATGCGGACCACTAAAACGTGATTTTATTTCAAAATAAGCACTTCCTTGGCACAAAAGTAGCTCTACGAGGTTTCTGGGCCGTTATTTCAACAATCAACGTAGACTTAATATTTGCCTTTAGTGTCCTTTTAAGTTTAATTACAATACTTGCCACCCTTTCGCTAATGCTATAGTATTCTTCTATGCTGCCAGCTATATTTTTGTGGATAAGGAATCCCACCCCCGGTTCTCTTCTGTCAGGTGAGCCATAATAGCATAGGACGTACCCGTTCTTTAGCAGCGCATAGGCCTCATCTGTCCTCCTAACTTTACTGAGCCCTATTACATCCCAGCTAACACTCTCTAGTTCTTCGAATAGAATTGCTAGACTTTCCTCACTAGATAACGTTCCAGCGTTAAACGTTGCCAAGGTCAGGTTCCAATGGCGGCCTATCCGGACTCGGAGATTCTTAGCACCCTCCGCTGCATCGCAGGACGTGGTCAGTTCCTTCGCAGCCACTGGGGGCAGCAGGCCGCGGGTTAATTGGTGTATTCATGTGGGAGGCAGTGGCCAACTACTGCACCAGAGCGGCCAATCCTACTCTGGTGAGGGAGTGCATTACCGGCTGTGGTCACCGGTGAGGCCACACCCCAGGCGTCTTTTCATGCAATTCCATCATCACGCGAATATACATATTTTTATTGCGATAGCAATAATGTGGACACTCTCGGCCGGCTTTTGCCGTCGGCATCTGTCAACGCCGTCAGGACCTGTATATGTACATGTATGTATATATATATATAAAAGCCACAAAGAAAAATAATTCAGAAAAATTATTTCTGAAGCAAGGAATCGAACGGGCGACCTCTCGCTCCGCAGCGCGTGGCTTTAGAGGGCTAGGCCACGAAAAGTAAGTCTGTCAGCCTAGCGGTGAGCTATTTATATACACCATTTACTTCAGCATGCTTTCTTGGTCACCACCGAGATGGCGGGAAGTGCGCGTGGGGCACGCTTTAAAGGTCGTCGCCCCGCTCCTGCGAACGCCGATGCTCTTCGCCCTACAGGGCGTGGTTGCCTTTGTGCGCTTATCTCGAGGAAAGATGGAGGGCGGGAGAAGCGGAGGGACGTAGGTCTTGTGCTTTCCCCGCGCTGTCCATGCTGAAGTCACAGAGCGTACGAAGGTCACTTCGCTCGCTGCAGCGGCCGCATTTGCGAATGGAGCGCGCTGTTCAAACGGAAATAAGTAACAACTGTGACAGTTCGCGCTCGTCCTGTGTGTACATGTTCGTTCGTTTCGTGCGTCCTGCTTTATGTTTGATAAGCGCGCTTCAAGTGTCGAGCTGTGACACATGATAGTTCGCACTCGTCCTGTGTGCGTTCTTTTCGTGCATCCTTTGGGCTCGAGCAACGCGCTGGCAATTTCGAGCTGCTTTCCATTCTTCGGCGTCTCTCATAATCATATCGTGGTTTTGGGATGTTAAACCCCAGATATTATTATTATTCTTCGCATTACATTCCAACTTATTGCAATCGCATTCATTGCTTCGCCGTTGCGGCGAAACTGTGAATTTTTTTTAATCCGGTGGGGAATTGGCCAGCACTGGGATTCGAACCACGGTCCTCTTGCACGCAGGGCTGATGCTCTACCTCTATGCCATCGCTGCATTGCGGGTATAATCGAGATTGCGGGTATAACGTGGCAGCAGAAAGCACAGGGCCGGGTTGATTGGCGAAACATGGGAGAGGCCTTTGCCCTGCAGTGAGCATAGTCAGGCTGATGATGATGATATCTTCCAGACCAACTTGGAAAAAAGTTATGGCATGTTGAGCATTTCAAGTCAGTAGGCTTGTGCGAATAGTGAATTTTAGATCCGAAGCGAATTCGAAGCGAATAGTGATTTGGTTGAAGTAAATTTAAAGCGAATTCGAATAGTTTATATCACATATTATAAAGAAAAATGAGCATATTTGTAATGACCCAACTAACCAGCGCAATATTTTTAAAGTTGAAACAAGGCATATGCATATGCCATTCTTTTTGGTTCAAAGGGAAGTGGAAGCAACTTTGAGTAATAGCAGGATTTGACTTTCGGTAGCATGCAAGCGATAACCTGTAAAATATGTTATGTTTTAAAATTTACTATACTTAGAGCATATAAGCCAGTATAACAAGCTTTTAAACTTAAAAAATGATGAATCAATGTGAGCGTAATACAGTAAAACCTCATTAATTCGAACTCTGTTATTTTGAAATCCCACATAATTAGAAGGCTTTCCTTGGCCCCGTATTTTGCAATGTAAATTTGAGTGGATAATTTGAAGCGGTGGTCAGTACCAGCCCGGTTAATTTGAAAACTTTGGGTGCCGTGTGCCAATTCGCCGATCCCGATTTAGCCGCAAATCCGCAGAAACGATGGCCCTTAGGAGCCACAAGGCAATGCAATGTAGCAATACTAATGAGTGACAAGTGAAGCATCCGAGACTCGCTGCTGCCAGCTGAAATGTGCGCCTGCGGAAAAGACGTGCTTCACTGCAACACAGCGGTGACACGCGGGCAGCATGACGCATGCTTCTCTCAACGTCAGTGCGTCATGATTTATCCATCCTTTCTGGGAAAATAGAGAAATTGATAAAGGGCGGTCTGACGGAATTCGCGACGTATGCGAACCTCCGAATGGTGGTTGTTCCGGCAATTTGCGCACTTGCACTGCTGGCGGAGTACTTGCCTGCAACGCATACTTCGAAAACTCAGTTCAAAAACTTCAGTGACCATCTTTTCCACCCAGAACACATCGCGAATTCCGTCACACTGGTCATTATTAAATTATTTTAACAGAAAGAATGGGGGAATGGTCGCATCGTGACGCGCTGACGCTGCGAGGAGCAGGTGACACGCTTCCCGCGTGTCACCACTGTGCTGCAGCGAAGCATATCTTTTTTCCGCAGGCGCGCATTTGAGTTGACCACGAGACCGTTTTTTTCCCCTCTTTTTTTCTTGCGCTGGCAGCAGCGAGGCCCGCCGTTTCTGTGGTTTAGCGGCTAAATTGGGATCACGTATTGCTGGAAAACAACCTTTGTAGCCACAAACTAGCAGGAACAGCAAGCGACCACCTCTGCTTACTTCCAGTAATTCAAAGTTTCTTGCATCCCGCTTTTTGTATGTTTGGTTATTTCGAAAACCCGCTTAATTAGATTTTTCACAGTCCCAGTGACTTTGAATTAACGAGGTTTTACGGTATGTTCATTTAAACTTGAAGTGAGGCTTCGCGGCAGTGCGGATTTCTCCTGAAAAGGTGTATTCACGGCATAGCACACCTCCACTGCAGTGAAACCACCTTTACAAGGTGTTACGTGCGGTTTATATGTCCATTCATTTCGAATACTTCGAAATTTCCTAGAATTTAAATTCGTTTCGAAGCGAATTCGAATACTGTAATATTCGTTCGAATATTCGAAGTGCTCGAATATTCGCACAAGCCTACAAGTGAGTCAATGTCAAGCTGGGATTTCGCTCACGAATGTTCAACGTACCATAACTTTTGTTCAAGTCGGTCTAGAACATCCGTTTTTGTTGTACTGCATACAGTTTTGGTTCTAGATAATTACCATATGCCAACGGCACCATCAAATACTTTATATTTCAAAAACTATGTATTATACTAGAAAAACATGTGCAAATCTGAAATCTGCACACAAATATACATAAGCTCATGAACTTTCATAAAAATCTATCAAGAAATTAAAACAGAATTGAAGTGCCACGCCTGGTCAAAGGGGAAGTGCAACACCTTTCGAAGTAACAATCAAATGGCTTCATTAATGGAGTTTATTGTCTCACGAATCGACTGCCACAAAAATTTTTAGAATTTGTGAAGTATGAATTTAGTTACAGGGATTGTCACATGCTTTCCTTTCATACCAGCGAGTGCGTTGAAATCTACGCAGTGGGGAGGGGGGGAGAGACAAGGGGGCAAGAAGTTACGCCCGTTCGTCAGTGCGCGTCATGACCTCGAGCACTTTTTTTTTTTCTTCGAACGTGCAGCTTACTCTCAACGTGATCGCAAGCAAGCATGCGGGAATGTTGCAGCATCACGCGTGGCGGCCGTGGTAACTATGGAGCTCACGATGCTCAAATCAGCCGATAGCCAAGGACTTCGGGTTTATGGCGCCATTTGTTGTCTAGCTGATTCGAGAATTAACTGTAAATTCCAGGCCACGTGCTGTGCATAATGCTTGGCTCATATGTACTCAGGAACCTCTACTACCAATCAGCAGCGTTTTCTGACCACGTCCAAAAAGCGTTGCAGGGCTCTTTAAGAAGACAAACCCTACAGCGAAGTGTCCTGCATTAATCATGCTCACCAGTACGTGGTCTCCGGGCACAAGAGTCCAGATGGACTCGTCGAGATTGATGCGGGAGTTCCCACGTGCACTGACCACGTCTTGGTTGCCAGATCTAGCAACTCCACCTTGAGGTGGTTGGTGTTGATGGTCACGCGGGCCTGGTTCTGCGATGTCATGTCGGGACCGACCTACAGAAAGCCACAGGCATCGGAGTTTCACAAGAAATTGCGGCTAGAAGCTCCGACACGGCAGGTATACAATACAGATTGCAGGCTTTTATGTGGATCTGTCAGGCAATTAGACATAGCTTCACTAAGAAAACGCGCTGTAGTTCATTATATTGAGTTGAAAAGGCCGACTATCTTGGGTCTTTGAAGGCCGAAAATTGCAAACAAAATAGACTTTTTCAAGCACACATTCATGAAATCAATATCTACTTTTCGCACTAACCTGTAATGTTTCTCGCTTCATTGTTCATTATCTTTCTTCATGTGTTTCACTGTAAAAGACTACATAAACTTTCAGCCATTTTTTTCTCAGAACACAGCTTTGGGCCACTTCTTTGCGGCGTCAATATTTTGGGACCTAGGACTGCTAGAGCTACAATTTCTTTTGCAACATAAAGCTACATAAGCAGAGGGTAGGCAACACTGAGAGTAAATTTGTAAATTATGCCTCCACATCTTTTAACGTTTAACTTTTTAAAATGTTCCTCATAATTTATGAGTAAACACCGAGTTTCACTGTGCTGTACGTTTAGAAATTGGACAAAAACTGGAGAAAAAGAAAAGAAAGACTATGTTAAGAAATAACTGCTCCCTTTCGAATCTGCCTGTAGCACTGCACTCCTCATTAATTCTAGCATCCATCCATGTATTAATATGAACACTGTCTTGAACAGATATATTTTTATATTTCCAGCAAACAACAGAATGCGATTACCAGTTATCTTGGAAACTACTTGACATATTTATATAACAGAATATCTAGAATCAGCTCAAGAAATTGAACAAAGATGTGCAGTTTTACTTAAGTTGGTCAAAAGATAAGTAACATTATTTTTAAGACCCTTAGGTTGTTTCCCCCTCAAGGCTCTTGCAGCTCCTGTAATCCAGCTTCTCCTGTGTTCCAGCTCTGGTGCCAGAGGAACTCTGTTCTTCTTGAACACGAACAGGGGTGAAGATTACTCATTTGATATCCATACGTGGCGAGTTGAACCTGCCTTTGTTCTGCAACATGTTACATCAGCATGCTAGCTGTGTAATACATCTAGATGGCTCAATGTGTAGAAGGTGCAATAAATGTCCTTTAGTACATTTGCACTGCCGTGTACAGTGTCCTCTGTTCTTAGAACATTTCAGACTGCAGACTTCTCTAAGCCTAAATTTCGTTGAGTGCTATTCTTTCAACATTTCTCTATAGTGTAGGCAAGATCCCCGAGAAAATCTTTTCATTTTTTAAGTTTCCGCTACACAACTTAAATGCTGACCTTTCGAATAGCACATGCATTACTAAACATGAATGTTTAAACAGTGATATTTTCAACCTTATTGTCTCACGAAACGAACAAGCGGAACGAACAGATCTCCGATCGCCCCCCAGGTCATGACATGAATAACGATAAATCCTGTCGCATACGTCGTCAAACCCTTTCCACTAGACACGTGTGGCACATAACCGTTTAACACGGGCCGCGGTGTACGGGTATGCGCCACAGGTGATGACAGTTTATATCTACCCAGGAACGACGAGAACAGACATTGGTAGCTTAAATGCTAGAGCGTTAAGGCAAACCAACATCGGCAGCGTTGACTCAAACGAATGGAAAAAATGAAAATTAGGATCCAAGCAGGAATCGAACCCAAGCATTCTGCGTGGCAATCAGGTATTCTACCACTGAGCCACGCCAGATCTATACACTAGTTTTGAAAACCAGCCTACGCAGGCGTAATATCGGTGGGCAACGTCAATTGTGGTTGTGGTGCTGGCTATCTAATTTACAAGAAAGCAATAAACACTACATGTTACTCCTACGCTACAGGCGTCATATCAGATTAACATCTGTGGTTCCAATGTTGGCTCCGCTTTTACAGCAGTCTAATAAACATTACGTTTGTATTTCTATGATTCAGCAATCTATATTGAAGCATTGCTCGACCCCGGAGGATTACATTAACGAAAGTTACATATGATATCCACATCACCGCACCGTAAACTGCACTTCGTCCACTATAACGACGCAGTGTCCTCTTCATTTCTACGAGGCTGGGCACCGGCCTCATGCTGACCGAGGATGATGCCAGAGATTGATACAGCCGCTTTGTAGACTAGGCTACGTAGGCCACCCTACGCCCAGGTAGTCTAAGAATACGACAACCATCATCCACTGATGTTAGTCTACGTAGCACTATCCAGGCCTACCAGCCTCGACGGCCTATACCTCACCAACACGAAGGGTGGCTTCAGGTTCCGGCATTTCGCCGGCTCTGTCGACAGACAATTTGTTGACGAAATGACCGAGGCATCCACGAATTCCAACAGCTCTACTATACCACATACTTCACTACACATGGACCCCTCGTCACCATGATCACGACCGGATCCTATAACAAGTCATGACCAGCTGCTGGTGCTCACTGATCACGGCGATGGTGCCCTCGTTCAAGAACTGTCAAGAACTTCTTGCACACATGCACACGGGTTCGTGAAACGTGTGTGCGTTCTCGGGACACGTATAAGTACTACACATCAGCTTACCGCTTCTGGTGTTGGTAATACCCACGTTGCCATTGGCAGCGTTACCCAACCGTAAACAATTGGTTATATAACACATATGCGTCTCTTCAACATATATATCTGTGCGTATAAAATTTGTACAAATCTCTAGCGTCATTTCGTAACGTGTCGCTAAGTAAAAAAAGTTACGCCACACTCACCTACCCGCCGCATGCTTCGCATAACGTCGACTACCACGGTACGTGGGATCTGCCGAATTTTTTTCAACGGCCAGAACATGAATGACTTCCGAGTAAATAAATATTTAATTACAGGTTAATTAACATTAATACTCTAAAACACATGAAGCAACATATGATATTTTTCTTGCAATAGAGTACAGAGTGGGTTCAATTAATCTGTAAATTTGACGCATTTACAGACAGTACTTCATCAGTCGTGCCTGAAACCGTAAGAGGCCCCTTATTAAGTCGGAGCATTGCAATCGAACAAGCGTGTGCTGCGCATGTTAGGCGCACACAATTCTGCACAGTGTGAAAGGGCCCTTCACCAGAACCTAAAGTGGAGAATATTATATTGTGACATGCAAACAGCACATCACAATCACCTGGAATTGAAACAGTGTGCAGTAAAACAAGAATGGAAATCCTAAACCCATTCAAACAAATGTTATGGTATGTTGAACTTAGTGACCAAAATCCCAGCTTGACATCGACTCACAAATGTTCTTGATCGACCGATTTTGATAAAGCTTGCTGTGTTTATGTTTATTTGTGTGCTATTTCAAATATGCAATTATTTTTTTAGAACAACAGGTAGTTTTTGAAGTATAAAACGTTTCAGGCACCTTTTTTGGGAGCATTGCTGTTCCTAAACTGAGGGTGCTAAGAGGTAAGTCAGCATGTCACAACAATACGTAATGAGGGTTATCTGCAATGCAATAAGAATAGATGGTATAAAACCATCTGAGCAAAAGTTATATCACGTTGAACATCCGTGAAAGGGTTGATGTCAAGGTGGGATATCGCCCACGAAAGTTCAACATACCATACCTTTTGTTCAAGCGGGTTTATGACATCCATTCTTATTATATTGCATGCAGTTCTCATCTTCAGGTAAATGTGCAGCGCGGCACAGACAAAGGACGAGAAACGGACGACACAAGCACAGTTTCTCGTCCTTTGCCTGTGCCGCGCTGCACGTTTACCCGAAGATGTTAATCTACCAACTCGCCCAGATCGCCGTATTAGTTCAATACAGTTCTCACTACAGATTATTGTGATAAGCTTTGTAAATTCCTCAGTTTAGAAAAAAATTTGAACCCAGAAAGGCATTGGAATGTTGTAAAATTCTAAAAGTGCATACTGGAATATTAAAATAATTGCATATTTAAAATCAGCACACAAATAATACAGAAACTCAGCAAGTTTCAATAATATCGATAAAAATTTAAAAAAATTTTGTGACACTTCACTCCGTGAATGCGGGCAACGTCTAAGCAAATTGATGCTATCCCCTTGTGCAATGCCAGTGGAACGTCTCTTTACGTTAACCAGAATGGGTTTGACACAATGCATGACAGCGATTTGACAAATGAGAGCTCTACGCTTGCGCATAGTAAAAGGGGGCGACCTGCTACCCCTTGACCTATAATTGGGAAATGAAATGTAAGGTATGCCAATGTTTTCGCCGCCTACCAGCGTTACTGCTCTTGGCTCACAAGCGCCTCTTTCATGACAATTTTTGACTGAATCTTTCTCCTTCTCCCACTTTGCCTCTAGGTGGCGCTGCTTGTGGGGACACACTCCCTGAAAGCAATTTAACAAATTGGACATTTACGCTTGCATGTAAAAAAGTTTTGCCCCACTGTAAAGAGCCAGTAAACAGGCTCCAACATGTTTTTTTGCACCTCCCAAACAAGATCGTTAATTCATGCAGAAGGCCAAGATGACCACATCTGGCAAATGTCACAGCTGTGCGTGCTGCACAGACGCTCCCTTTCGAGAAATGATTCCCACGCCCCTATCCAGTGCCTGCCCAGTCCTCCTTGTCCGCAAAGTGACCTAAAGTTGCCCATGGTCAAGTTTACGTAGCACCAACTTTGTCGATTGGCCCTCTGCACTAAGAAACAGCGCCTTAGCCTTGCGGTGATGCAGTTTTGGCCCCGCAGTTGCCCCGTATTTGTTTACCTCACCAGTGCATCGCACCACCACACATCCTCACTGGGCCACTCTGACATGAGCAACGCGCGGAGGAAGCCTTTGCTCGGTCGTTGGCTACGTGCACGTGCAATAAACACTGATGTCGTGTTGAGTTGCCGAAATGGGCATAGAGATGAGAATGGGCTAAGCCTACCCCTCTTCGTGGCAGAGGAGGGTGGGAAGGCTGAGCGTGAAACAAAACCAGACAAAGTGGGTTGTTCTATACCCTGTAACTTCCTTATTACAGCACTTGCTTGCAAAATTCTAGTGGCGGCATGTTCACTTTGTATGAGTGCACAGTTATCTCTTCACTTACGGATCGTATTCGGGGCCATCGTTCGCATCGCCAGCCTTTGGGGTGCTAACACTGGGTCCATCTGCTTTGCCATCTTTTGTGGGCTTGACATTGTCGGCATCGCCCTTCTGTGAGCACTGAGACTTTGACATTGCTGCCGCGGGGACGGTCTTCACCGGTTCGGCCGCCACACTTTCGCTCATCGTTGAGTCGATCGTATCATCCGAGGCGGTGGTCTGAACTTCCACTTCGGCTGCGAGTGGAACCGGCTCTGCAAGCACAACCACAGAGAAAACAGTCGACATTGAACATCGCAATTGAAAATTCGAGCACGAAGGGACAATAACATAGACGAGAAAAGACGAGTGCCTTATTATTGAAGCCTTCCACATTAGAGGGACACAAAAGCGAAAAACGACTTTTCACCTATTAGTACTTTACAATTTCAGAATACCAATAACACCACTCTTACCGTCAGAAGATGCTTAGTAAGCAAGAAGACGTGCAAAAAGGAACTGTGGGTGGCAATGCCACCTTGATATTTTCTCATAAACAACGTGACGTGATATTTTTGACACTATCTACAAGGCTATATGTAGTTCCTAACCAGTAAAAATGAAGTATGCTGTCCTCTAAGGGCGCCATGGACTTAACATACCAAGTTTCAGGAAATTTAGTTGAGCCAATGTCACTAAAACACAAAAAATACACTTCAAAATGCATGCCGTCGCATGCGGCGATTTCGGCCAGAAATTAAGAAATGAAACTTTTGACCTTGATTTTATCCTCTTTGATGAACCTATGATGAAATCAACGACATCAAAGTTCCCAGAATACAATTTATCAATCAAAACTAATTCACTTTTTCTCGTTAGTCTCCCTTTAATGTTCCCAAAAACAATGACTGCTGGGGTTTCACATGCCAAAACCACGATATGATTATGAGATGCACCATAGTGGGGGTCTCCGGGTTAATTTTGACTTACTGAATGTGCACCTAACGTTCCTTTAACGTGTGCCTAAATCTAAGTGCACGGATGTTCTTGCATATCGCCCCCCCATTGAAATGTAACCGCCGTGGCTGGGAATTGAACTCGTGCCCTTGAGCATAGCAGCCTTTCTTGCACACCTGTGCTCATGCTAATGATCACAGCTTTACGCAATGTGCATGTAACAGCAAGTCTGTAACTATTGTAGGCAAACCTTCGGGTTGTGTAACGACCGGCACAGCAGCGTCTTTCTTCTTTTGCACTTCATCTGCGAGCTTGTTGTACGACTCGAAAGCCTGTAAACAGGAAGAAGCAAGTTATCAATGTGACGCACTAAACTTTAGAGTCCTCCCTTCCCCCCAAAAGAACAAAAGAAAGCAGCCTATCTCGAACACCACGCAAAGCCGTTGCGCCAGTTCTGGTGTCATTAAAATTTTTTTTTTCGCATTTGGGACAGATATCTATCTCTGTTAGCTTTCCGTGATGCAATCTATCTCTGTTAGCTTTTCGTGATGCAAGCACTCATATTCAAGAGATTAAAAATTTGCTACAAAGACTGATCAACAATTACCCTATCTGAATGCAAGATTTCTTTAGAAGGTCTAAACTAGAATTTCATCACCGTTTGCCTCTGAACAGCAGATCCGCAAGCATAAGTCAACCCTCGGTTATCAGTCATACTTACAGCAGGAAAAGAACGAACAAACAAGTGAGGAACACTGTCATAACGCAATCTGCTCAGTATTTTATGTGCTCTTTCACACTTGCATAAATATGTAGTTGTGCCGACTCGTCCAACCATTAACGGCTACAGTTTGAATTTGAATTTTATTATTATTTTTTTTTACACAAAGTTTTTAAAGACTGTGTGGGCCCATAGCTATAGGCTAGTAGTGGTCTAAAAGAGTTACATTTTTATAATGGCACTTTGAATAAGCGCAACTAAACATTTGTATAACGTCAAATATTGAATAATCAGTAAACAAACACTATGGTAGATGAAATAACTGTACAAAGAAAAAAAGTTATAACACAGGTAAGAACATACGAGAAAAAAAACGCCTATATACGTACTACAGATGCCAATTAGTTGAAGATGAAGTGGTCATTTCATCAAAAAGTGTGTTTACTTTTTTTTTTCGAAATGTCAAAATACTACCTAACCTTGCAGGTTACATAGTTTTTGCATAGCAGTAGATCCCCAAGTTCTGTGCACATTTTCCAAACTTGTTTTTTTCCGCTTCCATGTTTGAATACACCAACAAGAACACATCCGAATATGCTTACAGCTCTCACGATACTCCTCGCGACACCAAGAGAAAATCCGAGTTTGTCAGACTGGGAGGACTTGATGTGGTAGAAGTCAATACTGCAGAAAAAAAGAAAACGAAAGAAAAAACTTATGCAGTCACGAGCAGCAATCGAGTATACACCCAGTGAGTGGCACAAATCAAGCAAACCGAGCTCCATAGTTAAAGGGCCTTTAAACAACCTCTAAAAATAAAAAGAAGGCACACGCTGTTCTCTCCTGGCCTTTCCCGTCTTTTTGGAACAATTTGAGACACCAGCTCCGCTCACGTGATATTACGAGGAAATAAGCTCTCGATTGGTCCATATACGAGGAATATCAGTTGCGAATTGTCTCCTACCCTGCTTTGCCATGCAGTCACTTGCCAATTCTGCCTTGTCTCACGTGACTGCCGTGCACGATCAAGTCGTTTCACTTCGTTTTGCACATTTTTGACTGCGCAAGCAGAGATAACAGCATGTAGCCAGAAAGCGTGAAAGCCTGATAGGCTCTACACTAACTGCTGACATCATCCACATGTTTTATGAAGAAATAAATGGCGAGGAGTAGATAGCGCATGTAAGAATTGTAGTGAAGGCGAGAAAGAAACCACTCTCTCGTCCTTGAATGTGGAGTGGTTTAGGGGCCCTTTAGTGGTGTAAGAATGCAGAAACCCGGGTGTATGCCGTCTGCTACATCAAGCACGAGACCAGATCAATAATAGATAACGCTGGAGAAAAATGCTAGAGGCCCGTGTGCTTAAATTTAGGTGAAAGTTAAAGAACCCAATGTGGTCTGAACTTCTGGAGCCCTCCGCTATGGCCTTCTGTGAGCAGGTGGATAGTGGCGTCGCAGCAAGCAGCGAATCGGAGAAGGCTCCAGGCCAGGCACCTATCCGCACGGTACACTACTCCACGCAATGTGCACCGGCAACTTCAGCAGGAACCTCAGACACTGCCCGCAAACTCCTAACACCCTGTAGCACATGTTATGGAGATGCCAAAACAACCCAAGTATCCCGCCCATAGACGAACGGAGCATCCAAGGAAGTCCGAAAGACCAGTGGGAGGAGTTGCTGATGTCACTAAACCCTGAGGACCAGCTCCAGCTGGTGGACAGGGCTCGGGCATCTGCTGCAAGCCATGGCTACCTAGAATAAGGATGTCACCCACCAGTGGGCAAAGAGAACGTGCCCGGCTATACAATAAGGTTTAATTCTCTCTCATGATGGTTAGCGCAAACGCAACACGGACGAAAAGAAGAAAAGACGACGACAGAAGCGCTATCTAACAACTGAATGTTTATTGGAAAAATCACAAATATATATGTCTAAGAAAGAGAAAAAACAACAAACCTGCACATGCGCCAAAGATAATTGACAGATAAAAACGTGTATGCTAACAAAACTACGCTCTTTCCAGGAAAGACACTTCCTCATCAATCAAAGTGATAGAAGGGCAGCTCACGCACGTGTCTTTCTTTCTGATCATCTCAAATGCCACAGTGATTTCCGAGTTGTTCGCTTGTTAGATAGTGCTTGTGTCGTCGTTTTTTCTTTTTTTCGTCCGTGTTGCGTTTGCGTTAACCATCACGAGCATTTTCCAACTCGCCCAATTCGCTACCCTCCTACAGTTTAATTCTCTCTCTCTGCTACGACATCTCTCATAATTATACCGTGGTTTTCGTGACGTAAAGCCCCAACAATTATTATTATTGACACGTTTAGAAGTGCACGTGCTCAGGTGAGATCTAGTGAATCAGTTTCCAGGTTACAAAACGGATGACGATGCAAGATAGCGTTTGTCGGGAGCATTTGAGAAATTTCTAACGTCTATTACAACGAAGCTATGTGTGGCTAGGTTCTAGCGGACTGCGTCCACGGGCAAAAGACGTGCAGAACAACAATTTTCGGCGAACCAAGTAACTCGACTAATACAGCGTTTCTGCGTCGAAAAAAATTGACACGGCGTATAAGTAAACATAAAGATCTCCGATTTCGCAGACATGACAGAACGACGTGAATGATTTTGCCTCAAAGACAAGACCAGTTGTGCAAGAAACGAACGTCATGCCATTAGGGAGTTTTCGAATAGGGGACCCAAAGTCCTTTGCGTGTGCTCGCTTTGGGTCAAGCAGTAGCTAGGAGTTTTTGAATAGGGTCTGCGGCGCTTTGAACACTTCCCCTATCCTAGGTCACTCTAGTCTTGGCTAGGTGGACAGCTTCAGTGGGTGCTGTCATGTTTATTTGACGCAAAGCTTTTGGGGCTCCCGCTAAATTCGTGAAATAGCCTGCCCAACGAAAAACCCAAACGTTGTTTGGGTCTCGCGCATGCGCAGTGGCCTCGACGCTATTTCTTTGGGGCCCCTATTCGAAAACTCCCTATTATCGTACTTTCGAAACAACCGGGTTTCTTACTACAGGATTTCATTTTGAGACCGCCATTGATCAGATATGTATTATTCATGCGCAAGAGAAACACGGAGGTCTTTGAGTGTAGGTCTCTTTATTCGCTCCATATAGTCAATAACGATAACACAACAGTTACAGTTTCGCTGTATTCCATCTTCGCAGTTGTGGAAGGGCTCAGAATTTCTGCGCGAGGCACCCCGACTGATATTTTTCTGACACTTATGTAAGACCTTCTGAAAGCGGGCTTAGCTGACAGCAACCAGTCGATCAGGAATGCTGTTCCGAAAGTAAACACACCTAGTGTCAGCTGACAAAGCCGATGCACTCAATTGTCAAGGTGCCACTATAATGCTACCCACAGAACTGTCGACTCAGCTGGTTAGAGTGACGTTAGCGCGAGTGCGTAACAAATGCGACGCCCTTTAAACGCGCGAGGTGCCAAGGTTTGTTTGGCAGCTGACATGCGGGCAGTAATCGGACTGCGTGAGCTAGCTGCGCAGCTAGCTCATTACTCACTGGCGGCAGAGGAAATCGAAGATGGCTGCGAGGAACGGATATGTCTGGCCTTCGTTTGACAAGATGCCCATGAGGGCAGCGTCGTTAATGACTCGCCGGGAGCCGGGAGGCATCCATCGCTGGCAGGAGCTTGTCCGCTTCTTTTCAATCGAACGCCATTAATACCGGCAGCACAGCACTGCAGCCCATGACTAGAGTGACCTAGAATAGGGGGAGTGTCCAAAGCGCCGCGCGAATACATGGGAGCAGCGAGGGCCTTTTGCGGTGAACTCCCGCGCCGCGGCGCTGCCGTGCCGGACCCGTGGGCTTTCTCCGCGGCGGAAGCCGCGTCAAAGGAGCGAGCGTATGCTACGCGCGTGATATTTTGGCCGCTATTAGCTAAAGTTGCGGAAATTTGGGCAATATTTAATACTGTGTCACTGCAACATAATACTGCAGCGACTCATCACACAGAGCACGCGTTTGTTAGTTTGTGTGCTGTGAAACGGGGATTTTGTATATATCCTTTCAGCTGGTTTGTCACCGCATTGGTCCACACTTCCGTGGCTGTTTGAGGAACGCATCCTGCGCGCACTTAATCGTGAGAAAAGGCGCTTAACTTATTTTCGTGTGGAATGACGAACGTAAACTTGCTGCAGGAGAGAATAAACTGGAGATAACCAGGAGAACGTAGCACATATGCACGTATTAACTAGCTCATGCATGCTAACGCGTTTGCACCCTTCATATCCTATATTTTATTTCGTGCATTCGATTTGTTTTACAAGGCTGCCTCCGGCGCTCTGCTGTTTCAAGCCATTTCATGCGAAGCCGAATGTGTCAGTCGGCGTGGCCGCGGTACCAAAAGTAAAAAATTACTCGCGTAACTCGCGTCTCGTTCACGGAGGGGCACGAATGTACGTATGCCCAACACGGCCGATAGGTCATGGCATCACATGCTTGCCATTTGCGTAACGACTAACAATAATAATATGGTGTGTGGCACCCAAACCCGCTTTCTGTAGCCAGAAATAATTCTGACGATGTGTGGTCTGACGATTTGTTTCCGTCAGGTTATAAAAAACGTGGTGGTCACCAATATCGATGTCAACATGTTATACTTACCCATACATTTTGAAGAACTGACCGCATAGGTAAAATGTATATGCGAAAAAATTACATGAAAAAAAAAAAACACGGTCCCTTATGCATTCGCCTGAGACGACTCGAAAATAAAAGCCATCTTTTTCGTCAGCCGATGCATTGATCCTCCCTCGCCCCTCTCCGAAAGCTTTCTGCACATAACGTGGTTTCGGACTGCCGACAGGATCGAAGGCATTGCAAGCTTTCTGCACCTCACCTGCTTTTACATTGCCTTCGTGATCGGCCCCCGATCACGGAAGCAATGCAAAGCGACCATGTCGTGTGATGGCGTCATCATATGACGTCACGTGGAATGACGTCATAGTGACGTCACAAGTTCCGTCGACGTCATCGCGTGATGATTTTGTGCATCACTCGTGTTGACTACGCGGGACGCCGACGGTCAATTTTCGTGTTTGATGAAGCATCTGAGCCTTTAGCCTTAAAAAAAAAGACAAACCAAATAAAATGAAACGATAACAGCGCAACATCGTGTATGCCTCACTTCACGTTACGAGCGATCGCCTGAAAACAAACGTGATTCTCAGTTCAGAGCAGCTGATTGCACGCGTCTGCGGGACAAAAGAGGCTTGCTTTACCCGTCTGGTCACCTCTTTATATTTAGTCAAGAGATGAGCAGACTCGCTATTAAGTACTCCGGAGCTTCAGCACGAAATTGTGGTGGACGCTATATTGAGGTCATCAGGAAAAAGCGGGAAATTGCGGTCGGTTGCCCTTTTGGCGCGCACTCAACTGCCGTGGAAACAGTTGTATTTCATGTAACTACTAGCCCACATCTTTTTGTAGTCTCTGAACCGGGCGAAGGCTAACCTCCGAGAACCGTGAAAACATCTGAAGTTGAGAATGAGTTGTTTGAAACTGTTTTCATTTCGTATGGTGAAGGCTTGAAGCAATGCACGCATCTCGCGCGAAGGTTTCATACTGACGTTCAGCGATCCATTGCAACATGCGGCTAGGTACAAAAGGTATCTCTGCATTCGAACAATTTTCTGAAGTGATTGAGATATTACACTTCTATTTGTCAATGTCTTACCGTATTTTCGTTCGGCAGCTTGTACAGCAAGAATGGAGGCATTGGTAACTTTGTTCCATGATATCTGGCTATTTGTAAGGATTTTCTACGCCTTTTATGCAAAAACTTGGTGCAATAAGGTCAGTTTACCTGGCATTGCTTTTCTTTCAAATGTTTGCGCACGGTGAGCCTTGTTGTACGCTACCTCAGAAGCAAAAATAAGCCAACAGCATTGCAGTCGTATGGCCGTCAGCTCCTTTTTTTTTCTTTTTTTTTTCCCTTGCGTCTTCCCGGTGTGCTCTGCCCATAATAAAGTGCTAGTCAGGGTCGTAGCCAAGGGCGGGTTGGGGGGTTCAACACCCCCCCCCCCCCCCCGAAATTTTTCAGTTTTGCTTGCGTATATACACACGCACACATACAAACGCACGCACGAACATACATAAAGTATGGTTGAATCCCCCCCCCCCCCCCCGAAAAAATTTCTGGCTACACCCCTGGTGCTAGTGGAGGCTAATTAATTGTCGAATAAAGCGGTGTGCATATGGCTAGCAAACCAGTGGCGACCATGAGTAAAAAGCTCGTAGTGTGAAGCGGTCACTGCGGGCAATATTTCAGCTGACTGCGCGTGCAATTTACTTTTTTTTATTACTCTTAATCAGTGCATCCGTGATGCTATTGCCCGATTACTCGTGCGAATAGGTTTTTTTTTTCGTTCTTTGCTTGTGCGTGTCCGTTTAGCGCGTTTTTACACACGCACCAACGTTCTCGAACTCTGTGACCGCAACTAGGCCACGCTGATGCCGCTTGACACATGATTTTTCGCATTCTGTTGTTGCCCAAGCACTAACACAAGCTTAACGATGGATAAGCTCCATTCCGCACCGCATCATAAAAGTTAAGTAGACTTCAAGTGCCCTGTGTGAAAACACAGCGCAAAAAACTACAGCGCGTAGCAGACGCCCCTCGCTTTCCGCGCGCTTCCCGAGCGCGGAAAGCCCACGGGTCCGGCGCAGCAGCGGCGCGGCGCGGGAGTTCACGGCAAAAGGCCCACGCGGGAGCCGGCGCTTTGGACACTCCCCCTATTCTAGGTCACTCTACCCATGACTGCAGCCGGAAGCGCAGGCGCGCGTACCGAACGTACTTGCTGATGATAGCAATCGCACCTGGTGGACGATGAGGAGAACAAAAAGGCGCGACCGTCGGCGCGAGTACAACCGTTCACCGTCAGGCGCCGCCACCCAAACAGGGTTTCGCGGTCTTTCGCTCGCTGCCCGCGCATTACTTGCGCAGGTGCGGCTGCTAGTTTCGTTTCGCGATTTTCTCGACGTCAGGGTATCTTGAGATGCTGACGATGATCGGTAGAAGCAAGGCCTACTCGACCGCTAAGCTCTTGAGCTCGCTCGCAACAAAACACAAGACTTGGCAAAACCCGCAGTTGCTGACTTTGCACTCGGCCGCGGAGCAAGCTTATACAAAACCCGATTCGAAATCAGTCTACGCTCCACCATTAACCAAATCCAACTGGACCAATTTGTTGTCCCAATTCAAAATATCTCTTGAAATATTAACACAACGTGAAGAAAAAGGCGTGCTATATTTCTCTGTTCAGGGTCCTACCTGCCGCCTAGAATTAAATCACCATGTGACAAGGAAAAAAAAAAATATTGGAAGAAAGCAACCTTTTTCGCAGCCTTACATATACCGGCCCGCTATGAAAACATTTGCGTACAAAAAAATAAATATAAAATTGCACACACAATGATTTTCACACCCTTACATCCATTGGCCTAATAGTGAAACATTTGGTGACAAAGAAAAGTTAACTGCACAAGGAAACAATATTTCACAGCCATACATACATTGGCCTAAGATTGAGACATTTGCTGACAAGAAAAAAGATCATAAATTGCACAAAACTATTTTTCAGAGCCATGCATATAATGGCCTAAGGTTAAAACATTTGCTGACAAGAAAAAAAGATAATAAATTGCACAAGAAATATTTCTCACAGCGTTACATAAAATGGCTTGCAATGAAAATATATGTTGACAAATAAATATCGCATATAAACAACGACACAACCTTTCTCAAACCCTTACATACTTCCTTCAAAGTGGCTACCTCGCGAAATATTTGCAAGCATCCTGCTTATCAGTCACATTAAAGGGACACTAAAGAGCAAAACGATTTTTCTCATATTAGTAAAGTACTCTTTCACCATTCCAAAAAACACCACGCTTGCTGCGAGAAGACGCTTAGTAAGCGAGAAAATGTAGGTGGCGACGCCACCTTGAAGTTTCCGCACCATTCGCCATAACGTCACATGTTTTGACGGCACCTACTAGGGACTGCGTAGTTCCTAATCGGTAAAAATGAAGTACACATGTCCTCTCAGGAGGCCATAGACTTAACACACCAAGTTTGATGTATTTTTGTTGATCCAATGGAGCCAAAATACGATAAATACACTTTGAAATCCGTGACGTCACGCGGGAGATTTCGGCACGAAATTTAAAAATGAAACTTTGAACTAGATTTTCTCCTCTATTAATAAACCTATGATGGCGAAATTAACGACATTAGAGTTCTCGGAGCACAATTTATCGATCTAAACCGATTCATTGTTTCTCTTTAGTGTCCCTTTAAACGCATAGTTCGAGAGCAGTGGCCTGAGGAAGTAAATACATATGAGGTTCACGAGTCGCACCCTGTGGTCATAGCTGCCATCACTCTGGCATTTAAGGAGCCTTGATGCACAAAGGGCTGGAACTGTGTACTTTGTCAAGGTACTGAGTGGCTTTGCCAAAGTTGGGTTGTCTTTGAGCGCACCGTCTGCAAAAGCTCGCAAAGTATCAAAGACAAAAAGGAGCTGGTCAGATGTATACAGTCCAGGCACTTTCTATTTTTCGTCCGACTTGTACAGCGGCACGCAGCAGTACGACATCGCAATTCATGCAAGCTGCGTGGTCACGACAAGGGATAAAAAAATCTTCCATCGCATTCAACTCGCTAAACCCAACCGCACGTGTCAAAGCAGAGCAAAGCAAACAAGCGCTCGAGGCCGCGCCTGCTCCAACACTACCGGCTCAGCGCCCGGATGGATGGATGGATGGATGCTATGAGCGACCCTTTATAACGGGGCGGTGACATGTCTGCCAACGTTTATATGTCTGCCACCAGGCTCGAAGGAAGAAAAAAAAAACTTTTTTTTGTTTCAAGTTGGCTTAATACCTTATCTACACTGATTCAGTCTATGTTATTATACCAAAAAAAATATAAATTCACGGTCCATCTCTCTGCCTCTTAAAGGGGTCATGAATAACTTTTCCAAGTAATGATCTAATGACCTCCGTATCGGAGTTTACTGCCTCCCGAATCAATTGCCGCAAAAATTTCTCGAATCCGTCAAGAATGAGCCGAGTTACGGGGTTTGGGCGCACGCTCTCAGCGCTTTCTCTCTTTTCTCGAAGCTACACGACGAGGGATGGCACGGGGGAAAGAAGTTACGTCAGCGCGCGTCATGAAACGCGATCGCTCTCCCGCTGTGATTCGCGTGCGCGAGCGCGGATACCGTGTACTGAGGCGTGCGGCGCCGGCAAGTGGCGGCACCCCGTGGCAAGAAGTGCATCTGATCCGAACGCGCTCTCGATTTACGTCGGATGCTATGTCTTTTGCGACGCGGCGATGCAGATCGCGACGTCAATCGGCAGACGCCCCGCCCACCGACGAGAGAGAGAACCGGCCTCTGTTTGAAAAGAGGGCGCCTGAAAAAACAGCAACTTCGCGTTCCGCTTGTAGCCTTTACGCGGCGCGCACTGCAATATTTGGCTGAGCAGTTCCACGGCCGGGCTAGACCGCACGCGCGCGCTCGCGCGTGCGGTCTAGCCCGGCCGTGGCAGTTCATAGCCGTGTCAGCTTTCCGCAGGATGTGTTTTTTCAACAAGCCCAAGGGGTGCTTCATGACCCCTTTAAGGCAGAATGACCTTATTTTTCCCCATTATTTATTTTGGTACTTTATCTCTACTTTTCTGCCACCAATACTCTAACCGTCTCTTACTTATTTCTATCGTGGACGTGTTCAGCTTTCCATTGTTGTCCCTAAAACCCAAGGCTTCGTGTAGACTCGTGCCCACACGTATACCTGGGTGAATATCGCCATATTCAATCAGTACATGTTACATCGTTTCCTTAGTTCCCCCGCAGCATGTACATTGTTCTTCTTCGTTACTGAATCTCGCTTTATAACTACGCGTTCTGAGGCAGCACGACCTAGCTTGCTTCAAACAGCAAAGCGCTTCCCTTTGAATTATCATAAAACCTTTCCCTCCTTATTTCGTTTTTTTCCCTTTCGGTAGTTACTCAGAGCCGGCTTCTTTTCCATCGCTGCCATCCAATAAGTCCTCTCCGCCTCTCTGACCTTCCGCTTAATGCTCCTTGTTGCTATATCGCCCGCACTGCTAGCCGTATATTTACTGGTGAGCCTCCTAGTTCTTTTTCTCCACTGCGTGTCAACGCTTTTTCTATACAAATACCTGAAAACCTTCTCTGCCCATATACTCCTTCATTTTTCTCAGCCTCTCTTCGAATCTCATTTTGCTCTGAGCTTCCCTCACTTCAAAGCCTGTCCATCCTATATCACCCTTTACAGCCTCATTTGTCGTCCTCCCGTGAGCGCACAACGCTAGGCGGCCCACCGTCCTTTGATTTACATCCATTCCTGATTGTACCTCTGACGTCATGCACACCACTGAGTTCCCAAATGTAAGTCCCGGGACCATCACACTATATGCCACCATAATCACACCCTTCCACAGCCCTCGAAGCACCTCGTACCTATCGTATCCCCATAAAGCTCTGTGCTTCATAATTGCAGCATTCCTCTTTCCCTTTGCTACCGATGCTTTCTCTTGTACCTCCATATATCTGTCCCCCTCATTTACCCATACTCCGAGGTACTTGTACTCGTTTACCCTCGGTATTTTTTGGCCCTGTATTATGACCGCATGGTCTTCGTGATCATTGAATACCATCAATCCACATTTTGTTGCACTAAATCCTAGTCCTAGAGCCTCACATTCCCTTCCGCATATATCTGCCAGTCGCTGTATATCATCTTGACTGTCCGCAAATAAGACAATATCATCAGCATAAAATAGACCTGGAAGCTTCTGCTCAACCATCGTGCCGACCTGTTTGTGACAAATCCAATGTTGCTACCTTCTAGCGATTTTTCCATCCTCACCATGTACAGCATGAATAACAGCGGGGACAAAGGACATCCCTGTCGCAGCCCCTTGCTAATTTCAACGCTCTCCTTGCTACTTATTCCTTCCCATTCTATACAAACTGTATTTTCTCGGTATATTTCCCTCAAAAGCTGTATACAGTCGTCCCCTATGCCCACTTCTTTCAATATATCCCACAAAATTTCCTGATTAACGTTGTCTTACGACCCGGTGATATTTAGATAAGCTACGTATAAGGGCCTGTTTTCTATTTTCGATATTTCTATACACTGGGTAAGAACAAACAGATTATCGTCTAACCGCCTGTCGATTCGAAATTCATTCTAAGGTTCTCCCAAAGTATAATTTTGTTCTACCCACGCTTCTATTTTTAATTTTACTGCCTGCATCGCCAACCTCTATAGCACCGATGTGGTCTATACGAGCGAATGTTATCCTTTTCTCCCCTGCCTTTATAGATTAGGTTCATTCTACTTTTTCGCCAACTGTCTGGTATTTCCCTCTCCTGTAAGCACTTTTCTACGGCTTTCAGCAGTGCTTCTTTAGTTTATGTCCGAGTTCGTTAATGAGGCTGACGGGCAACCCCATCTAAGCCCGGAGTAGTGCGCTTAGGAATTTTTCCTTCGGCCTTCTTCCAATTGAAATTCTCTAGTACTACATCTTCGTCGGTTACACTCCTTTGCGTACTTTTACTCACCGGGGGAATCCCCTGGGCGACCTTTTTAAACGAATCGGCTGTTATCTTTCGGATGTAACCTAGCGCTTCATACCCTTCCAATTGATTTCCTCCTTCATCTACCAAACGTTGTTGCATTGTGACAGACTTCCTACCCAGCGCTTTTAGGTGGCTCCAAAATATCCTAGGCGCGGCCTTCTTCTTTTCGCGAATCTCTGTCATCCAGCGTTCACTTTCACCTTTAATTTTTGCCTCGACTAATTTCTGCACAATGGATTTTTGCTCTAAATATATTTCCCATATTTGGTTGACTTCGTCCTGTGGCCGCTTCTCCTTTTTTGCCTGTCTGTGCTCCCGTGATGCCTCACGTCGCTTCTCGATCGCCTCCCGGATTTCTTTGTTCCACCAACTTTTTGGCTTTCTCTTTCCTTTCCAACGAATAGTTTTCTTCTCTTTTTCCATTTCTTTCGTGATTACATGTAGCAGCTCACTATACTTCCAGTCTTTGCCTGGTAGTTTCGTCTACTTTTTCCTCGACTCTTGCGGCTATATTTGTTATTTGTTTGTCATTTAGATACAAGCTGCCAAACTTTGATTCTATGACCCTGTTTGCACAGCACCACCACGCAGGCGCGGCGAGCGGGGGAAACGCAAGCGCCGACGGCCGCGGGAGGGTGTTCTAAGGCACTGAAAGTTCATTCGCGCTTCCCCAAGTTATGGTGTACTAGAATGGGTAGTGTGCCGTCTTCGCAGCAAACCAATGGGAGAACGGTGGTCGCTTTTGCATGGACGCCACCAGCAGGGCGCCACAATCGAACGGTGTGCCCGGCGCGCGAAATTTAAATCGAAATTGCGAAAATTTCTGCCGTTATTGAGTCAAATGGTCACGCAACACGATTGAAACTAAATATATTTGCAAGATTTAAACACTTAAACACATTTTGTTGCATTATTGCAATAAGTAAAGATGTTTATGCGTCGTATGAGCTTCCACAATTCCTATCACTGAGCAGAGTCCCGGATCGTCTGCATGCTTACTGTTTTGATTGCAAAAGGCATAAAAAAGCAAATCGCTGTTCATTCCATGCATATATACGCCTGTCTAGCTATCACACTAACTTGAAGTTATGTGTCGAAGCACACTAGGAGGTCCGGAAGGCTAACTTTAGCAGCATCAGGTGAGTTGCACGACTACCCGTCACCTGCATCAGCCAGAAGAGCAGTCGCAAGGTTTTCGAACAACGCTCAATCACGAATGCTGCTCCATTTCTTTATAGATTTTACTCCTCAAAAGGGCGCCCAAACGCAGGAATGCAGCTAAATGCACCGCGTTGTATTCGGGGTTAGATTTATCCTATGTGAACTAGTCCGTAATCCCAATCGGTCTGGAAAAACTTGAATGCATCAGGCATAGAGTTTCATACAATTACTATTGTAAGAAACTCTATGGCATCAGGCTTCCTCAAACACTGAGTCTGCTATGCACACGAAAAAAATCGCTAACGTTTCATGAGAAACAGGGTACAATCAGCAAGTTTCCCACGTGCACGCACGACTAGCGCGGCAACTACAATTGAATATACGAACAGCGCAACTGACAAGGAAAGAGGAAGGTAACAAGACACAGCGCTGACCAACGGTGTGTACGCGGTTCTTCTGCAACGTTGGCTTCTTTGGAGGGACAGCTCGCAGGCTACGGTGTGTGTGTTGCCACATGAATTCTGTCGTGCTGTCAGCTAAGACCGACAACTCACGCCATTTCTTCTTGGCAGTCGAGGGCCTTTTCTGAACGTTGTAGCTGCAGATAGAGGCTATCGCGGCAAAGGCTGGCCTGGCGCAACCATTTTGAACGTAAAATCTTGCAAATGCGAGCACCGTGTCCAACCGAGAGAGTGAAGCCAGCACAGAGGGCTATAGACGTCAGACTCTGCCCAGGCGGCGCTGCGAAAAACACCGCCACCAGCGCCCTCATCGTAGCCCTGGCACTAACTGGGTAGTGCAAAGAGAGCCGCCCGCAAGCGAATGTGCATAGGCCGCAATATAACCCTCCTCTTTCGTTGGTGTCGAGGCGCGGTTTCCTGAAAATCAAGGACCTGGAAAGCTTCTTCCGCCAATCCACGCTTCAGAAACAAAGGAAGCTGATCAAAGCGAACTGCGAGTACAATGCAAAATAAGTTTGAGTTATTCCCGCGCGCTGCAACTCGCAAGTACAAGCGAGCATCATACGACACCGAGTTCGAGGCAAGCCCTCCGACATCCGTTCTCTAGAGCCTAAATGCGTTAAAATCGGGTATATACGTACGCCACAGCGATAAACTACCTACATACACGATCAGTTTACTTAGCTATGCATCTTACGATCAGTGGTAGAAAACTCGGTTCATCAGGGGCGAATGGCTCCGGCGATTTTCGCCTTTTCAGTTGTATTCTCCCTTAATTCATCTCTCGCTTCCTGTGCATTGGAGTGTTTTATTACGCATCCTCAAATGGTCTCTTGATGGTCGTCTTCCGTTTATATGTACTGCAAATGGGGATACGTGCGTGTCCACTTTCGCGGGGTACAACCAAAGGCAAAACCGTGGCCTCCGAGATAGCTACGACAACCGCGGAGGACACGGGCGAAACAAACCTGAAGGGGTTCACAATTCTGCGATTTACTTGTATGACGCACGTGGTGTTAGCTAGTTAGAACCAGTAATCTGAGCCTTCAAAACGTACATACGTCCGCGATGCTGTGTTGTGACGACCAACTCGTCGCGGTGTGCGTATCACGCGTCTTCAGACTGCCTCTAGCTGCTCACTTCGTGTTACACGACAAGCACCGCGGTCAGAGCCTCTGCTGAGCTTCATAGTCAAGGTTACCACGGTTTTGCATCAGGGCTACGCAAAACAACAGCAGAGCCACACATTCATGCCACCGGCTGTGGAGAACGCAGGTACTTCGCTTACCCAACACGCTCGCAACGGCCCGTATCCAGCGCTCTCGCCTTTCTTCTTCGTGCGACAACTATGGAAATCGATAAAACTGAACGTTGTTATTCCATCTTTTACGTCCGTGGCAATTCACAACGCAACAGTGCGTCTTTTTGCGGAGTTTCTTCGTAGCGTGCGGAGGGCTCTCGTCTGCTGCTGTTTTTGCCGTCGATCAGGCGAGTGATCCAGCAAGCACTTCACGACGGTTCGGTGGCGCGTCCGACTAGCGGAGAGCAATTCACAGCTCTCGTTCTGAGTGCTAAATGCGCAAACACACGCGATATTAAGCTCAATCGTTGTTTCGCACTCGCTAGTTGCACCTGGTCCCATAGCAAACTGTGCGAGAGAGTCGGTCTATGCACTACTCAATACTTCTCCGACAGGTGGCGCCACACATCTCGGAAACTCCAGAGTCTGACGTCTATATATGTGTGCAGAGAAGCGCCAGCCGAACCCTACTAAACATCTTCAGCGTCAGAAACATTACCAAGCGTCGTTATTATTGAACCTAAGTTTCAAAAAAATTAATCCAAAAAAGCAAACCAAAATAGACGCAAACCGACAGGTCTTCATAGCACGAAAAGTCACCGATTATTACGATACTCCCTCATGCGAATTCTGAGCGCAGCTTTGTGTTGAGGCAACGCCAACTGTTTTGGAAGTTCTCCATGGCTATCAGCATTGGAGCATTCGTTACATATTGCCACAGAGACTGCCAGTGCTCGAGTGATACGCACACCATTCTGTGCATTGCAGGCGTCGCCAACCAAGCTAAACGCTGACATCGACATCCCCGACACGACAAGCGAGACAGTCGCAGCGCACCCGCCAGCGCAGGGCTGGCGACCGAAGGCGACCGAGCCACCGAGCTCCGACCGAAGGGCGAGCGCGCGTGATGGAGGAAGAAAGCAATGTAAGAGGCCAGTGGCTCGTGATATCTACAGACTCCGCATTCGCTGTCTTTCGTCGTCGTTCACACTATCGGTTACGCCGACGACGCCATTGGCGACGTCGATTAAACGACGCCCACATTCTTCATTAAACTTGTATAACAATGTGCTTGCCCGATTTGTTTAGCAGCGCTAGATTTCACGAATGAACAGCGCGTACACGACCTCAGCCGTGCGCCCGTCACGCGGAAAGACTATATATGACTGGCGTCATCACCGCGCTGCGACGTCACTGCCCGCCCATTCGCCAGACTCTCCCCATATACGGTTCTGGTTTCAGCCATAGAAGACAGGCCAAGATAGCCAAGAGCTTCTGAGCTCCGCATTAGAAGAATTAGCAGAGCGCACACTAGATGACGCGACGTGCAATGTATTATGAGCCCAACACGACGAATGCGGCACGTGAGCCGTCAAGTTTATGTCGCTGTAAACTAAAGCAATGCCACAGTCACCGCTGAAGAAAGCAGAGGACAGAAGAAAACCGAACAACAAAACGGGCGGGACCTCTTCTTTACCCGGAAGCATAATCAGTAAATACCAAGTCATGTTATTCCTAACTACATGCAAGCGCATTTAGCGTGAAAATTAGTTTTTGTGATGACATAATGCTATCAAGCTGTGTTTCATTGCTGCTTTCGTTCATGTACCGGAGTCACGGGGCCATCACGTCCGCGTGACAATCCCTGCCCGTTTCTTTCTTCTATTTTGTTTCGCGGTGCATTCCTACTATCCACATTGCACGTTTTGTTTTGTATGAGTAGCCGATATCACGTGCCGTAGTCAGTAGTCCATTAACAGCGCATAGTCCATAAGGAAAAGGCCTAGAACAAGTGGAGGCAAAGGCAAATCCTGCCTCTTTCCCTTATCGTCAATGCGCTGTTAACACCTTAATGGATCTTTACCAGTTCGCCCAAGCTTCAGTTGTTACAAGAGGTGTTGCAAGCAGTGGCTTTTGCCTAGGGGCATTTGTACTTGTCAGCTTTACTCTCGCTTCAAGCGTACCCCCCTCGAAAGGAAGGGCACTAGAAAAAGCATATGTTAGGCACGTTGGTAATCTATAGTAACTATATTAACGCGTTAAAGAATGCAGGACGGAAAGGCTCGACATGGACACTGCGTCTGCATTTCGTCCCTGTGTTGTTTAGTGCGCTGATAATGTTACTGAGTTAAAGCACGCGGTCTTCTGTCCGAAATTTATATTGTTTTCATTCTGCTCAGCTATTTCCTACATCGCGGGCACGATCACCACTGCCTGATGACCCTTACTGACCTGCAATGCCCAAACATTACGAGTGTAAAGCTGACGCTTTCCAAATAAGGGGACGGCATCTCATGTTTATGCGCTTGCTTGCTGCACACGCATTACAGGTGGTGGAGGTAACGAAACCTACCTTTTTATGGCGGCTCCAATTGACACAGGATACCGGGAATGACAATATGTAAGGTGACAACTTCTTATTTTCTTTAGAGTCGTAACTTTTATGGTTATTTTATTGCAGCAACTACAGTGAAATATCGCAAGCGTGGGAATGGGAGCCCGGCTGGACGGGGGGCTAGATTGGGACCCAGGGGGCCGCAACACTAGCAGACCAGTCCGCCAGCCTGGTCTGTATGTGCCAGTTTGTGCTCCTTAAGGACCTGGCTCCCCCATTCCCACTCCCATTTATTGTCAATAAAGTTTATTCCTCCTCCTCCTCCTGGTCATGAGCGTTGTACATTCGTTGAAGAGATAAAGAAACATATCAGTTTAGAGCATATGAGGTTGAAAAAGGTCGTTGGGAATTGTAGAGCTCCATAAGGTAATTGTTTTTATATTCTTGCAGTGAGCTTACCTTTCAAGGTCCGTATTAAAAAAAAAAAAAAACACCCTGTTACTCTATAATCGCTAGTAAGCGAAAATTTGTCGCTTTACTGACACTGCACGCATCGTTCGCGAAGGCGACCGGCCACTGACAAGTAATACGTTCGGATAGCCTTGTAAATTCGAATCCAAGTTACTGTCATTAAAACAAAGTTTTCTTTTTCTTTGATACAATACACAAGAAAAATGCCACTGTACCCCAGTAACACAAACATAAGCAAAGATTTTTTTCTTGATGAAGTGCCCGTTGATTTCTCGTTGATTTATCTGCCGCTACAATGTAATGTTAGCATGTATGCGTATGCTTGTTGGTATATAAGAAACGATAAAGTCTGTGACCTAACGGAGGCAAGATACGCAATGCGTACGCAGAGACAAACGGTGCCCTTAAACATGTAAATGACTAACGTATGATCCGAGATTTCATAATGGCCACAGTGATTCCCATTCAGTGTCTTCTGTAATCAGACACTACAAAAAAAAAAGAAAAGAGCGACACAAGGTAAATAAGTGAGTCAGAGAGCACGATATTTGGTGCATTTCACTCATTTTATTAACTATTATCGTACTTTATTCAGTGTTCATTGTACATAGGAAATCGATAGAAAATATTACGGTTAATTTACATTGAGGCACCCAGATATTTCGTCTGCCTTTCTCGCTGCCTTTCATTTCTTAAGGGGTACCGCGAAAGGACAAAAAGACAACGGCAAGTCACGCTCAAACTCAAAATCTTCATTTTTTCGAAAACTATATTGCAAAAATAAGTAAATCCACAGCTAATACGGCCGCTGCTCCCTGAAATAAATAAGAAAGAGTGTACGGAAAGCACGCGCAACCGAGAACACGAGATGAAACTAGCGCCTTTGACTAGTTTTTGACTTGGCGTAATAATAATTGCTCAACAGGCGCAGCGGTGTCACATTACGTGCCTCAGCATCAGATGCAGTTTTTAAAAGCCATAAGAGAAAGAACGGAAACGACGGTTTTTTTTTTTTTCCTAACAGTTTCAGTTTAGTGCAATTAGCACGCAAATCCTGCCAACCCAAGCACAAGAAGTAGAGAAACACTGCCCTGAGGACATCGCGCATAACATTGTTCAAGGTGTTCCATTAAACTACAGCATCGCTGGAGAGACGGAGTTCGGAATCGCAGTTGACCCCTAAGATTCGTGCCAATATTGCCTAAGCTATGGCGGAATATGTCTCTGAGCATGGCGTAAGTAAACAGGTTACACCTCCTCCGTTCACGCGACAACTAAAGCGAGAAAAATACTTAAAGAAAGCTTACGGACTGCAGCTGTTATCAGATGCGTGTAGTCTCTTAAAGCGTCTGTCGTACGCCTAGCACACTAGTTGTGTTGCTAGGCAGTTGCGAAATAAAGCATCGTTAAGGTCCTGGTCCTTGTTTGTTGAACAGTTAGTGCGGAAGTTTTTGCGGCAGTGCTTCCCGTTCGCCTAATCAATGATTTTAAACA
Source organism: Rhipicephalus sanguineus (assembly GCF_013339695.2). Lineage (NCBI taxonomy): Eukaryota > Metazoa > Arthropoda > Arachnida > Ixodida > Ixodidae > Rhipicephalus > Rhipicephalus sanguineus. Next base: position 59,988,698 of record NC_051180.1, on the reverse strand, counting down.
TTTGCTCCTGCCCTTCGCTTAACGAAGGTGTTGGCGGCGCTAAGTTCCGGGCAAGCTTAGCCAATCTGAAGCGTACATAACGACTAAGTGCGTTTACTAAGATGTCGTTTGTTTCTTATGCAGAAGCCTTATCAACTGTGCATCTCTAAAACGAGAAGATCAGGTATTATCAGCGCCTTTTGGCTAGCTCCGATCATTTGATGGCAATAGGCTGATGCAGACAAATGATTCCGCAATGTGTTAACATAAACGACGAGTAGATAACGCTAATACATTGATGTAACGCCTGGGCAAGGCAGTTAATGTGCAGAAGTGTGCAACCGTCTCAAGAAATGCCATGTCGCAAGAAAAAAAACAAACATTGAATAAACTCAATAGCCGCACTAAGCCAAACATCCGCTGTAAAGCAAAAAACGGGAAACAAAAACGAGGCCCGTCGCGCAACGTATTTCTAACCATCTTATAAACAAGTATAATGTTCCATATTTATGCACAAAAAGCATACAACAAATAAATATCTAGGGCGTAAAATTACATATTCTTTGGTGTAACAGCCATTATGTTCACTGTACAAGAAAAAAAAAGAACACATCTCGTATGGCCCTTAACAGCCGGCACTGTCATTTCGTTTTACAAAGGAACAAATACTTCAGGCAGCCTCGAGACAAGGCCTGTGACAACACACACACACACACACACACACATCCAGTGAGGTCAGGCAAAGCACAAACTAGGGGCAGCAAGGATTTCGCTGTCCACTGTGTTTTAAAAGACTGCACATACCCATGGCGCCAGCGAGCAACGTGGATTGCAAGCAAGCTGAAAAAACAACGTCACGAGGCCCCGTCTGCGAACACTCGGTGAATAGTAACTCTCACAACAACAACATTGGCAATCATCCCTCTGTCCCACCTGTAAGTCACAGCCATCCAAGAGAAAAAAACGCAATCGAGAGGTACTGAAATAAAACTACCAGAGCGTCTGGAGACGAAATGACAGAACACAAAGTACTTGCGTTAGCACGCGACGCAAACACGGAGTGGCACTTTCAACGTCCAATTTGCAAGTCCGTTCGGTAAGGTGTTTCTAGTTGGGCGTCATTCCTTACAGCGACTTTCATTCGTTAACAGATTTAAAAGCGGATCTCATGCAACGGTTTTGTTCGCTCCTTTACATGTTTAGCTTCTCATCACGATTGCCGTGTAAAATTCAAATTGAGCAGCTACTGCAACTGATACAGTAGAGCGCCCCGTCGAAAGCGTGCGAGCTAACGCAGGCACATAATTTGACGAGTCGTTTGAAGTAAAGCAATTGCGCAGAAAGTAATGCAGCGTAAACGCACCGAACAGCCAGCAGGAAAAAAAAAAGTGAAAAAAAAAATGTTCTTAACACAGATTCTCAAGCGCAGCGCTACAGTCTGCGGCACGCGCACACTCAATACACAGCGAAAAAAGAAAACACGGAGAGAGTTTGGGGAAACTCGCGCACAGCTGTACGGGGAAAACATAATATGCACCCATCATCGCGCGTTCGACAAAGTATTATTACAAGTCCCCCTCGGTATCTACAGAGTCCTTCCTTCATGTCGATTTTGTATTCATTTTTTGTGTTTTGTTTTGTCGAGCCACGTGTTTTGATCCGCCGCCTCTAGAGCTACCCCCGGCAAAGCGCGGTAGCTCGTCAAACCGCCGACTCCTGGAAAATTTATCCGCTTCTCTGTCGTACACCGCTGCATCTCAGCAAAGTGCGCTTGCGGTTATCGTTTCGCCGATGCGTAACATCTGTTAGGTGTGCGTTTGGAGTGTACGTGCAACACACGCGAGTGAGTCTTTCTCTTCATCGCCACGAGGAACCCAATGCGTCAACGTTGTGGGGCGCGTGTGTCTGTAAACGGGAGGAAGTCAGGACGGGCGTGTCAATTGGAGAAGCTGCTCGTCGGAGTCGGGGGCGGCCGTTGGTCTTTCGCTGGGCGTTGTGCGCGACACATAATCCGGGTGCGATGCAGCTGGAGTGTCGATGGCGGGCTCGGCGTGGCCAACATATCCGACGAAGCGTAAAAGCAAAACAAAGATAGAGGGAACACGCACTGATCACAGAACAACCCTGCGCCGGATTCACGAGAAGCGAGACGCACACGTCACGTGAGCGCAGGGCCGATCACGACGTGGCCTGATGGAATACTCCGCTGCGACCGTCCGTGCGGGGAGTCTCGGCTGGCGGCGGGCACTTTAACTCGGCACGCTACTGTCGAGGTGTCCCTCGCGCCTTTTCGCCAGTTCCTGCCTTGATTTGCTGCTTAGCTAGTTTGTCTTTACTTTCTTCTCTACTGGGGTAATCTGGAACACACGCTTCTAGCTTAGAGAGAAGGCGAGAGCGATGGGGGGGGGGGGGGGGATCTTGCTGCTCTGAGTAAACGGCGACCAGACGCTGACGCTGAGTTTTCTGGACCGGGATGCGTTGGATGGGAGGGAACTGAATGTGATGGGCGAAAAGCCAGGCTGCGTGAGAAAGAAGGAAGGGTCGGTCGTTGGATGCACTGCCACGGCGCCAGTGTTTGCAAGTGAGAAGCGAAGGAAGGGATAATCGAGTGGTGAGGCACCCCGCCGTGGGAATTACCACCGGAGCCAGCCAATTTGCCCAGCGCGGCGTTTCGTAATTTAGAATTCGAAAAACCCCGGGAGAGTTTGGCGAGCGGGGAGGGCGAATAGCGGGAAAAGAGAGAGAGGGGTTGAACGCGCAGTCACGCTGCGCCAGCCTCTCAGCTACCGCTGTCCCAAGCAGGGGCTGGGATGTCTAGTTTGGTTAAGAACGCCGGAGCGGATCGGAGCTTGCGCAGACGCTGCCACCGTAAGCCTGCGAGAGACACTTGCGAAAGTGGATCGCTGGCCCGGTAATCGGGTTGCTCGTGCAGCGACCTGGCAAGCAATCTCTGTCCGCGCCAACGCCCAAATAAGGTATATATTTAGAGCTTGCTTAGTGAGAACATAAAATTGACTTCTCCCGAACGAACACTTAGGCTTAAAATCAACTAGGTGCGCTGCATTGCAGTTCTCGGAGGAGTGATAAAGTTAACGGTTGCGTGTGTGCAATTCTGGCGGCAATATGCGAATGATCTTAGTATCATCTTCTGTAGCAGGCTCATTACTAGCGTAGAAGCACGTCTCAAACGAAGCTTCACAACCGCGTGTACAGCAGGATCGAATTCCTCCGATTTTTCAGTTACAAGATGTAAGAATACGCTGGTGACTGATGCTGCGCCACCTGCTCTTTTTGATCAAATTTCAGCTTTCATTCCTTCAACGGCATTCACAGAAGCCTTTGCTAAAAGCATTTTAAAAAGTCTTCTCAAGTTCGCACATATAAAAACCATCTAAAACCTTATCGGTATTTAACATCTCGCGCTATCATTCATACAGATTTCACGAACGCACCCTGTTGCTCTGTCAGAGTGCGCCAAAGCCGGCAGCCGAGCGTTCACTCGCCACGTCGGCGCACATCGCGCGGAGTATCACATCGAGCCAGTCGAGGGCACAAAGAAAAAAAAAGAAACACGAACCAATAGACGACGGGCGAAACGAAGACCGAATATTTACACGACGGTTCGCGCGCCAGCTATGACTCATCAATAGCACGCCGCCGCCGGCAAGCTGCCGTGCCGAGCGAAGATATCACCGCCGCCAGGCGTCGGCCCACCGAGGTAAGAAGGCGTGCGCCTCTTTAGCTTCCTGCCAGCAGCAGATGGCGATCTACTCGATGAGCGCCGCCTGTTGAGCTCTCTCGAGCACGAGCCGGAGGTGCTGTCTGTCCGTCGAAGCGATGGCCGGACGTGTTTGGAGTCTCGAAGACCACCCGACGGCAGACCGAGGCCGAGAATGCCTCGCCCTCAGGCGAACGCAGAGACAGGCGCAGAATATCGCTTGCTGGCCGCTTCGCTAAGGCGGTGAGCGGAGCGCTGGCTTTCGCTGCCTCGAGCAATCTTAACGATAACGATAGTTTGGTTGAGGTTCAGAGACGCAAACAGCCTAATCCGGATGGTTTGGTTAGGAAAGGCGCCGAATCAGTTTAGGTAGTGGAACATAGACAGAAGTGTCAAGAAATGTTGCAAGTAAAAAAAAGAAAGGCCCGGGAGCTTTTAGAGATCTTGAAGCGAGCAAATCGGATCAGGACCTGGACGTCGCAAAAATAACGGTTGAATTATTCTTAAGAGCTTCAAAGATTTGGCGCTATTTTGCTTTTTAGTCTCTGTGCACTGTCATCGTGACGTGGGCTGGGGGACGTCGTCGTATTAGTACATCTCATGAAGTGTTGATGGGTGTCACTCGTGCGGCTCGTAATTCAGGTTCCGTCGCAGAACCAGCGCGATATTCTGAGGCTTGTCTGCCGCGGCACTCTCGACCTCACTGCAGCGAGGAGTGGAGTCTAGTAGCGGCATCAAGCTGCTCTTGCGGCTCGGCGGCACGGTTGGTGCTGGGAGCAGCAGCTGCTCAGTCGCCTGACTTGGCGCCGCTGCGGCCTGCCTTCTTGCGGGCCTTGGGCGGCACTTGGGGCTGCGGCGGCGGAGGGCCGGCGCCTCCCTTGGGGGGCAGTGGGGGCTTGACCAGGCGAGGGTCCGGCACTCGGCCAGCTTTCACGTCCTCGTACATGTCAGCGTACAGGAGTTCGTCATTGATATCGGGCCTGTAAGGCTGCACAGACAGGAAGGAAAGAACACGGAGAAGAGGGTGAGAGGGCGTATGCTTTTGCAAACAGCCTAAGCAGCAGGTTGAAATGCGTTCACGATATTACTCTATGGAGTACCCTTACAATGTACCAGGGTTTGCACATTATACATGTATTACGTGTATTTCGGCAGATTTCCCTTTTATCCACATACCATAAGTGTATTGAAGGTTAGAGATGGTTTATAGATGCCTCATACAGTCCGTAAAGACATGGATGTGCGTTCTACGTGATTTACGGATCAAAATGGCCCTACGTGTTCCGCAGCTCGCACTGCATCGCTACACTTTAACAAATGCTTAAACACACCATATTACATCATTGAGATTCTTGCTATTTCTCCCTGCTCTTGTGCCGTGTAACAATGGCGGCTGTGAATAATGAAAGTCATCCTTTTTATCCGACACTGTCATTTGCGTTAGAGCCTCCACCATCTCACACCAGAAGGTGGCGATTCTGTACAAACGGCCAGTCAATCAAAACTATCTTGTTAGCTTGATATTATTAATGGTACATTCGTTGCTGAGATGAAAAACCCTTGACAGGGGGTGTTGCTGGAGCCTCTGCTCAACACGCCCTGTTCAAAGATTTTTCATCTCATCAAGCTTTCACCTTTCCCAGAGCGTTAAATTATTTGGATGCGTTGCTGTAGTTACACATGCATCGGTGAATGTGAAAATAACAAATCGTAATAGGACTTTTTGGGGGCCTAGTTGGTGCATACTGACAAAACTTAGCGCAACAAAAACACGGCACACAAGAAGGTACACAAGGGACCCTTGTGTCCCTTGAGTACCTTCCTTGTGTGCCGTGTTTTTATTGCGCTAAATTTTGTCGGTAACAAATCAATTTTTTAAAGCTCTCTCGGGGAAAAAAAAAAAACCGGCACCTCGGTGAATGTTCGTTGTATCCGTGTCATGCGATTCGCATTTTGTCAGTATCGCCGGTCTGTTCTTTATTTAATGCTGCACTCGCAGAACTAACGCCATCGGAGCAATTGAGGAACACTTACCGGCCGCTGCATTGTCTAGCGTTTGGTGGAATTTGAGCGTGGCGTACTCCGTGGGACCTCCCTCCCTTCTGGAGGACAGGACAGCAGCTTTGTGCGAGTTGTTGAGCAACGCGAGGTCTGCGTACACGACCCCCTCACGGTGGTTAGTGCGCAGGAGATGCACCTGTGGCCGGTGTCGTGCCGGAAACACAGGTCGCAGCGGACAGCAGGACGGTTATGCGTGGGGCAGGGAGGGAGGGGAGAAAAAAAAATGACACGAACAGACGCATGCAGTTAGCGAGCGCTCGCATGCCAGCACAAGTAAACAACAACAAACAACACACCAACCGTTACGAGGTTAGTTTCACTTCGCGTCACAAAGTGTGGTCTGGGCAAAACAAACATGTAGTGACAGAAGCACTATTAGTGATACACATCAGTAGGAATATTTAGAATAAATACTCATGATTGGATGCATTCGCAACAGGTCGTCGTCACCGGCGAAGACGAGCTGAAACAAAGTTGTGAGTGGTTGCTTCTTCCAATAGGGACTTCATAAACGACTCCCAGTCCTCGAAAGCTCTCAAGGCTTCTTCATGGTGCAGCGATTATTTAAGAACAGTGCGACCATGAATCAAGCTAGAGAAACTAGCTTGAGTTATGGCACAAAATGTACTCGCAAAATAAATGTGGAGGTCAACTGGAGAGAAGGCATTGTTTATTGTTAATGTCGTCGATATTGTTATGCGCCTTTTTTACGTGCGTTTTGATGAAAGCAATCTCAGGCAACTCAGAAAACAAGTAATTCATCTGCTCTAGCCTATCAAGCACCATTATAAGCTCATACCTCATCTTGTCACCTCAATACTCGTGCGTGATTGTATCAAACTAATGTTACTTAGAAATACAAAAAGGAAAAACTTAAAGAGCCTCTGAACCGCTTTGAGTTGGAACGTGAGTGAGCTTTTTCTAACTCCCCGTTGGCGGTATTTCTAGCTCGCCATTTACTTCCATTTTGGACACGTGTGCACCTAACTACCTCATTCTCGTTTCAAAACAATGGCTGCTTCCGGTTGCCGCACCTGCCCGCTTTTCGGCTACACGCTATGTGAAATGAACTTCGCTGGTGCTCTTTAGAAGGGTTTATAACGTCAGGAGTGGTATAACGCCATTAAGTGCTATAGAACTTCTCAAGCAGACTTGGAAGAGGAAACGCAAGAAGGTTCGTGGTATCAAGCAAGAAAGGAGAGGCCACTGGTGCAAGGGAACCAGACTGCGACCACATTCCGTGGAAAGTCAAAGTTCACGAAGGCTGTATGAGAAACGAGTACGTGAAGAAGATGACGTATAGCCGCATTGTCGAAGGCTGAAGGATAGTATCCAGAAAACGAAATAAAACTGAAGGATCAGTGCAGTCCACAGTTCAGTTCAGTGAAGTCACAAAGTGCGGCATCTCGGCGAGGAATGTGCCAGAAGAGATTGAAGAAGGACAGAGAGACAGAAAGAGATGGAGAGAGAAGACTGACAGAGAGAAACAGATCCCCGTGTGTGTGCGCGCGCGTGCTGGGTGGCGACTGACCTTCGGCGTCGACGAGAGCGGCAAGTCTCCACCGCCGCTTGCGTCCTCGTCGCGGAGGGCCGCTCTCGGGTAGTGCTGGTACTGTTGCTGCATCATCATGGGCGAGTGCGCTCTGCTCGACGGCAGCCCGTAACCAGTAGCACCACCGTGCGCAGGGACGCCGTCGGCACCGTTGCGATAACCGTTGCGTGATTCGGTCCTCATGGGAGTCGCCGAGCGGCGACCCAGAGATCCCACCGGCGTCGAGACGTGACTGCCCGGTTTGGTGCTCTTGGGCCGCGGCGGTGGCAGGCCGACGCCGTTGATGCTCGCGTGCACGGGGTCTGGGAAGGCTCGCGCCGGTGCCATCACGTTCACGTAGTGCGTCGGCGCTCGACGCTCGTCCCTCTGGCACGGCGGAGGCGTCGCAGTCGAGGACGACGACGGCTTGAGGCCCTTGCAGCTGCCTAGCGACGGCGCTTCCGAGGCTGACGTGGTTACCGTCGACTCGGACGTGACTGTAGACGCCGTTGAGGGACACTGTTTTTGGTGCGGGAAGTACACGTGCCGGAAGAGGATGGGTTAATGGAAGAAACGCAAGGCTGTACACACAGTCGTACGCAAACACACGAGTCATTTAAAGAAGCGCGTCGTCTTTTGTGACACGGGGGGGGGGGGGGGGGGTTAGGGGAAAGATAACGAGTAGTTGCGTCGGTTTGGCTGTAACAGGGAAGAGCGTTTAGCTTCAAACAGGCTGTGGCGAAATGACGTCGCGGTAGGTTGAAGTGCATGTTATATGAATACTGATGTGAAAACTCCTATGTGAATAACATGAAATAAAACACCGAAATTGGCGCGTAAGAGTCATGGTACCTCGTTAACGTCTCCACTAATTCAAATCTCATTCCAAAATATTATATCAAATCGGAAAGCTGCCTTGAAAAGCACTGGGCCCGTATTCACAAAAAGAGGATATTGCGTTGGCATTTTTCGTAACACTACGTGCGAAATAACAATAATGTACATGACATCTAAATTATTGGCATATAACTTCTATAATGACGCAACTTTCCAGTCGCGAACAATTTTACGAGCGATAACTTTTGCGAACTTTTCTTGGGGCTGCGATAGAGACATTGCGAATAATCGTCGCGTGCCAAGTAAATGCGGTGTTTTCTTTCGTTCAGCTGTCTCTGGCTCAAAAGCCAGAGAAAGCGCAACGAACGACTCAAGTTAGCGAGCACGTTGGGAAGTTTGTGTTATTCTCGGCCTCTTCGCAACATTAGTCCCTGTCAACACACAAACGGCCACGCCAACCCCGATTGGTTAGAAGGTCACAAAGAGTCATGGTTACTGTAAGGCCACTGCGGAAACAACGAGCAGAGTAGTTATAACGCTGGGAAAACACAATTAGCGCAAAGCGTTGCGAGCTAGGGCCGGAGACTGCGAAGCGGGAGTAGTGGGTTCCTCCTTCCTTTGCCCAGTCGCGAAAGAGAAAAAAGTAGAAAGCTAACTCGCTCCGTTTACGCTATAGCTCGTCACCGCCGACTTTGCTAGCGGGTGGGCGAAAGCTCATTAGCGCTACCGCCTGTTGGCCGCCCAAAGTCGATTGCTCTCAAAGCGGGCGACTTATTACTTTTTTCTGCTTGTACGCGCGGACGATGGAGAAAATTATGTGGTTCGAGCACGGTACGGGACCGGCAAGAAGGTTCGGTGCGTGTCATGCCTTACCCCCTTGGAATTCCTCTGGGGGTGGAAAGGCATGTTCTCGTAGGTGGCCCTGTTCTCAGGCTCACTGTTCGCAATTGGTGGGGGCCCGTTCTCCGTCTTGCCTTCGACGTTCTGGTACACCGGCTCGGCTCCCGCCTTTGACTTTGCCTTCACCGGGCTGTTGAGATCTACGAAAGCAAAGGGGTACGACGGGAAGTCTCATATGTTTGCTATCGCAAGTACGTCAAGACTGTTGTCAGTACGCCGCAATGAAAAGAACTGCGTTCACACGGCGCCAGACCCCGCATTGCTTGCTGTAATCCGCGCAACGGCGGTACGGGTGCCGGTAGTGTGATGCAGCCTGAAGCATAGCAGTCATCTCGCCACTTAAACGGCAGTCCGAGCCCCGGTACCCGCACCCGTGTTTATTAATCTATTTTTTGTTTACGGTGCAGGGACCGGGACTCAAACCATCGCCCTTGTGGGTAGGAGCTGAGCACCTTACCCATTCGTCTATCGGACCGGCACAAGCGTCAGAATGCATTCGGCTGCCTTTAACATGAACAGAAGCAAATGAATCGAACAGTTTGGTCAAGGAACGCATAGGGGACATTAATAGTTATCTTTAACTGTAGTGTAGTAACTATGGCGGAAACTGAAATGAAATAAAGCGGACCAACAGTCACCACTCTGTCGGTGGGATGCGAACCCACAACGTTCGAGTTACTCGTCCAATGCTCTACCATTGTCCGAGTCGGATACATGTACAATTGCACAGTTGGTAGAGCACTTGGCAGAACAATTGTACAGCTGGCCGACACGCCCATGCATTTTGAATGCAGCACTGACAGGAGAGTGCGATCGCGTCACGTCACTGTATCGACCAAAACGAGGTCGTTTGTGTTAGTACTGCGAAGAGAATGACGAAAAGAAAGAGAGAGGTGGTTAAAGCAAGCAGTGCTCTCTGTAACATTCTAAGTGAAAGACAAATCGCGTCTACAATTGTTCATTGGGCGCACCAAAGCTGCTCTGCGTGAAAAAAAAAAAAAAAAAGAAGACTCAGTTATATCGGAGTGTCCGCACAGTCACCACGTGCCTCACCTGAGACGATTCTTCTTTTCCTTCTGGCCTCGTCAACTCTCTTGAACGCAATCACTGTGTGCAGAGGGAGTGGTTGGTGCCATGGTGAGACGGCATGCCGGGCGTGCGTGTTACAGAGCAGGGTACGAAGTGAGAAGGAGAGGATTACGAGATACCGGGAAGGGAAAGGAAGAGGCAACATTTAACACAGGACTCAAGCTCAACTCTCATGGCATGGGTTGTGAGTGGGAAAGGCATGCATTGACACCAGCTTTGATCAGTTACTCTCTTATTCCGCACCATTGTAGCAATGAGCTTTGCAAGTGCCTTCACAAAGCCGTTATGACGATTACGTACTACACTCAAGGAATGAAACGCGACATGGAAACGTTAAAGTCGAGCGCCCACTTTGCGCAACTGTTTGAGACTTTGATATGTTATACCGCTACGTATCTGTGACCGAAATGACAAAGTTTTTCGTTCGGTGAGTGTTCGTTGCCATTGGTCAACTGTCTTCGGCAAGGATACGTCCTGTATCATGATTGGCTGACATTTTCTCTTTCGTTAACTTGTTCGTAAAGCAATCTTCCCACCAATCCGGACGTCAGACTTATCATTAGCGAACGCGACCAATAGCAATGATCACATACTAAAGAAATATAGCGCATTTGGTTCCTCAGCCAAAGTTCTTAAAGCTTCCTATTCACGAATGACCGTTTCCGTTGTTTGGGCACTTTAGTGACTGTATGCACAAAATCGCCATTAGCTTAAGTTTTCTCTGATTACAGTTTTATGCTAAAAAGAATTTGTGACTACGTGCCTTCGTCACTGAATGTGATGCGGACTTCTATGCAATTGTGCGTCCAGAATTTAAGACAGTATTACTTGTACTGTAAATGGCGGAAACGAAAGCACGCGCGTCATTTAGCGTTAAATTAACGTGTTTTGTTCAGTGAGTATAGTACCATCTTCTGAGTTTCATGCCATGATCGTTTTCTGTGATGTAACAAACTTTCATATGTCTGTGAAGCTGCAGAACAGCCATTACGCACAGGCAGGTTTCATGCAGATGATTGGAAAGGCAGTGAAGCGAGTCATGCATTGTTACAGCCGTGCGTAGCAGCGAACCATTTGCGCACAGAAGAGGATGAATAAGGAGAGTTAGAAAGTTAGATGTTTGCCGGCTTTCCTCCGCAATTATTGCCGAATGTCAGTCCTCCTGACTATCATGCACCATCTTTGCAGCGGCAATGTATGCCTCGTAATAAAGGTGTTCAGCTATACTAGCAAACTTCTTGCGTATGATGGCAGAGAGCGCCCACTTTGATCTACCAACCAGTGCACAAATGGTAAGCTCTACGCCATAAGATCATAAACACTGACAAGTGCTCGTTTACTTGGTATGCTATTTGCGGCAGTTAGAAAAAAAAAACGCCGTTAGCATGCATTGCAGATACAGCTCGATACGGATGTGCGCGAAATATCGTAATTGTCCAGGAGAGTAGAAGCTTATGGCACGGATAACGAGCTAAGAGCAAAGTAAGGTGCATAAGGAACATTGTTAAGGACATCTACCTGAGTTTCCTGTGATATCACTGCAGCTACCATTCTGCAGATAAGGTGGGTGGAAGTCAACCTTGTGGATGCTCAAATCTTCACTCAGGCTTAGGCGTCCTTCCGGTCTATGGTAGAAATTAGCGTCAGCAAAAACAAGTGCCTTAAACGTATTCCTAACTCTGCTTATATGTGGTAAGGATGATCAGGTTTGGGCACAGGACAAGCAGCTCAAACAGCTCGTGTTTGTCTCGGTCAAAAACTCTGTGCCTTGCCAGTAAATGATACAAATTTGTGGTGATATCTATAGCGACACTAAATACATTGTCCTGACTGAGGCGAGATGTTCTAAGTGCTACTCATTCATGCCAATCAATAGATTGAAAACTGCATCAATTTCATTGGAGGTATTCAGTTGGTTAATTCGTGCTAGCTGGTTTAAAAGAGCAGAATGTAGTGTAAGAATATATCATAAAGAGCACAGACAGTGACATCGGCTACAAGCTTAGCAAATTATTAAGTAGTCGTGAGCTACTATGGTCAGTGAATAAAGTTATGAACAGAAAGTAATAGAGTACAGTTATTCATAATCATTCTAAACTACTCAGTCACATAATTGCGAAAATTATATTTTTAATCAATAGCATCCTATAAAAGTGTTTCCGATTTTTTGGTATTGCCTATTTTGAACTTAACGTGAGGCCCTGTCTGCACTTCATGAACCATGCGTTCCCGTGCGACATACTACATTTCCCAATTAAATTTTTTTACAATGTTGACTATAGAACTAAAATTGTGGGGACGCTAAAAAAACGAATTAATCCACGTCTAGCGATCACTGCAGAAATTACAGTACAGGGTTGTACTTTTGTTTAAGATGTGCTTATGAACATTTATGTTGCAATAAACTCGTCAGGAACCACAATAAAAGCGATTTGACTAAAGCAATGTTATCGATGTTATCGATGCCTATGTGCCCTAATGTTTGTGATAACATGCAGTTAACATCAGCTCTTGGTGAGCTTTGTACCACCAGGGCTTTGTATACACCTTTCTACATCATTATACTGTTACAGCCAAGCCATTAGACGCATTCTGATTAAAATTACTACATTGCTAGTGACCCTGTTTCAGCACAGCTATTCAATGTGAGGCAAGATTACCAGCGCCACAAAAGAAATTTGCTCGAGCAAGCCATGCACCAACGCAAAAAAAGCCTGGGATTATTAGTGAACAACATCGGGGAAGGAGCGGTTGTTACTTCTTTCGATAGAGTAATAAAGAAAATTTAAAAACACGGTAGCTCAATGTACTTACGTTTGTCGATCTTCAATTGCTTCTTTCGGTCCAGCTGTAATAAGCACACACGACATCTGACTCTAAGGTCTGACTTACCGTGGCTTAACCACTGGGTTGTCTTGTTACTGAGTTACACGAAATAACGAGTTCACGCAGAGCAGCTTTGGTCTTGCCATCAAGACTCCCCGCAATAAAGTTATTTGCCGGTGACTGAGAACTGCCGCTTCGCAGCCATGTACGCAAACAGAACCATGGCATTCTATACTTCGAAAGAGTAGCTTAAGCATAAAAATAAGACAAAGCAAGAAGAACATGCCAAGCCGAGAAACTCCGGTGACGATGGTAAAGACACGGGCACTGTGGTGACGCCCTTTGACCAGACCTAGCAGTCGCACTAATAAACTCCCGGCATTACCATTACGCACCATGCATTTGTCACGTTATGTCCCCGTAAATGTTCCTCTACTTCTCGCATCGCCAATACGAAAACCTAATTCTATTTAAATGATCCGAGAACGCCTTTACAAGACCTAGACAAATAGCTTCGCTCAGCGTGCAGGGTGCAAAATGCATGCAGAGTTCAGTGCTTACCTCTCCTCCGCTTTCTCTTCATTATAAGCACAAGAACAACGATGATAATAATGAATATTAAAACGATGAGCCCCGCGATGCCCGTAATCATCATAACTTGCTCATCGTCCAGGTATACATGGTTGTAGGCATCTGAAAGAGACAGGAAAGTTCTCGTTATGGAGGGACCAGGTTCACTGAACTGTCGTCATTCATTTAATTTTTTATCCTAACTCACGACACTGCCTTGGTACAATTTTGCGCTGCTTATTATATTATGAACAGTTCACTTAATACACAGCTTTCTTGTACTTGTGCCTGGTTTTCAGCCTTCACTAACTCCAGATCCCGTTAGTTTGCGACTACAGACATTAAATGACGCTCTACACTATCCTTGCTTTTCGTGCTAGTACGTTTCACGCATATTTTTCCGTAAGAATAGGCATGCTATTTATTACTGTTATTTTGTTTCGTTTCGTTTATCCTCCACCATATGTTACACCTGAAGTAGCATTCGATAACTTTAGCTGGCCTAACATCTGCAATGGTCATTATTAAACTTTTCTCGGTCCTTCAACCTTATATATAAAACAGATAATTCCCTCATTCAATAATTTCATATAAACATACTCGAACCCATACGTGCATATAATTGCACTTGACGACTAGTAAACGGGAACATACGGGTTTCTATGTGATAACCGCATATGCTTAATATGAGTTTGCTAAATATGGATCATACGGAAGAAGGGGGGGGGGGGTCAGGGTTACTCTTGTATACTCTCAGTCTTCTTTCTCTTTTCAAACTCTCGCCTCGGCTCACGCGCATGACCATAAGCAAGCTATCTACGTCGACGTGGCTTCTAGAAATCGCGTGAGCGGATAGCGAACGTTTGAAGACCGAACAAAACCCGATCATGTCAAAGATTCTGCCCATGAGGCCTTCTTTATTTTTCTCTTTCTTTTGCAGTAGGTTAGGGATATACACGAAGGGTAAAGCTTACCGCCGGGACCGTTCACGCGGTATTCGCACTCTGCGCCTCCCAGGGAGTTGTTGGGCTGGCAGAGGTAGAGGCCATAGTATTCGGGCGCTGTCGAGTCGGGCACGGTGTATATGCTGCGTAGTCCTTCTGAGTAAACGTTCCGCTCGATCGTCTCGTTGCCCAGCATCCAGCTGATGTTGACCTGCGCTGGGTTGGCGTCCACTTCGCAGATGAGCGTCACCTGGCCCTCCGAATTCTTGCTCGTGTACAGCACGCACGAGGGCGGGTCTGCGAAGTCACGGAGGAAATGATTTCGACAAAAAAGGTTTCACTTCCGCCATCTCCGCACTGACTATGGTAAGCGATGCGTGATTTAGAAAAAATATTGCGTCGTTTAATTAAGCTGTTTTAATGCCGCAGAACTCCGTTGTGTCTGTCTACATGTGGAGTTCCGACCAGACCGTGCATTGCCACAAGTAAATGATCGACAGTTTTATTTTTAACAGAATCGCATGAAGGTCGCAGCTCAGTTGAAATTAATTGTAAGGTTGTACATACATGTCAAACCATAACATGATTATGGGGAACGCTATAGTGGGGAACGCTGAAATAATGTGGCCCGGATGCGAGCCCCCGTCCTCGAGCTCGGCAGCGCAGCAGCTCTGCTACCAAACCACCATGGCAGGTAATCGTGGCTTAACGTAATCGATGCACCGAAGAACACACTTATTACAAAAGTTTAGCTCCACAGCGAAGAGCTTAAGCGATGCCGGCTGTCAGTTATGCTATTTTGATATTTATGATAAGTATCTTCTTATCAATTACATGCGTCAATGCGGACGATATCTTTTTTTACATGTGGCAGGAAATGAACGTTTGAGGAAGCATGTAATTACAATGCTCCATATTAATCTCTTGATCTCGAGAGTTGTGCCGCTCATGAAAGGAGCAGCGCGCTTTCTGCTCAAGATACCGCCCTTTCTACTTGTATACGCTATTTTGTCAGGAAACAGGTGCTGATGATGACTGTTAGGCTTTTACGTCCCAAAACCACCATATGATTATGAGGGACGTCGTAGTGGAAGGCTCCGGAAATGTCGACCACCTGTGGTTCTTTAACGCGCACTTAAATCCAAGTACACGAGCCTCTAGATAGCATTTCGCCTCCATCGAAATGCTGCCGCCGCTGCCCGAATTCGATCCCGCGACCTTTGGGTCAGCGGTGGAGCACCACAACCGAGGCGTAGGTGACGAAGGGCAGAATGGCATCCCAACTTGTGTGATCGGCGGCGACGTACATTGAGAGCATGTCACAGTGCGTGCGGCTAAAGCGTTCGGTTAGGCCATTCGTCTGCGGGTGGTAAGCAGTAGTTTTGCGGTGAACAGCATGACACTCTTTGAGAATGGCTTCAACGACTTCCGACAAGAAGACACGGCCTCGATCGCTGAGAAGCTCCTAGGGTGGACCGTGACGCAGCATGAATCAGTGTAGCAGGCAGGAGGCAACATCGCGCGCTGTAGCCGCTGGGAGCGCGGCGGTTTCGGCATATCGCGTTAGATGGTCAACAGCGACGACGGCCCAGCGGTTACCAGCCGACGTCAGAGGAAGTGGTCCATACAAATCGATGCCCACGTGCCCAAACGGATGGTTAGGACAAGGTAATGGTTGTAGACCGACTGGTGACACGTGCGTTGAAGCTGCGAAAAAAGGTGCGATGACAGGGTATGAAAGAGCTGTATACTCACAGATGACGTCAATGTAGGTGTTTGCTGACGTCGATCCGTGTCGGTTGCTAGCAACGCAAGTGTAATTTCCGCTGCGTTCACGGCCGAGGCTGTAGTTCATGAAGAGCAGCGGGCTGTCCGAGATGACCTGGTCGTTGTACATCCACATGTACTCGCTCGGCGGCTTCGAGTTGGCGGTGCACGTAATCTCCTCGGCCACGTTGCCCTCGTCGACAAGCAGGTGTGTGATTGACACCTCGATGTCTTCCGGAGGATCTGAGGCAGCGAAGGGACGTGGTACATCTATTACCGGAATTGCTAACGAAGAATTGCACGAGTCTACATATTTGGTTACATAAATAAATGTTAGAACACTGTCATCAATGTTTAGTGTACCATCCATTAACCGCATGACGGAGGGTTTCTGAAAGCGTCGCATTCAGATTTCAACAATAGGACACCAAGTAGTACAGGGAACATATTTTTTTCCTAAAAAAATCGAGGTTCGGCCTCGAGGACACTTTTACTCTAGGTTTTTTTAGAATCACAAACGTTGTACGCTGACAATGACGAGGCTACATTTATAAACCAATAACAATGATTTATGGGGTTTACGTGCCAAAACCACGATATGATTATGAGGCACGCCGTAGTGGAGAGCTCCAGAAATTTAAGCCATCTGGTGTTCTTTAACGCCGCGCAGTACAGGTGCCTGTAGCGTTTCTCCTTCATCGAAAGGCGATCACCGCGGCCGAGATTGAAACCGCGACGTTCAGGTCAGCAGCGGGACACCGTAACCGCTATACCATCGAGGCGAAGAATTTTATCAATCGGCGACCACTAATTCATGCTATTATTTTAAATAAGCAGTACTATCATTCAGCTTACGTTTTCCATTAAAAGAAATACGTTACGAAAAGAGAGTTCATATACGCACACAGCATTGCTAGCGAAGCTCCACAGCTGCGATATCGCTTGTGCAACTTCGCCGTTTCGTCACTCTTGCTGTATTCGAAGCAAGAAAGAGATTACTATTGCGCACTGATAGTAGCGTGAGAGATGATTACGAAATGTAGAGAAAGTGTAAGGCGCGGGGGTCACGCCAGCGCGGCAGTGCTTGCCCAACTCACACTCGACTTCGAAGTGCGTCGTGGAAGAGACCGCCCGGCCGACCAGGTTGCCGCTCGAGCGGCACGTGAACGTGGTGTTGTCCGAGTACCGGTCGAGGACGCCGCCGGGCCACTGCGTCATGTCGAACTTGAGCGTGCTCACGACCGAGGCGAAGCGGTTTTCGGCCGGCTCCTCGGGGTGTGGCGTGCTCTGGATGCTGAACTGCGGGCTGTAGTCGATGCTCTCGCCGGCACGCAGCCACTCGATCACGCAGGCCGGCTCGCACTCTACGCGGCACGACAGGCTCACGTCCGTCGAGTTCTGCAGCGCCCCGTGCACGCTGGGCAGATGGTCGATGAACGACGGCGGTGCTGCGAGCCAGAGAATACCGCGTCCAACACACATACACTGCCACGCATCGCCACATCAACTTCACAGGCACATAATATAACAATTGTCGGGGTTTAACCTCCCAAAGCCACGGTATGATTATGAAGGACGCCGTAGTGGAGGGCTCCGGAAATTTCGACCACCCGGGGTTCTTTAACGTGCACCTAAATCTAAGTACACGGGCCTCGAGCATTCTCGCCTCCATCGAAAATGCGGCCGCTGCGACCGGGATTCGAACCCGCGACCTTCGGGTCAGAAGTCGAGCACCATAACCACTAGACCACCGTAGCGGGTAACATTACAGGCGCAAACGTGGAGTTCTAACTGATGAGGTTGTGTTAAGCGCTTGGCCTGAGGCCAACAGTGCACTGTGGTGGTAAGAGTGGTCGTAGCCGTTCTGCAAGCCACTGAACTGCATTTACGGCGACAGCATTGCGCCAACTTGACGTGAATGTATATACTCACCTCCCTAACTTGTCATCGTCATTCATTACTCTTGTTCTTCCCCGTTCTCCTACCCCGGTGTAGAGTAGCAGGCCATAGCATGTTATAGCTCAGACCGACACCTCTGCCTTTCTGTAAATCTTTCTCTCTCTCCCCTCTCCTCTAACATGCCCGATTCTATTGTACGGCCCTCCTTTATTTATCGCACGCTGCTCAATGAGAATAAGCGAAAGGTGTTTCCCAAGACGTACACAGACTCCGCTGAGACGGAAAGAAGCGTAAGAAAGCACGGTTCTTTTTTCTGGCTATTGTTGCGGCTGGAGACGAAGTAAGATCGATATATACCATAATGTCTAGGATTTCCTTCAGTGGTTGGTCTCAAGGACGCGCGGTTCGGTTGCTTTTAACGCCGTAATTAAGGACACCTTTTGTGTCACAAAAAGCGACATCAGCCTTTAATATAACATATAATATGGGTGTCCTGAACTAATCCCCCTATATCAAATTGTCCAGACTCCTCTCATAGAGAACAGAGAGACTCATTAAGCGCATATGCGGTTTACTAATGCAAATGAAAATGTATTGATACAATCACTCATGTGTTGTTCTTGCTGGAAAACCATGCTCAAGCAGCACTATTTACCCTCACCACGATAGCACTTTGAAGTAAATATTGTGTCTAATGAACGCCCACGTTCACTGTGCCTTCAGGGCCTAATAAAGGTCGCGTTAATCGTTGCGTAACAATATAGTGAATGCATATTTTCGTATTAGGACTATCTCATACTTTTCTTTCCAATCGATCATTTGAGGGCGACTTTAAACCAGAGGGCTCTCGCACTAACAACGAGCGCACCGGGATGTGTTTCGTCAGTCTCTTTCTCCATAAGAACCATTTGTTCTAGCCGAAGGCAACATTAGCCGTTGCTACTCTAAATATCGCGAGGACAGCAAAGCTATTCAGCACGTGAGCTTATTTGTGAATGCGGGCCTTAGCCTTCACGTTGGTGTAGCGCTATTTCGCTAAACGACGCGATTCACGGTTGAAGTCTCTCCTCTTACTTCAGTGAAATCTGTTCGTTCAGACGCCTCATGTTTGCAAGCACGTCACTTAAATACGCGTAAATAAAAAAATTCATTGATCCTTACCCAGTACGGGAAGCTCGTAGTCTCCACTCGGTCCAGCTCCGACGTCGTTCACAGCCGCGCAGGAGTATCGGCCGCGTGATGTGAGGCTTCCGGGAGGCGTCACCAGTTCGGCCTCGGTTGCCGTGGCGATGAGCTCGCCCTCGAACTCCCAGCGATAGTGCGTGGCCGGCGGGAGGCCCGGGTCCTCAACCACACAGCTCAGAGTCGTCGTCTTGCCCTTCACGGCGTACTCGCTGGCGTGCACGACGCTCGCGGGGCCGGGAGGATCTGAAAGGGTATTGCCGTCAATCCTGTTTCTGGAATCTGGAGTTCTGCGGAGCTCTCCGATTAATTTCACCTAGCATCACGCTGCTCAAGTTTCTAACACCCCTTTACAGTTATTTTTGCGCATCAGCGATGATCATAAACATTGCGTAAACTTAATTGATTTAAAACTATGCTTTTTCTACTTAACTGCCAATATTGAAACGTTGAAGGGCTCCTTCCGCTTATGACCTGTACGCATCGGGAACACAGTGATGAAGAAAGAATATACACGCAAGATATCGATTACGATCACTTTTACTGGCTAATACAAGTAAACAAAATGACGCCCATTTTGATACCGTGTAGCCTTACACTAATCAGGGAGGAAGATTAGTACATCGACTGAGAAAAAAAAAAAAAGATGGCTTTCGCATTCGAGTCGTCTTAAGCGAATGCATTAGGCTCCCTGTGAGTTTATTTTTATTTCACTTATTTGTAGTGGGTTCCAGTCATTATAACATTTACTTGCAATCTAAAGTCGAACAGGAAGATCGTTTTCGTTCTGACCAGCAACTCGATCCTACGCCACAAACGCGATGGTGCTAGATGGCATCCCTTATACGCTCCTAAGGCGTCAACGTGTTGAGCGTGTACTCACAATAGACGGCCAGCTCCTGGGTGTCGGACACGGGCCCCCATCCGGCATCGTTCTCGCCCTGGCACGAGTAGTTTCCCGTGGCGTTGCGCATCACGTCGGCCCACACAACCACACGCTCGGTGCTCTCGTTGAGTGGGTCGCCGTCGCGGAGCCAGCGCACGCGCCGCAGTTGACCCGGGTTACCCTCGAGCACGTTGCACGACAGCGTCACACGAGTGCCGGGACCCTCCTCCAGGAACGGAGGAGACACCACCGCTGCCACTGTTGGGACGTCTGCGAATGATGTCGAGAGATGTCACTCTTTTCGCAAGGCAGAGAGATAAAAGAAAGCTTACTTTAGGGAAGGTGGCAAAAGGGAATTCAAGAGCTGATTGGGTGGTGCCCTAAGTCCAGGGTTTCACTGGCTTTCGCCTCCCGGCGGACCTTATACAGGAGCGCGAATTACGCTTCCGGATCCGAGCAGGCTAGATGCGCCTCCCACTGCTCGTTTCAAAGTCTGCGATATGGTATGCATCTTGTCAAAGAAGGCTCCCTGGGCGCCACCATAATCCTCTCTGGGCTATTGTTAATATGCGTGACCCCCTCAGAAATGTACTGCAGAGGCTGTGATGTCAGCTTTTGTACTCCCGTGCAGCAGCCCAGAAAGGAGGCGATGCTTCTAAACTTACTGGTTTTATTTCACACCCCCACGAGATTCGGAAGGACGTTGGCATGCCACCACGCTGCGGACAGACGTCCTGGCACAGCATAGGATGAATTTTATGCAATCTCGAGAGATTTGTATAGACGTTGATTTGGATTTTTTCCAAGTCTGCGGCATCCTCAATGTCTAAGTGTTTGTTAGGAGCGTCATATGTGTGTCGTGTGCCCCGCTGGTGAGAAAGAATTTCTTTTGGCCCTGTTAACAGAGGTTAGTTAGTGAGGGGCAGGTGCTCCGCTCGATTAGTGAGCCCTCGAACTAGAACATACGCTCCCTCGCTTCATTCGAGTCCGGCGTGTCCCGGGCACCAGACCAGCCGGTGTCGCTGGTAAATGCCTACCATATTCAGGTGTGCATTGACCACATACAATGCACATTAGTAGCTATTCAGAATATTGGGTCGCTCGACAAACTTTAGCAAATTTTATATGTACTCGTACATCTTAGGTTCGCAGTACTGCATTCATTGTAATGTCTACCGCGGTGGTACAATGGTTACAGTGCACGGCTGCTGACCCGAAGGCCCTGAGTTCGATCCCAGCCGCGGCGGTCGCATTCCGACGGAGGCGAAATGCTAGAGGTCCGTGTATTGTCCGATGTCGGTGCACGACAAAGAACACCAGATGATCAAGATTTGCAGAGCCCTCCACTACGGCATGTTTCATAATCATGTCATAGTTTGGGCACGTAAAACCCCAGATATTGTTATTACATCATCGTGAATTTGATGGGCATGTTATCCTTTGAGGCCTAAAGAGCAAGCCCATCTGTTTCTCGTGTTTGTTTTGTTACGCCAAAATCTCTATTTCCCTCAAGGCTTATTTTATTCCTCATTGCTTTTTCCCGTGTAGAGTGGCTTGCAGTTTAATACCCACACCGGCAGGAACATGTGTGTTACAATGATGACTGATTTCTACACGCAGCACATTTGTAGTTATGTTTTTAGACATATGCACTTATTTATTGTTAGGCAAAAAAAGAGTCGTTAGTGTCCTTAGGACCATATACGTAAAAGTCGCACACACAAGCTGCAAAAAAAAGTGAAATAAAGAAGCAAACATGTAAACTTTAAAGATGTAAGAAAAAGATAGCCAGCAATTGTCTCCTGGCAATTACTACACTCCTCAATCTCTTGAAGAGGGGACAAAAAGCACAAAACTAAGAAGAAAAGACGCACCGAGTACGAGCACTACGAAGCGATCGCCGCGCTTTCTATTGCTCGCTGCTTGTGTATGCCGTGGTCTTGAGAACGTCATCGTCTTGACAATGTCATATTCCAAACAGTCATGGTGAGGAAGTTCCAGCAGCTCGATCTTTCTTAAACTACCTTCAGTGATTTCTTATTTACGAGACGTCGAAGTGGTACACGCGAACTCGCAGCAGGTTGCACGAGAATTTTACTGAACAACGGTACAACTTCATATAGAATAAAACTGAAGGACAGCAATTATCTCGGTTCCATGTGCCGCAGAATATGTTACGTCAGTTTTATCCGTTACTGTTAGAAAAAACCCAGACACAGATGGTTCTAATACACGCACTGAAAAGGCGCGAACACACCTTAGGAAGTACGGTGCCCAAAGACAATTCTTTTTCTCCACGAAGCAAACTGCAGACATGCGGAATGAACAATTTTGCTCCATTTTTTTATTACAACCTCATTAGCATCGTAGATGAGATCTCCACATCAGGCTTCGTCGGCGAAATCACATGCTGGGATGAAGTACCTCGTGCCCGTGGGACCGAACGATACCACGTTTCAAGCGACAAGCAATGAAAGCTGTACTTCAATCAGCCTGGACTGTCATTGCGAAATTGGCTGCATGTATGCAATTAGCAATTCCGCGCTTCCCTGTCACAGCGAGAGTACAGACGAGGAAGGCAACGAGGGTTCCAGGCGGTGAGACGGGACTCATTGATGAGATTTGCAGGTCTTGCGCCTAATTGGGTCGTTCAGAACTGGGGTCTTCGAAAAAGCTCGTTGCGAATGACCATAGGCTGATTTTAACGCTGCGACGTCTACATATGACTGTAGTTACGACTAATGTATGTTCAGGGAAGGATAGTTATAAATTCAAATATTTTGCAACCACTGAAGCAGCGTAACTAGATAAACAGCACAGTAGTCTCTAACCATCCACGATGATGGCCTATGGACCGCGCAGAGAGAGTCCGTGGCACTAAAGCTTTCCTTGCTGAGTACTAATTAGTTAGCGTCAGTTATCACAAAGTGGACGGTGCGCATAAAAAGAAAATTCTCAGCATCAGCGGTCGCTAGCTGTGTCTGCTATAAGCATATATATAGCCCTGTTTTGATCTACCTGGATGCACACGACAGTGTACGTCACCGACACTATACTCCTGCATTGCTTAAATGAATTTAGAAGAACACCGAACCTGTCATGAAACTCCAACGCAGCTTGATTGTGCTAAAGGCTTGAGTGGAAACGGCGAAATTGAACTCCTATTCTGCGGCACACTGGCGTTTTGAGCTAATATAGAGGTTTAGAATAGAGTATCCAAAGCTTTGCGTACGCCATCCTTTCCGTTCGCTGCCACCGCGCATGCGTCTTACGCTATCCTACCCAACGAACGCTAACGCTACGAACCCCATTCTGAAACTGTCTATTGGGCAGCTTTAGAATAGGGTATGCTAAGCTTTGCGTTAGCGCTTGTCGTCACTGCGCATGCGTCCTGCGCCATCCTCCTGCGTACCCACGTAACGAAAATAGCTAGTAGTTCCATGGAACGTGAAGCATACGAACCCTCTTCTACAGCTGTCTATTGAAGAACGCACATCTTTGGTGACTTGCATGCCTGAGCACAGCTTCGAAAGCTATTACTTTACATTCATACGTTTGCACTCGTTTTAACAGGTTCGAAATGAACAATAACTTGTCGCCGCTTCCTTAACGTTGACAGCCCGACCAAGGGCACCAAGCCTCTCTCCCCAAGGAAACTGCGAGACAAGTAATGAATAATAAAGGAAAAAAAAGATAGGAAAGAATGCCTTCTGGGAGGAATCAATCCGGTCCTCGGAAGTATCGCGGCTCGGTCGCACTTCGCGCTGCTCGTGTGAATGGCTGCGTGGCGGGTAATGGAACGGCGCGTATGCGCGGTGCACAGAGAAGCGTGAAGCGTGCTGAATAAGCTGCCGGTAGTGATCCGAATATATGCACGTATTGTGCGTGCCCCCGTGGGGAGGAAAGATACGTTTGGGCCCGTTTTTCTCTTGTATATAAATTTTAGTACGTATTTCTTTTTTTCGGATGTCTTGTTTCGCATTTTTCTGTGACTGAAAGAACTTTAATGTGCTTCAGCTCATTCCGCCAGCCTTTGCTTCTGACTGGCTCGCCGTGTTATTCCGTCAGATTTTTTTTTCTCTGTAAAAAGAAGGAAAGAGTCCGTTTTAAGTTTGCTTCGTCACTTTTACAGCCTGCGTTTGTCTTTCGTTTGTACTACTGTGTTACGTAACGCACTGAAGTGGAGTCACCCTCAAAGATAGTGGGATTTTTTTATGTACGAATTCTTGCCTGTACATTTTTTTTTTCACGAGTGCTTCCTGTTTGTCGTTCGGGTTCGGCAGGAGTGGGCCCCTCTCTTCGAAAGTGAATCATGGCGTGGGACCCCTTGATAGCTTTCAAGATGTGAACTCCGCTGTTTGCCGTTTCACTACATTAAGCTTTACGCCCGTCGAGGCTTCGAGAGATGATGGATTTCCCTTTTAGGATTTGAAGTGAACGCGCCATGCACGCCTCCGCAGATATGCTTTCTTAGTAGCTGGCATTCGGCAAGCAGTGACGAGAGCATACGCCCTGGTTTATACGAGAAAATGAATATATACGATGCTGCTCACAGTGTACGTCTTTCGGGTTTATTGCTCAGGGTCCTGTCAACATGACGCCTGTGTACTCAGAGACGACAATACAGACGAGGCGCGCTTGATAATTTTCAAGAATAAAAAGAAATATTTCATAATGTGCTCAACGTGATTCCGCACTTCTTGCTTCAGCGATCTTTCCTGATTCGATTTTTTTCAGCCTGGTGAGTTCTTTTCTAACACGCATGTTAATATTGCTTAATGTATCTCAAACTTTTTTGGAAACTATAACGCATTAAAAGGAGGGCATCCCGCGTGGATTTAATATGTTTTGATTCGTGGAGAACGCTGTAGCTTGGAGAACAATACACACGTGTAAGTTTAGGAAAACTTGAATATAAGAGTCGTTTTTCATTATTTTAAGTTGAACGAGTCGTCCACTTGCGGTCATTTCGGTGAAAAAGAATCGCGCGAAGCCATAGCTTGCTTCAGAAAAATGAGACCGCGACAGAATAACGTCGTTACGGTGACCTAGTTTCACCGGCCGTCGCAAATTTCTTTCATGAGCCTAGATTTTATATCAGTTTTATGCTGCAGTGCCTTCGAAACCAGCCGTGGATAGAATCGAAGCTGAGAGCGGCCTGCAAAAGCAGAAGAAAGATCCACGGCTTTATAACGTTGCATTTAATCCGCAATGCTAATGACTCATTCTCATTACCTGAAAAGAAATACAAGACAGACTGTAGGCGTGCTCTAAATAGGTTATACCATAGAAATTGCCCCGTCTTATAAACCTGGTAACAACCGCGATGACCTTGCATAAAGCACTGGTCGGCTGTACTTGCCGAAGAAGTTAAAGGAAGAATACTAAAAACGCTAACCGGAACTGGCACACGCAATGAGAAGTTTTACTTCCTATGGCGCGGCGGGTTACCATAGATACGGCGAAGAGCACGCAAATCCACGTAATGGATTTACCTCAAGCTTCACAGAGACGTACAGATTGGTTTGCAAAACACGCTCGAAGTTCTTCAGGAGTGAGACAGGTGAGATAATTAGGCACTTTCTATCTGAATGTTATTCTAGACTCATTTGAAACTGTCTCGAGACGATAATTAGACGACTAATGAAACTACTAGAATAAATACATTTTCACGCAATAAGTGCAAATTATTGACCGCGATAAAATAGTTTTGTATCCCGTCGTCCAGACCAGTCATAATCTGGACATGCCGCCGTTTGACGCAGCTAATTGTCCAGTGCCATGAGATATAGCTAGGTTATGTTCCACAAGAAAGCGATACCGAAGTACCTAAGAACATGCACAGCTGTCTCGCCGTTGGCAGACGCCAATGAATGTCGTGCCTGTTTGAGCGAACAAGCGAGCTTTCTAACAAGGCGCAAATTCGTCCACTTCATTTCCACCCCACAGAGAGACCTGAGTGATCAAGTCACTTATTGGTGTCTCATAAAGGTGTGAGGGTTGTAGACTCGTAAACTTTAGTTTCGCCTATCTACGTGAACACGATCAGAATGCATTTCGCCGTAAAATCTATCAGCCTCAACTTTTTCGCGTATCTATGAATGCTTCAAAGCCTCTCATACGGAGCGCCCACGGCAAGAGAGAGAGAAATGGTTTATTATGGCAGAAAAGCTGAGAGGTCGGCCTGAATCAATGTTCTGGCCTGCTACTCAGCAGTAGGAAAGGGGAGAGTGGTAGTATAGAGAGTGGAGAGAAGATGCGGATGATGATGATGGAAAAAAGTGGCGACGAAATAAGTCCTTGAATGTCCAAAAACTATTTACAGTCTCTCGTCGAGCTCTGTATCGCGCAAAAACATGTTCAGCGCTTTCAGAATATCGCACGGCAATCGGTTTTCATTAATCACAGTGCTATTTTTGCCAGAAATGTATCTCGTACATTTTCTTCATACAGGGGTGCAAATGGCATAACTCCCAAGATCTTTTTTTTTTCTATAAAAAGCATATCTCGACTGTAGTTACACTACATCATGCTTGTGAATCATTTGGACTAATCTGAAGTCTCTCTTACTCCCTTATTAACCTAAATGCGTTCAGGGTACCAAACTAGGCAAACCCTGGTTAACACCCTTTCCTATCATCATCCCCCCTGCATCGGAACAATGAATCCTGTTTTCAAGCAGTAAACAAAGTGGCGTACTTACATAGAATGTCCAAGTGGGCAAAGTTTGAAGAGTTTCCCCAGCCGATGTCGTTTCGAAGGCCACAGCTGTACCGTCCCCGGTCTCTCCTCGTCAGTTGCCGTATGGTGAGCGTGGGCAGCCCCGGATTGCTGGGCTCCAGCCGATCGTCCTGGTCGAACCGCAGAGGCGCGTCGTCCTTGAACCAGCGCATGTCGAGGATCATGCGTGGGTTTGCCGTGTACGAGCAATGCAGCACCACGTGACCGCCCTCCTTCACCACACCCACGCGGCTCTGTTCGATTTTCACCTCTGGTGGATCTGTGTGCATGAAAAGTGAGAAAGGTCTCTTTGCGAGCTAAGGCACCAAAGCCGTGCGCAAATGCATAATCTTCCTGTTCATTAATACTTGTAAACTTTCGAGGACATGGATGTTAAGCGAATGCCGAAAGTGGCCTTTCAACTAATGTGAACCACAAGATGTGCCTTTAATACTGGTTCGGGCAGCGGAACTGAAAACGAGGGGCAAGGAGAAGACAGGCAACGACAGCGATGTTCTCGTCTGTCTTGTCTTTGTCCCTCGTTTTAGGGTTACGCTGCTCGAACCAGTGTTAGTTATGAACCAACTGGCTCCGTTGAATACCGTTTTGATGTGTCTTTATGCTGTTATGAAAAAATCCGTAAACAGGGGGTGGGTGCTCGTGCCGACGTTTCGACAAGTGGTCTCGTCTTCTTCAAGGCTGGAAGAAGACAAGTCCACTTGTCGAAACGTCGGCTCGAGCACCCCCCCCCCCCCCACCATCTTTACGGATTTTTTCATCGCAAGCTTCCATCTTCCACTTCCTGCCGTTTATGCTGTTATGAACGGTCCACAACGTTCGATCCCTTATGCCTACGTCCGAAACTAAAAAATGCACAAGTTTGTACAGTATTTTTTGTTTGCCCGTCTTGTACGCGATCAGGACATTGCCAAATAATCAAGCAATATCTACCATCAAGTTTAGTGACGCGAGATCGAAGTAGCATGCGGTCATACTAAGAAGGCAACACAACAGTACAATTTGTACATTAATGTCTCAAGGTGGGACGCTCTAATGTTTCAGATTCTTATAACTCTGTATTCACGGTTCTTTCTATGTTACTTTCTCTCCCCGACTCCTTTACTGCATTTATTTGCTTTTGTTTTTTGTTCTTTTTTCGACCAATTACTCATTTTAACGTAGTTGAGAGACAGATAATGTCATCGATCTGGATTTATTATAAGACTTATCTTGGGAAATTGCTAGATCACAGTCCTTTCTCTATTTTAAACCCCACTATTTTTTAATTAGCCCTGTGCCCGGTACAGCGATCGAAAGTAATATTTCTCACTTTTGGAACTCCTGAGCCACTCTCTTTATGTTCCTCTATTAACTCCTACTTTGCATTCTGCTTGCTCGCTGCAGATTTATTATATAAGCTACAATTCACCCCATCTGCTGCAAGAATGAGCCTTCTTTATCTCGATCTCAGAAGCAGCGCTTCAGTAATTTGCAGCTTGTGGTACTCCACACGGAGGACACAGGCATGTTCCCAATGCGTCATTTTGAAAACGTCGGTATCACATGTTATGACAGCAGCGATACACAGTTCGAAAATGTCTATCCATATATGATTAAAAGAAGTCTCTTAATGCTGAACTGTATGAATGCCTGAAGTCTGAAACATTGCGGGAGTCATAAATTTCAGCCTCTCTGGGATTGTAGCTCCGACCAAATGCATTTAACGAGTAAAAACCTTATGCTCCTGTCTGAAACGGGGCGAGTGTGCGAACAATCTCGGAGGGAACAGAGGAGGGAATGGCCCACACCCTAAGGAGCTTCGCCCCTAAAAAGTGACTTACAATAGAATACAAGGAGCAGAATGACAAAAGTTATTCCTTTTTTTTCTTAGCACCTTCTTCTCGTTCATTACCCTCACTTTTACTGGGCTTAGAGAACGGAGGGAACAGAGGAGGGAATGGCCCACACCCTAAGGAGCTTCGCCCCTAAAAAGTGACTTACAATAGAATACAAGGAGCAGAATGACAAAAGCTATTCCTTTTTTTTTTTCTTAGCACCTTCTTCTCGTTCATTACCCTCACTTTTACTGGGCTTAGAGAAAGTATTACAATATAGAACACTAAATAAAGAAAAAACGTTGGCAAAGGAAGACAAAGTGAGGAGTAAAGCATTTTGTGCACAAAACAAAATCAAAGTTTATACGGAAAAGAAATGAAGAGGAGGGTTGCCCACGGGCTTTGAGCCAAACACTCGCTTTGAGTAATGGCGGACGGAAAACGTGTCCTGCCTGCAAATGGCCACTCTCACGCCGGCATACGATTCCTCCTTGTTCGAGCGCCAAAGCAAGCGTGATACGAAACGCTTTCTGTCGCATCCATCATTGCAAATATCCTCCCCATCAGCCTCCGTCCAAGCATCCCATACGGACGCAGCTTTCGCACGTGCCCCACAATGAAATTAGAAGTAGTGCGCCGTCGAAACGAAAAAGATCCGGCTGCCACACTCCAGGGAGCGTCCTTTTTAAAAAGGCTGGGCCGACTTGTTTTCCCGGAAACGAAGGCTCTCTTTTATAACACTTGACACCGTGCATCTATCGCCGAAACCGCAGAGCGTGTGAGCTAAATGGGAAATGGGGAAATGAGGAAATGATCGCGCTTTTTTTTTTCTCTCCCTTTTTTGGGACCCGAAACCGGCAAACTGAAGCATGCAACCTCCGAAGGGATCTCGCGTGACGGAGGACGAAGTTTGTGGGATGAGGCAAGATGCTAAACGCTTTGGCGCGAGAGAATGAGTTTGTGAAATCCTGGACGAGACCAATCTCCCGCAATGTTTACCCAGTAAGATAACACGGCCGCCTTTGCATTGCAAACCACGCAGATTACAACGAGGCGTCCTTGAAACAAAAATTAGGAAAGAGATCACGTCTCTTATGCGGCCTAATAGCGACTTTTCATTTTGCGTTCAAAACTGATCTTCGATCGCATCCGCTGCTGATTTTATAATAGGTACGAAGAGCTTGCCTAGAGTTTTAGCTACGCGCAGTTCTTGCTTCTACGCTAATGAGACTACGCGCAACAATGCGCCTTTAACGCAGAATACAAAGCGTTAATAAGTTGCCCAGTGCCCTTGCATCACTGTATGCACTTAATTGTTCCACCTGCTGGCACTGGGTGCGTGCGGCATGCTAGCTGATTTGCATGCAGCGTATTCTGCGACTGCATTCTTTGCATGACCGTACTTTCATGCTTATTATATATGTACCTGCTAGAATCTGCGGCAGTGCGTCTCAAACTGTCAGTTTATCTAAAAGTGGATTTGGGGATCCAAGTAAAATGCACGCGCGTGCACATTTAAGCTGCCGAATATTCATGTGAATTGCGTACGTTGAAATGAATATTTGTAAAGCACAAGCGC
The DNA here is from genome assembly GCF_013339695.2 of Rhipicephalus sanguineus. Taxonomy (NCBI): domain Eukaryota; kingdom Metazoa; phylum Arthropoda; class Arachnida; order Ixodida; family Ixodidae; genus Rhipicephalus; species Rhipicephalus sanguineus. The sequence goes on along the minus strand of NC_051180.1, from coordinate 59,958,375 downwards.
CACAATTGAATTCTCCCCGAAGGAGGCAATCAGCGATAATTGTATACGCTGCCCTCTCAATATTAGCTAACTGTGTTCACGGTCCATAAATATGCGAAATGCTTTATCTTCCTCAGCTGGTGCTTAGCTGTCTCGAAAACGCCACGCTCCTAAGAGCGAAGTTTTCTACTCGCCTTCTCGTTGCATACACGCACACCCGGAAGTGTGAAGCCATGACAACAATTTCTCTGTTCGCAAACTACGCTAAATTGCGCTACTTGGCAGAGTGCTGGGAACGTTTCCATAACGACAGACTAACGTGGCCCTGCCCTTCGCATCCGGTAAAAGCATCACGGCAAGCAAAGCGGAGCCCGTAATTCAGTTTTTCTCCGACTCGCTGAAGCCCACGTTTCCGAGTCCCAGAGATTCCTTCGACACACGCAGGTATATGTCAACTGCCACCCACTTCTCTCTAAGCCTGGCATGCGTAGGCGTTGCCGTCCGGACACCTTAATGGCGTCCGCGCTTCGGGCGTCGGAAACCCAGTACCTCAACGCGCCAGCGGCGAGGCAGGGAGCAGCTGCCCGTGCTTTCCGACAAGGCCTAGCCCGACTGGCCCTAGCACATACCTTGAAGAGCCGGCGGCCGTTCTCGTCTCTACCTCTCTGAGGTAACCCCCCTCCCATCTCCTTTACTGCGCGCGGCTCTTGTGCGCGCCTACCCGAAGAGCTCTCGTATCGCCGAGCAATTTCCTCAGCGGAAGCCGGCCGGTATTGCTTCGCTCTCCTAGCACCCGCTTTGGCCGGAAATAGGGCCAACATTAGCGCGGTCTACTCATCCCTTGACACACACGAAGCTGCGGCGGGGCTTGGCTTATTTTGCGCCGTGCCCTCTACAGAAAGATCCGTTCGGGAAAGGAAGAAAGGTGGTCCCGACTGAGACCGAAAAAAAAGGGGGGAAAAGACAGGCTGGGATCTAAGGACAGGGCTCCTAAATTAAACGCCGGCAGCGCGAACACAAGGGCGGTGACTGTGGGCCGTCCTTTTGTTGTCGCGAGTGCGCGCGCACTGCTTAACAACCAGGATTCAACAATGCTCCGGCGAGCAACGTCATTATAAAACGGGACAAACTCCTCCGCTGCCTGTCACTCCCTCGTGTTTTGCTTTTCTTTTTCTTTTGTTTCTGGCCTCCTTCGTGCGCAGCTATCGCTAATGATCACTTCTTGTCCGAATAATGAAAGGATGTCGGGTAACAGGGTAGTTTTAATGCTGAAAGTACTTCACGTGACCTATACAGCAGGAACCTTGTTCATCTGTTTTTTATAGCAGGCTATGTTCCATCCATCTGACAAGCTAACTGCGTATAAAGTTAATATAGTTACTTATGTTCATGACCGTAAAACATCAACTGAGAGCAAACAGCTCGAGAAAATTCTCCCCGCGCTAAAACCGAACTACATCATCCGAACCCGTTGGTAGCAAAAAGATCATTGACTAGGAACCCCTTTTAATTTCATGAACAATAATCGGCTGTAAATACCTCACGAGCCCTTCTCACTTACAATTGTGCAAAATCGAACTACCGGCTTGTGCCTTTTGCACTGAAGGAAACGCTGAGCCCGTTTTCTTTTCTTACAAACCCTAACATCTCTTACCAGCTGATTACCACGAAGATCTTTGCACATATTTACTGATTATACGCTTTACACGGGCTGCACTGCTTTTCAACGAATTAAAATTTTGAATAATGGCCACCTTAGGCTTTCGGCGAAGCTTTCGGCGGATACTATTTCAGCACTTTTCGTACGGCAGTTCCATTTCGCACAACTGTAAGTGAGAATAGATCGTAGCAGCACTTAGCCAGTTCTTGCTTAAACAACTGAAGAAGTTGTCAATCAATTATCCCTTTGCTATGGAGAGGTCGTACGATGTGGCGCGCCTTTTGCAGGGAGAGATTTCTGTCTAGTATTTTCGATTTCAGTTGATGTTTGCGCCTGTCCGCGTTGACCTCTCGTCCTTATCTAGTTGTGAGCATTTTGCACCCTTAAATATCAAGAAGCAACTCGCCTAGCAACAAGTTTCATTGAACAATGTAATATAAACTGTATTTTTACACGAAGCGGTGTTTTTTTTTTTTTTTTTTTTTGAAGCGAAGCTTCTATGATGTACCGATTTTCGGTAGCGGTGGCGGCATAGTTCGCGAAAAACCCCTCGCCGATGAGTCTACAGAAATGCGGGCGTACACAAATGAGGCCCTCAAGGGTTCACCACTCACATGCGTATTTGTATGCGCCGTTTCCCAATAATTGCTGATCTCTCAAACGTGGGCTTACAGCGATCAGCCGTTACTAACATGGCAATCTCCTGTTATTTCTAATATGGTCGCTTGTCATTTCACGTTGCCACATTTCACTGTTGCCTTTCATTGTTTCACGCATGACCGTTGTTGTTTGCCTGTAGCAACAGAAGTGTTGCGCTGAAAAGCACGTGGATGAAGGTGCAATTCCCCGGTAAGGAGGAAGAAAAAATTTAAGAGGAAGCATTGCACAATGCGATACAAAGAAAGAAAGAAAGAAAGAAAGAAAGAAAGAAAGAAAGAAAGAAAGAAAGAAAGAAAGAAAGAAAGAAAGAAAGAAAGAAAGAAAGAAAGAAAGAAAGAAAGAAAGAAAGAAGGAAAAATAGTAGGTCACACTCTTATTCAGGTCCCGCTTAAAGTGCTAGATATTGCCAGGAAACCGGACATTTTTCGTCTGGTTTCCTGGATATAGCTAGCATTTAACCAGGATCTGATTAAGAGTGCAGGCACGCGTTCCCCAAGCTTCGCTTGCCCCCATTTCCTGATTCTATTTAGGGCTCCTAATTTTACTTTTTCTTATTATTAACACGAAAGTACTTTATGTCGGGGTCCACCAAGTATATCCGTTACGGATGTGACATTGATAAAATGGACTGCCAACGGGTGAGAAAGGAAAAACCAAGAAAAAAGATCCGCCGCTAGGATTCGAACCCACAACCTTGCGGCCGCAACGGTAAGCGCCAGAAGCTCAACCGACTAAGCTACCTAGGCGGATTCTGGACACTTCACGTACGCGCTTTACATCTATCTAGCACGGTGCTCTCTGTTGACGGTGTAGGTATAGGCGGGGCGGAGCGGGGTGGTGCCGCCGTCTGTGAGAGGTGAAAAGAAGTAATGCGTCACGATCGACACTCACTAGCGCTTACTCCGAGATTGCGCGCGATCTCGGAGGTCATGGTTGAAGAGTCTCGACACCATCGAGGGACACTGGCCACGCTGGCGTCGCCGAGGCACCATAGACGCAGTTACGATCTTTGCCTTTCGCTGCGTGTTAGCGTGCGCCGGTTCATCGGAGTAGTGCAGCTTCCACATGCACCAACGGGATTTCTCCGCCGCCTGCTGCTTCGATTGCGAGAGCACAGACTAACAAAACGGCTACAATACGCGTTGCAGAACGGACACGATTTCGACGGGCGAATGTCGTGCCTTGGTGCAGCGAGACAGAGGTCAGCGAGACGCACGCGTTTGCGGCTCAGGCTACGAACCTCTGCCTCCCGCGTTGCTGAAGCGCAGTGTGGTAGTGTATGCATGAGCATAGGCGTCGGTTACCCATTACTAGAAAGCGCACACCGTGCCCCTTCTCTTCTTAATTGACGACGTCTTGAAGAAGTGCATATCGGGTACCAGAGTTGCACTATGAGCTGGTTGATGTCATATTTACTCGGGATTCACGATTCGATGTGCCCAAATATATGTTCACAACTTCAGTTACCACAACGATTTAATCATGATCATGGGCGTTAGTCGTCGCGATGGAGACATGCCACTATGCGTAAACATAGGTGCATCCACGTCAAACAAGTGCTATAGTTGCCAAATACGAATAGAAATTGTACAAGCTCTCATATATCACTGCACAATAAGCACTACTTCAGTGAAGACACGTTTTACTTTCGTATTATACCGATTCGTATGACAGGGGTATAAGCCATGTTTTTTTTTTTTAATCATGCTCAGCTGCCACTCGTTCTCAGGCTATTGCTGGCAACGCGATATCACCTCTAAGTAAACGCAGGACAGGTAAACTCGTTTGCGCACCGCGCATCGCTTATCAGCCAGCGCCCGAGTATGGCTCAACTGATCAGTGCAATAATCTGTTGCCGGGCGTGTGCGTTGTTGTGTTTTCCCGCCCCCTGTGCTCACGGCTTTCCTTTATAAAGGACTGCAGACCACGCCGCGGGGCCATTATTTTGTACACTTTCTTTCGGCAAGCATGCCGCATTAAAACGTTCGTTCTTCGTTCTCACAGCGTCTTCCTCTCTCGGCTTGGAGCCCGTCTCGGCCAAACGTAACGGCCTCAAGCAATCCCCTTTCAACCAAGACAACTATTAAGGTATAGCCTATTCGTTGTTTTGATAGATTGACGAAGCGCTCCCTCTCTGTGAAAAGCAAGGAGATAAACGAGGTGAGTTGCCCATTCAGTGGGCAGCAAAAGTTAGCGAAATATCGACCGCGTAAAACAGGTCTTATATTTGCTCGGTAATTAGGGGTATTAAGACGCGCGAACAAAATATGAAAGGCAAACTTCGAAGCGGCCTTGTAGATTCGAATCCGCTAGACTGCTAATGGCTTTGCCCAAAACGCATGTTTTCTCAAACCCTTTATCGCGGGCTGTTTTCAGACTTCACTTGTGGTGCTCCAAGTTACGTCGCTCGCGTCACTATTGATAACGTGTCAGCCTAACTTTATTTTGTTAACGTCCAGATACACGGAAAGCGCGCTCCTATATTGCTCCGTTGCTCCACGGCAAACAGCTCGTGTGCTTCAAACGTATTTGACGAGCTCTTTACTACACTAGTCAGTTCAGACAACTATAACCGAAGCAAACTGAATCTAGCAGCGTTCTTTTTTTCCTTAGGCGCGCCTTTGCGAAAGAACATATCGACAGCACGAAAGCACAGTAAGGTCAAAATATGAGTTATGATCTTCCGAGTTCCCTACCTTTAACAAAGTACGCGCCACTAACTTCCTTGCCGTCCCTGTGCTAAAGAAAGTACACTTGGAGGAGGTACGTTATTGGGACCTCCGTTCTGGTTAGGTATCACGTATCATAAACCAAGTCGGTTTGCTAAGCTTGAGGAACCTAAGGTCATAAAAATAAAACAACAGGAACAAAATATAGAAAACAAAAATACGTGAAGGGCTTCTCTGGAGTATTGGAGCCTCGGTCACTTGTGCGGAAGGAGGGAAATTTTTTTTCCTTGGGCATCCGCGATATCCCTATATTCCCTATAGGGCACACGTTGCGTCATCCAACGGACACGTTGGCACCGCAAGTTCACATAGTGGGGAATAAGGGGGAGTGTACATCGGAATCGTTTTAAATAATTCTCGGCCCTTCCTTGTGTCCTTGCCCCATATTTTGCTCTTGTACGCATCTTCAGCGGCTCTGCAACAACGCGCTTCTTTTTTCCCGCCCTAACTTCACCGACCCGGTGTGTAGCGGGGTGCAAGGCAAGTGCAGTGAGGCTCCCACACGCGGCTGAATCATTTAGAGGCGCACACCTTCGGAGAATAAACGGCGCAGGCATTATTAATCATTAACGGTCTGTGGTACAGCCCGGCGCTTTAATCGCGCTGATGGAGGCGCGGTTCCCGATAAGGCAAGGAGTCGGGAAAAGCCTCGCAAGAAAAGGATAAAAGAGAAATAATCCGTTCTTTCTGCCTCCTGGTTTTTCCTTAGGCAAAATTCTCTTCACTCTTCTCTTCTTTTAAGCTACATCTCTAGCTCAGGATCTGCTGGCTTTTTTTTTGCTTCTATCAAGAGCAGCCCTTGGCGTTTGCAGTTCTTTTTTCGTTTTAGCTGTGCGAGTGAGTATGGGAATGGTGCAGAAATAAAATAAAATAAAATGCCCAGGCACCAAACTCGGTAAGAGCCCCGCCTCCAAACGTGAGAAGAGGCCCCAGTACGCAGTCGCTGCTTCCTTTTTTATTATTTGGCCTTGAAACGTACGGAAGCTACAGCCCCGGCGACCTTATTGAGTTACGCTGGGCAGTCGGAGGAGCACGTGTAACGGCACGAAGAATTGCGGCTGAATTACGAGCACGTTCGCTTACGGTATAGTTCTCTTTTTTTTTTTCATTTTTGTCAGTTATATCCGTTCAGATTCCCTCAGGACACAACGGGTGCAGTTATGCCCTGCTTGCTTTTCCTTTTTCGTTCTCTCACGGAATGAAAGAGTTTTTCTTCATCAAGCTTTGTTTATCTAATATATAGTGCAGGGACAGGTTGACGTGAACTGACGCTTCATTTACTACAGTCGTTTCAAAGGCTGACAAGCGTTTTCCAGTAGGAACGTCGCACGTATTATGCAGACATAGCTTAAGCGCCTTGTTAGCTTCCTTAATGTTAAAGAGACCCGTTTAGCACGCATATATATATATATATATATATATATATATATATATATATATATATATATATATATATATATATATATATATACGGCTGCGTTAGTTGAACAGTTATAACATTTCCAGCAATGTCTTTGAAATAAAATACGCAAATAGGTAGTAACATAACCATTTCTCAGCACCGAGCATGAATTCAAATGTGCGCGGTGTTGTTTCGCGCGGTTTACTTCTTTATTTGTCGTGGATTGGAAGCGTTGCGAATAAATGCGGTTCGCTGTCGTGAACTGCACAGACATAATTTAGCGAAGGATTACTGATTACGGAAGGTGGAGTTGATTGATCCCTTACGCTACATAGTATCCCGCTACAAAGCGCGGGTCAGCGTATTTACACTAACAAATGTAGTCTGAAATTTGAGTGGATGCAAAAACATACAAAGGATGAAATGTAAACAGTACTTGAGAAACTTCAAAGTCCCATTCAGAGATCTACAGATGGCAGAGATCCACAGTCGCAAAAGGAGTATAGATGTATTGTTAAAGCATATCTTTTACTGCTGAATTTCATGAGTGCAATTCTTATTGCACTTATGTGCGTCTGTGCGTTCTGCGCATAGTGAATAATAATATGTTCGAGAAGTGTTGGCAGAATAAGAGGAAATGCTACTCCAGCGCACCACTAAACAGCACACTTAACGTCTTCCAGAAAGTAGAAATCACAGCGGCACGACCAGGCTGTCGTAGCGCGGACATTGTTGCGTGATTAGCGACAGTGACAGCTTAATTGTTAAGCTGTTCCTTTGCTAAGATCGAAGATGCGGGTTCGATTCCTCGCCAGGGCGGTCGCATTTCTGTGTAGGCAAAATGCAAGAACGCATGTGTGCATGGATAAACGTGAGTGTTGGAGAACCACACATGGCCTACGTTAATCCGTAGTCTTCCACTACGGCGCGACTCATAATCACTTCGTGGAGTTTTACACAGGAAACCCCCAAATTTTCTGCATCTTTTCACATAGTAGAACGCTTTAGCAAGTTACGGTAATACCGTGCCGCATACGGTACGGCATTACTGTACCTCTCTCCCTTTCACGTTCGTTGTGCTTTAGCCGCTCCCAATTCCAGTGACAGTGCGCCCCTCAAACGACAGGTTTCTAGGTCACCATGCGTAGGCTGAAAGGCAACAGTGAGGCGTTATACATAATAGTAATTAAAAAAAAAACATTTGTGGCGTACCTTCACCGGAATTAGGAGCGGTAAAAGCACAACGAACGAGAAAAGACGAGCGGCACGGTATTACCGCAACTTGCTAAAATGCTCTAGTGTTTCTTAACCAAGAGCTTCATTCGTCAATTCGGAAAGACATGTAGGTGTCACTCACAGAGGACGAGCAGATCGACGGTTCTCTCTAGTGGTGGCTCCCCGGATGCGTCCAGCACAGGGTTGCTGCCTTTGCAGGTGAAGCTGCCCTCGTGGTCGTGGCGCGTCAGCACAACTTCGAGCGTGCTCACGGTCCTGAAAGTGCCGTCGCCCAGAGGCTCGACAGCGGGCTGCGGCTGGTGCGACATGCGCGTCGTCCGGTTGTACCACACCGCTTCTGCCACCGGCCGCGCACCGGATATGACGCAACGGACCTGCAGGGCGGTACCCGCCTTGGCCGGCATGCTCGGGCTCTCCATCTCAATCTCCAAGGGCTTCACTGCACGCAGCGTAAACAGAGGCGCATTGTACGTGAATTACAGAGCACTCACATTGTGGATAAGTACAAGTTTATAAATGCATTTGTCTGTTTTCCCTGCTGAATGCTTTCTAGGAACACACTTGTACAAAACATATGTGTTAATTGGTGTGAATTGTTTTGCATATGTACATGTAATGAAAAAATTCGTGAACACGGTGTGTCACTGGAGTCAATTTTTCGACAAGCGGACTTGCCGCAACGTTAGTTTTAAATGTTGCAGCCTTGAAGAATATAAGTCTGCTGGCCGAAACGTCGGTTACAGTGACACCTCGTGTTCACGAATTTTAACAGGGAAGCTGTTTAAGCCGGCCGTAAAAACTTCGATGTGTACGAATGTGTACAAAAAATTATCATCATCATAAACATGTTTATGTGTCACAGAAATCGGGCAAATCCCACTACTCTCCGCTGGTCCACTAAAAATGAAGATTACAGCATACAGGCGGCAAACACCAATTAAGATTTCTAGGCAGACGTAACCAGTAATTGAGAGGAGCTTTAATAAACCTTCGGGATTAATCCAGTGATACACACAGTGGCCGCACGTTTCAGCTTCGCTGAAGCACCTGCACGAATTTCTTCAGCGGTAAGTACAAGGAAATAATACTAGGGAACGGGAAAGGCAACGGCGGCTGCGAGAAAACGCCGAAGCGCCGCAAACCCTACGCGGACGACGACGTGCCCGTAGATATATGGGAGGTGCGAGCACTCGGTTCTATCGCGAGTTTCTGTCTCTGGAGTTTGGACGTCCGTGTCGTGTCTGTGATTATCTGTGGTTAAACCAGAACCTCTCTGCGCTGAGAAGATACTCAGAAAAAACCTAGCATCACCTAGCTGAAGCCTAGCGACAACCTGCAAGCAACAAGATTAGACTTCAGAAGTGTCCAACTTCACAGTTTTGTGCGACTTAGTGCAATCTTCGCGATCTTTTTTTTCATCTCTTCAAGCTTTCATCTTCCCCTTAACTTCTGCCTTTTATATTTTTTGGGGAAGGGGGGCGGGTATGCACGCTTGCTGCGATATAGTCCACGGCGTCTCGTGACATGTTGTGGGGCTGGCAGGCAGAAGGGGGCGGGGTGGAGTCTATGCAGCGCGTAGCTGTCGGGCCATTAAAGCTATCGCGTGTATAATAATATGTACACATAAAAATAATAAGAAATCACGAGCAACGTTTCACGAAAACGTGACAAGACCGCCAGCGAAACTAAGACTAAGGTTACAGTGATACAGACGCTATGTGGTTAAGCGTAGATGTCAAGATTAAATGATCAGTAGCAGCGCTGAAATCGCAGGAAAAAAAGTTAAGGCGTCACCGACGAATGCATGCACATATTATATGGTCTGACCCGTTGTGTACAAATCGTAATTTGTGCATAGTCGCCCTTTCTTCATTAAATGTTTTTAAATTTCTAGACGCTCGTGAATGAATAAGGTTTATTATTGACTGTATAAAAGTTAATATCAGCGAAATGCTCTCGCGTGTCTGAACACCACTCAAAGTTGATAGGTACGCGAAATATAGTCCTATCAGAAAACTATAGAAAATAAAAAGATTAGAACTACCTAACTAACCTTTTCACGACGGGGAAAATATCATAAAATGGGATCGCATTGTGAAAGCTCCATCCTTCACAATAAATTAGGTTACGGCGCGGGAGGCGTTATCTCGCTCCTGCTAAATGCGGCCACAAATCACATTATGCAGGTCGAGGTATGAAAAAAACGGGGCGTGTTACACGCCAAACCCGCCAGCGAAAGAGCAAGAGATCAGTCAACTTATGTCAGTCGAGCTTATTCGAAAATTCGTCAAAATCTTCGAGCTGCCGCTTTCGTTTAAGTTAACACGATCCCACTATATAGCGCTGAATGTCCAAAATTTTCTTGACGTTTTCCGGCCTTCGCTATGCTTACCATATTCGAGCTTTTGAGAAAGACTACTACACGAAGCTGACTCAGAAAAGCAAACCAAAAGGAACATGTTGTTGCAAAATATAGTACAATGTAGCTTGCCGCTGCCCCAGGTTCTGAGAATAGTATCATGCAAACGACGATGCTGCTCCTTTGAATATCTGTCGTTTCGACGCGAGCTAATTTCCTGTCGAAGTAGACAGAAAAAAAAAGAAAAAGAAAAGAAAAGAAAAGAAAAGAAAAGGAAAAGGGGAAAAGAAGCTCTTTTGTGAGCATGGGAATTCACAGCATTGCATCAGTGCGACAACTAACTCCGAAAGAGGTTTACATTTTAGAATATCTGGTTTTGAGTAGCAAGCAGTCTGCATTAATGTCATCTTGTTAAATCTATACACGGTAAACAGATTAGGATTGATAAAAGATTTTGAAAATGCTAAGTCAGTTACCAAGTTAGTTGGTTGGTTAGCAAGCAAGTTATAAAGTGATTTACTTTAGTTAGTTAGTTAGTTAGTTAGTTAGTTAGTTAGTTAGTTAGTTAGTTAGTTAGTTAGTTAGTTAGTTAGTTAGTTAGTTAGTTAGTTAGTTAGTTTTTTTGTTTGTTTGTTTGTTCGTTTACACTCAAAGAAACACTTCGGTTTTACTGCGAATGAGCGCGAGAAGTAGTTGCAAAAAGTGGCTATACGCTTACCGTGCAGATCGAGCTCGACCCAGCTGCGTATGGGCTGCTCGAGGGCCTCGTTGGTGGCGGTGCACTCGAAGCGCGAGCCGAGGTCCTGTCGGCTGAGAGGCGTCGCGAACGTGGCCGCCACGTCTCCCGCGCCGCGCTCGCCGCGGCTCTCGTCCAAGGTGGCGGACAGCTGCAGGTCGCCCTTGTACCACGCCACCTTGGGGATGGGCTTGCCGCCGAACGTCTTGCACGTCAGGCTGAGCACGTCGCCCTCCTGCAGAGGTCCCACTGTAGCGCCGCTCTCGAGCGTCTGACCTTGCATCTCGATCACCGGCACGCTGGGTTTGGCTGCGAAGTCGAATGGTGGGCACTGGTTGTCAAACGATCGTATTTAATCGAAGCAAGAAATGGACACATACAGAAGCCTTAATGTGACCATCAGTGAATGGTCAAGAGGTGCACTAAGCTCGAGTCACCGCTTCGGCAAGGGGGCTTGTCTTCGCCAGCAATATGATGTTGCCGCTATGCTAGGGATAATCGACAACTACCCGTTTGAAGCACCAAGCAACAAGCTTTTTTAATCTAAGCTTCCCCTTCTGGCAAATCAGCATGGGTTTCCTCGTGGCTTCGTGCTACAAAAGGGTGCTTGTCAATTACTCCTCTGATTACGCTTCCGCTACCTCGTGGGAACTCATTCGTAATATCTTGCCGTTACCTCTTTAAGGAGGTTTAAACAAATTTCTTTCATTTTAACGCGCTTCGATGCCGAGAAGTAGAGGCAAGCAAGTGCCTAACTGTTTCGCAGAATGAATTGTCCGTCTTCACTCTTTCACGAAGAGCGCGGTGAATTATCACTCGACCCATACACCCACTGAAGCAAATCATTGCTGCCAGAGCTTCACTTGAGACTAAGATAGCGCTAGTGGTGAGTCTAGACTGGTAGCACAAGGTCGTATCTTTAACTGGCTATCCGCAAGTATTTAGAGGCAGCTAGATCTGATTTCCTTAGCTTTTTTTTGTCACAAGTCTGTTTATTCACAAATAAAGAGCAGCTGAAGCTGTTTCGAGTATAGGAAATGGCAGCGAATATAACAGTACCAATATTTCCTGGTAAAAAGGATACCTGCATGGTAGTTTCGCAGAAGTGTTTACCACGGTGCTACAGTTTACCACTACAGTGATCTGTCAGACGCGAACTGCGCACCTACACACCAGTGGCTATTCGCTCGTAGCGGTGCCTCATGAAAGTGGTAACAGTAACAGTACGAGTTAATGCTATATTATAGGGAGTGACAAGAAGCGTACGCCATTACGCAAGAAAACTAGCGTTTATATCCGTCAACCAGAACATCATAAGCTACAAAGTTAACTTGGACTACTTTCTTTCAGACACAGGTTTCGAAGTGGCCGTTAAATCACGCTATGCTTGACGTTACCGTTTGTAAGTAGCCCTTGGCTACCTTGCCTTCATGTTTATTCATGGCTTAGGCACTGCGTCGCATTGTCGTCCTTTCACAACGCCAAAAACGTGCAAGCTTGCATAGAAAGAGCGCTCTTTTTTTGTTTTTTCGCTCAGGTGTGAGAGGTATATGTATATTCTTAAGAGTGGCATATATAGGGTAAAACTGGTCTGCTTGGAACTATAGAGCTGCACCCGAGAACGAAGCGCCGCTGCCTGCGAAACGCAAAAACTTAACTGCGCGTGGCAAAAAATATTCCCTTTCTAACGGCACTTCGCGCGTGGCGTTAAAACCAAACTCTCTCTCTCTCTCTCTCGCTCACCCGTCAGCGAGTGTTTGAATGTCGGCGTGATTTCTGGTCACATTCTCGCCTCTCCCATCCCAAAATGCACGCGCAACACACCTTTCGGTGGTTTCGCGCAGCGTAAGCCTAATGGCCGCCAAGCGACGCCGCATTCTTTTCATTATTCTCTCTGATATACGACCACTCGGGGCTCGCGAGAAGCGGCCGAAAATGTGCGCGAAACCAGCGTCCTTTTCAAGAGCAACATGAAGTGAAGCGAGGGACAGCAGACCGCAGAACACATCCATAAAAAGGGATGCCAGCTCTGGATGCAGTCCATTTGTCTTCGAGGCAGCGGTTTATTGGGGGCGCTGGCGCGGCAAGGCTGAGCCGCATGGGAGGCTTTAACGGCAATGCTTTCGCGGAGACGGCTCAGAGAGAATGCGCCTCGGCGTCGCAAAATTTATAAACTCTGTCTATGGGGGAGATGGCGGCGCAGGGATTCATCCTCCTTCTCACTTTTATGTCCCATCCGTGTGCATTGTTTTCCGGCCACTCCGCTGATTCGCTCTAGCAAAAACTTTCGTTCACTGTCACCTCGGCGTCCAGATTAGGACAGTGCCTTCCTGTAAACTGTGATGGTGCGCATGCGCTCGTTTTCTCTCTCTCTCTTCACTCTCTTACCTTCGACTTAACCTCCCCTGTTTTACAGTGTAAGATAGCATACCAGATTTCTTTGTTTTGTTAACACATCTGCCTTTTAGCTCTCCTCTATCTAAACCGCTGCTCAATTGTAACGACGATCATGTCATATGTTTAATGTATTTATCAACGAACCGAAGTCTAACCGCAGTAATTAGTAAGTAATGCGACCTTTCATTCTAAGAGTGAATGCTCAGTGTCTACTTATAGACAACTATTCTAACTTGTAGTAAACACGACACAAAGGTATACCCATAGGATTTATTTAGTATAAGAACGAAATTAACAATGAAAACTTTCATAAAGATAATAAAGAACTGGGACACATCGAACTAAGGCGATGCATTTTAATGGTCGTCTCTTTACATTGCCGTGGACAAGAAAATCGGGCTACAGGAGCGAAAGCTAAAACGACAGTGCAAAGGAACCCGATTGGAGGGAAAATGAACAACTTCGAAGCACTTCAACTTTTCATTTCCCCGAAGATCAATTCGTCGCTAAATGGCAAGGAAGTGGGGTATAGTAAGACCCGCTAGACGTGAAAAGAAGTACCGACTCGTCAATGCTAAAACAAAAAGAAGAGAGAGAGGAGAAGACAGCAAAAGAGCGGCCAGAAACACAAAGAGAAACCTAACGATAGGCAGGATCAATTAGCTACGTACGATTCTGTTTTTCTTTCGTCGTGTTACTTTCCCGATCTTTAGGATCGCTCCACGTCGAAGTATCTGCGTGCGCTGTGCGCCATTCGGCGGGTCAGAGAGAGAACTCGCGAGTGCCGGCTTTTACATTATCTGCGGTCCTGGTTTCCCTTGGCCTTAATGAGCTGTGAGAAGGCCACAAATGAGCGCAGAATCTGAGTGGAAATCGGGATATGAAGATAAAATGAGCGCCGCTTCCTCCCCTCCACCTCGCGAGAACAATCGCAGAATGCGAGGCAGTCGATTGGCGCTGAGTGCGCCCCCCAGAATGGAACCGGAGAATGATATCGGTCTTCGTTTAGTATTCGAGCTACCCGTTGTGTTATTTCCAATAAAAAAAACAAAGAACAAGAAAGGCGGAAGAAGGAGGGGACAGGCCGATTCGGCAGAAATTCTTCTGACCGGTTATCGGAATGAACAATGCACGTACAGTGCACGCTCTTGCCGCCAGGAACAATCTGATTGAGGCCCCTTCCTGACCGGTAGTGCCGAATAGCCGGAATTGTCTTTCCGGCTCGCGTATTACTGGAGCACTAATGAAGAAACAAGAGCCTTTTACTTTTTTTTTGCGTCTTCCTTGCTTTTTAGTTATTCGTGCCTTGCTTTTGACATCAGACTTTGTTCATTTGCGACGTAATTTCGTCTTCTCCGTGTTCCGAAGATAGGGCGTATTTCCTTGTCTAGATGAGGCCTAGAGATTTATCTCCAGGAGACTGTCGAAGGGAAATATAATGTGCGCAGATTTGCTGCGTTTATTTTAGCCCGTGGTATGGTACTTTGCGAAAGTTATATCCTGAAAGTTCTGTCACGGCCGCTGGATAAAAAGCGCACGGGTACGGCCTGCCGCGTGCTCTGAAACCGGCGTGACGGGCCTAGTTTCCCGGAGCACCGCCGCGGCGCCACCGGGCGGGGACGGGTTTCGCGGACGCCCGCGGGATCACATGCGCGGCGCGCTTGTGGCAGTTATGCTTGGGCGCGTGCGTCTTCATGTGACGCCCGAAATCCTCTTCTAAAATTTATCTAGCGAGTACACATCAGTCAATTACCGATATTTCTTGTTCATTCTTGCAGCGCTTGGGACTTTTTGTTCTTGCCTTGCCAAAGAAGCAACTTCGCGCACCGATCGCTTTTTGCAGAAGTAATCGCGTGGGCATATTTTTCTGGTATCCTAAAGACCACAACTAACCAACTTGGAGGCGCTGCACCTTTCTTAACGCATCGAAATTCTTTATTTTGGCTCTGAGTATGTAGACTCAGATTTATTCATTTCATTTCAAAAAAATGTTATCTCAGAAACTGCAGCGGCCACTGTTTATTGACACGAAATAAGATAAACTTCTTCCTTCCTTCAGACATGTTTATAGTACACATACGGTACGGTATCGCGTGCAACTGCCATGAAATAATGCTTATCATATGTGCGACCATCTCATAGAAGGAGATTCGAGTCACTTTGAAATTTCAGTGACTACATCTTCAATACTGACAATTGGGCGAACGGTCAGACGGAAAGAGTGATGAAAAGGCTGAAAAACACACGAACACAACTGCTTGCATTCCTGCGCCTTTAAGTAGTTCTGTTTCTTCCCCTTACGCCGTTTTTATGATCGTGTAACGAATTCAACAGGTAACATAAAATCTTGACAAAATGTGAGAAGTTATTTTATTTATTATGAATTCAGGGCTCATCCCTGCCAGCTGCAAACGGCGGCTTGTTGCAAACGTCGTTGAAATCCAGCGGCCGTGACACCACCTTCCCGTTTTCTCTTATCGCTCGTTTTTTTTTTTTTAGTTCCCACCTTTCAGCCCGCGGCACCTTTGTCATCGGTTCCGGTTGTTTCCGAACGCTGTGGCATTGCGGTGGCGTGCGTTGCCCCGCAATGCCATGTGGTACTGATGTTGGTTGCCGTGAAAAGCATGTGTACTCCTTTTATTCAGATAATTGAGTTGTCTGTGGTCATTAGCGGTACGGGCCACAGACTCAAACTTACCTCAGCAAAACATGCGGAGACAAAAAAGTGCATAAAAGCGGCTGGTGGGCGGCGACAAGATTTAATTTCAAACAAATATACGTGGCAGCCAGCACACACATTGCGAGCGATTCACAGGAACAAAGTTAAGGTGGGTCGCTTTTGACAGCTATACGGTAAAAAACAACAAAAAAAGGGGGGCGGGGGCTGAGGTAAACGCTTTCTTTATACTCGTCTCTGCTTTCTTCTTATTTTTTATTATTGTTTTGTTATGCCTCCAGCTTGTGAGCCCAAATTTTGGCTTCCCATGTCTACTTCCAGTCTGTGCAGACCATAAAACTTTTCGTTTTGGTCCTTTGACGTTAGCCACTGTACAGGCACTGGCGAATCTTCGTTGCACACGAACGTGATTGTCTTCTGGCAGTCTCCGTCATGTGGTCGTCACTTCTAATGAATATATAATTCCGCAGCCTTTTCAACAAAGTTACGAGGAATGCGTCACTATATTTGTAGAATCCGCTAGCATCAAGCATCCGAAGCTGAATCACTTTTCGGCACGGTATCATACATCATGAAAAAGATTCAACGTATGTTTTTACATGCACTTCCTGTGTATAAAGAACATGAACGTGTATTGCCAGATGTTTCAAATAAATACCTGTCAAGCATTTTCAGAAAGGCGCTGAAGAAATGTCACGGAAATCAATATGTTCAAACAACAAACGATGCACTCATTACACGCACATAAATATAAAAACCACTTTTTCACACATTCAGCGCCATATAATGTTGCTACGCGCATTGTGGAATATTCTTTCAGACACAAAGCAAAAGGTTAGTCCTGGAAAAAAAAAGTGCCAGGAGTGCCAGGAGCTCGGCACGTACACGGAAACCTAAGTGGCTATCTAGCCAGATTACGCGAACGGACTCAACTGAATGCATGATATGTCGTGACTGCGAAAGATGAGATGGAAAAAAACAGCTTGGAACAGCTGAGTGAGATCGCTGCTACGACCATCACCAACTAATTTGCTGCGGCTGCTGCCCCAACGGAGCCGCCGGCACCCGTTTCCCCTTCCCCGCCCCGTCGCGCCGCAGCGGCCGCAACTGCAACTAGGGCCAACACGCGCTCTCCCATAGAAAGGCGCCCGACGCGGCAGGCCGTACCGTGCGCTTTTTATCCAGCGGCCGTGGTTCTGTTTTAGTGAAACTTTGCGCGAGCTTTAGACAACTGCGTTGTTTCTTCGAGCTATGGGTCGTGTTGGTTTTTTAAGGCTTTTCTGGAAGCAGCAGCACCCTCCCTAAGCTTTCATTTCGCTAACAATGGGAGGTTAGGTGCCAATAATTAGCCAAGTTCTTGCCCGGTGTTCTTTGAAAAAGAAAGTAAAGCATTTTTCGGCTTTCCGAATGACCTTGCCCCGTTAGTTACTGCAAGAACAGTGAGGCTTATAGCTCACAATGTGGGTGTTTGCAATCTTTGGATGCTTTTCATATTGCCGACCATAGTACGTAAACATATCTAATGGAGCATAATACTGTGAAATAACTTTTGCAGAAAAGATCATGGTGTTCAAAAGTTCGTGTTAAAAAGTATTTTTTACCGATTTGACCGTAGCACACAGCTACAAAGCTAAACAAAGCGACGTCGCTACAAAACTGCTTCTTCGTGCTACAGTCGGATGGATGTCAATCTTAACGTAAATTTTTGCAAGCCCGGCTCACTAACACGCGTACCACGCGTAAAAAACCTTTTCTTGCGTACGAAAATTCTCAGTAGACTTCTGTTGAGGAAAAGAGGAGTTATTCAGGCAACGCCACTACCTGGAATACTTTACGAATTTCTTACGACAAAAAACAACCATTCATCTATGCGTTATAAATTTTGAGTATACTCAAGTAATGCAGGTAGCTTCCCTTAAACCCCAAGTAATTCATGTAGATTAAGACTACACTGCAAATAAAGCAAACACAAGCGACAGTTGGCACGGCTGTGTTCGTGCCCACTCTTCTTTGTGCTTGTTTTACTTGCGCTGTAGTCTTAGTCATGTTGAACCAACGAGCTCAATTTTCAACCCTGCTAATTCATCGAGGTTCATCAGCACTAAATGAGGCAGACTCTACGGTCATCACGAAGGCGTGCAGTTATCTCTCGCTTTAACACACTCACCCAGTGTGATGAGGTTGGCGTAGGAGAGGGAGGGGCACTTCCCCCTGACGTATGTGACGTCGCATTTGTACTGGCCCTCGTCGGCCAATCGCAGCGGGAAGATCTCGAGCTGCGCGGTCGAGTTGCGCAGGAAGAAATCGGCCCGGTCCGGGTTGGCCAGCTCCTGGAGCGGCTTCTCCACGTCATTGCTGTACAAGTAGATGCGCTTCCACACGTCAGACACGTTCTTGGTCCACGTGATGAAGTACACGTTCCCGCAGCGCTTCACGTCCACATCACAGGGCAGCCGCACCGACTCGCCCACCAGGCCCGTCACGGTCGTCTCTTGGCCTGCAAGAGAACAGGGCCCGTGTTCACAAAATGCTATACGCTCTAATTCTTCTTAAGAGGTATTTTCAGACAACCGCGATACTGGACACATCATTAGCGACGCTGGCGCTAGCCGATGATAAGGCACATTTACAAGCAAAAAGATTCGGAAAGTCGGCTCCACTCAACCAACACTGCGTGAACGGTTCACTCACATCTGTCCGCAGCGAACAAAAAAGATGCCCTCTTCAAGAGAGTGGTTAGCGGGGCTTGTTGCTACAAGGACATAAAAGTGTAAGCAACGCGAAAGCTTTATGGAGATAAAAAAAAAAAAAACATAGCACGCAAGCGCTGACTTCGAAAAAAGCAAGTTGTCAGACTGTGCTAGTTGGTAATCCATTTTCAAGAAAGAGCGAACAAACGCTTATTGCTGGAATGCGAACGATATAGCCAGTTATGGCGTAGAAAAGCAAAAAAAAATAACAAAAAGAAAAAAAAAACATGTAGCAAACACGGAAAAGTGGATCACTTGGGGTTTGCATGTCTGCAAGTAGAGCCCTTCCCGGCCATCGCTTGCCTGGAATTCCAAGTCCATTACTTTTCCATGTTAGTAATATCTTTTCTTGTTTCTCTAGGCCACCTCTGGTTATATATTTCACATTCGCACAATGCGAAAAAAGTAGGGTTAGAAGTATTGAAATTACATATAATGGGGCGAATGCTTATAACAAAGAACCAACTACGTAACAACAATTGAAAGGTTATCAAAACACACCACGCAAGAAACATGACCAATAGATTTCATATATAGCATTACTGTAGCATCCTGCTCGGGAACGTTCCGTGACTGGAATAAGAGCAAAAGGCAAAGATTATTTTAAAATGAGTTCACAGAATCGAGGTCGCTGGAAGGATTTCAATGAAATAGTCATAGCGCTGAAAACAATAGGAAAGCTGTGTGTGCCGTTCCCGTCTCCTTTCCTCTTTTTCTTTCGACTGCGTCTCGCAACAAATAAGGAAGAGACACCTATGATTGATCTCACGAACGAGTGTTCAACGATTCCCAAGACAGCTGTCGAAGAGGGTCTGACAAAGGAAGTACTGCGAAGAGAAAAGAAGCGGGAAATCGTGAGGAGAAACAATAAGCGACGCAATATAAAGGCGAGAAGGGTCCGAAAAGAAAGCACTGCAATTGGCGTACGTGTTTGTGCACTTTTTCTTTTTGCTAGCTTTTCAATTGGCGAGTTGAAACGTGGTCCGACAGAAGAATAAGGCGGAGGTTCCACTGGCAGCCGCTCGATACACTGTCTTCCCTCTCTTCTTTACTTCATTTCGTTTGCTCTCTCCCTCTCTCTCTTTCTAGATCGTTTTACAGCTTTGCTTCTGCTCTTCCATCTTTCCCGCTTTGCCACGGTGTGCTGTTGCAGCGTGTCTTATTGCTCGCCCCGTAACTGCGAAAAGTCGTTCCTTGGGGCCGCGAATTTGTCTTTAGATGATGAATGGTTGTGTCCGGTGCCTGATCACAACCTTCGAACCGCCGGGTGCGACTCGCTCTCGCAACTAGCGACGCTCAAGATTAACGTCTTAAACTCACGCCCCTTCGATGCTTGTCGTCGTCTAGCACTTGGTTCTCGAACTGCGCCACTTCTTTCTACATTTCTCGGTTGTTTCTTTTTAGCTTATGTTTGTCTGTCACCTTTTTTTTATCTTGTAGTTTGTTACTTTCTTTGCTCTCACTCTCTCTCTCTCTCTGTTCCTGCGCTCCTCGCTGCCTAAGTGAGAAAAAAAAGAAGAAAAACTGAAGCAATTCGCCCAGAAGACGCCACGTGAGCTAGGAAATAAAGCCATGGCATCAGTTTTCTCTCCTTCTATATTGCTTTCTTTCAACACGTTAAAAACGATCAATGCTCAAGGCTCAGGGTCTAATCCGGTGCTATTACGAGGCCAATATTTGCGCAGTCTTTCATATTGAAGTAACAGTAGATCGGAGGTAGCCTGATCATAAAAAGCATCTATAAAAGCATGAAAAACTGTGACCATGCTTTTTTTCTGCCAAGTGGTCTTGGAATAGAGAAATTCAGTAAAAATATTAGAAAATGTCCGCAAGCTATCGTAGAAAGTGTGCATATAAACAGCTAGTATTTTTTTTTCACGTGCTTAGATTCACTGAGTAAATACTAGTTTCTAAACCAAGCAACAATGTTTGACAAGAATGCTCGAGGAGTGCGCAAGCAGAACATGACAAATATAGTTTGAACAAATTGTTCTAATGAATTAATGAACACGTCTATCTGTGATTTGTTTATCCTATTCAAACAGCCCATATGGCAATTCGTCTGAATATCGAAGTCGCATTCTCCAAAATGTCACTAATGAAACCCGTCATGCGCATTTCGCGCAGTTTTCTCAGCTTTGAAGGACGCGAAGATTCAAGTTTCATCGTCCATATTGTACGATTCAGTGCAGTTGTAAAGCGTGCGTCGACTGTTATTACTACTGAACTTCAGCGTAATCGTTTGTTCCGTACGCTCAGCAACATGCCGTTGCTGCGATACGGCAACCCAACGCACGCATGACATCGCATTACGACTCGTATATGACATGGTTTCTTAATATACTGGCCGTGTCATCAGTTCCCCGAGCGCATTCCTAATTGACCCATATACGAATGGCCATTACACATCACTATGAAAGTGACTACATAAATTACGGCGTGGCATCAAGCTATTGACGTAAGCCATGTACAACTTTGATTACGAGTGGTGGCTTTCGTCCCCTAGAGGATTTCCTACTGCTGAGCTATGACGTGCATTGACCGTAGAGTTCCCTGGCTCTGATAAGCTACTTTATCCTTAATCCTACGTTGACCTTAATCTCTAAGCCTTCTTGCCCGTTTATAGCCGGTCACCAAGAGCATGCCCGCAACTGCCGACAAATGCTTTGATCAGTTGATTATTCTTTCACACTGATCCCGACGCACAGCATTGGCTGTTTCACATAATTCCCGCTCTCAACATTGCGAACTTCAGTGCGTGCATCATGCGCCAGTACCCATAACTTAAAAGTGTGCTTTTATGGAACGCAAGTTCGACGTGTGTAAAATGAACTCTCTTTTAAAAAAATCCTCTCAGCGAAGTTTTGGCGGTACAGTTGTGCTTGGATTCATACTCGGAATGTTTAATCATTTTTCTAAGTTTATCGTTGGGCCTAAACTATAAAAACATTTTTCTATAGCAACAAATTGAGCTGGTTAAAATGAGGCATCAATCCTCAATGTTTTCACGCCACAATTGTTAGAAATGCTCGTATGATTAATAGAACGTTCTAGTAGGTGTGCTCCCGTGAAACGAGTGCATAACATATTCTATCGAAGGGCGTACTGACCACTTCCGAAAATAAAGACGTGTTATAAATTTCATAATTCTTTGGATTCAGCATTTGTTCGTACTGTAATCTACAGGATTTGCCACCATTTAAACCTTGCTGACTCCTGTAGAAAAAGAAAGTTGCTGACATATCTAAAGCACTGTTTCTAGAGTTGTTCGTGAGTCTGCACACTTTTTCTCTCTCTCCCTCTATTCATTTCTTTTTTAATTTTTTCTTCCCTTCACCCACACATTTGTGTAGTGTGGTGAATGACATTTTCCGGTCTGGTTGCCACCTTTCCTTTCTCTCTCTCTTTTTTTTCATTTTTCCCTCTCTTGCGGGATACTTTTCCGTTATTATGAAAGAATGCTTTCCTGACGGTATCTGTATAATACTTTGTTTCTGTTTATTGCTGGCGCAACGCGCGAAATGTCCATACAACAAGAATACACCTGCCTTTCTCCCACTTGACGCTATTTCCTGCGATTCTGCTGTTTTAATCAAATCGACTTTCCTGAGAAAGAAAAAAAAAAGTATAACAAGATGCTGTGCGGAAGAAACAATGGCCTGCCAAAGAGCCTCGCGGATTTAAGACATCGCATCAACGCCAGCAGGCGCGGAGACATTTGGCGTGCCTCCAAAGTATCACGGCAGAAAAAAAAAATGCAACGCAGCCGCGACGCGTTACGACGAAAAATGAGACCATAAAAGGTCGGCGAATGGGCTGCACACCGCAGATTGTGTTTATGTGCGATGTTTTCTGTGCGGGCCGCTAGCAAAGAGTCAGGAAAGGTGTCGACAAGCAAATGGGGGAGCGAGAAAGAGTTTTGTGGTTTTAGGCAACAGCCTCTGCTTATAGCTGCAAGTGTACTTTCCATTCCATTTCCCTCTCTTGCAGCCTTTGCTTGCTGACGATCTCTTGATGTTTCATTCGAGTAGTGCTGATTGTAGTAAAGTGGTATGTGTAACGAAAAAGCCCAGCCGACTGTAATCAACCTATACTCAGCTCCTGGATAAACGAAGTACTACATTTTAGCAGTTTATTCAGTAGTAGTTGTTGTTTTTGCTGTTGTTGTTGTTGATGATGATGGCGATGATGATGATGTTTAATGGGATGAAGACTTGCCCTTGAGGTATAACTTGAGGTATATGTGTATGTGTTGTTGTAGCTGTTGTTTATTTAATATTTCGGCACACACCTCTGCGAAGTTGGTCAACATCGTTTTTTGGGAAAAGGTTAAAATCTATTAGCACAAAATTTACTTATTATGAACCTCCTGAAAATGACTTTCAGTGCGCAAAGAACAATAAGGTCAATCAATTTACTGTCATTATTCGGGCGGTCATCAATGGAGTAGTAAAGCGTACATTTAAATATATTGTAATAATAAACAAGTCAGTAAAGAGAAAGCTGTAGATATTCCGCTAAATAAAAAAGATGAAACTTTGTATAGTTTGTCACTCAGCTTGTTATAAAGCAAAACTCAAGGAAGATTTCTACAGTAACTAGACCTTTCCCTTTTTTTAGATATGCTGCAACGAACTGTGCACAAGCGCAGTGAGGGCAATCCTTGTTATTTACTGCATCCAAAACTTTCAAAAGAATAAAATTTACGTGCAGACGTAGTCGTGTTGCACATACATTAGTAATTCCATATAACTTGTTGTGTAGCTCTCTTTTTCAGCATGTAATTGCAGCAGTTGAGAGTTCACGCCTCGAGCCACCAAGCGCACATTAATTACTTTCGTGCAGCAAATGAAAGAACCTTTCTGCTCCTACTCTTCATAACAAAGTTCGGATGTACAGTGCAGTCATTTTATTCTGTTTTAAGGTTCGAGAGGAAACCTTTGGTACTATTAAAATACAAATGCATGACATCTGCAAATAAATAAATCACATTTAACCATTCCTTCTCTATACGACAACCGCCCCCCCCCCCCTTTATTTTATTTTTTTCATCCTCGAAAAAAAAAGCAGGAATGAAAACTGCTCATGGTGAGGACAGGAGAATTACACGGACGAAAGAATTTATTTTTCTTCTTGTTCGATAGCATTAACGAACAATAAAGAGATGACAAACGACCTTACATTTAACATGCGGCTATATGATTACAACACTAATATAATTTGCTCGCCACGTCCGTAGAATCGCGCAAACTATTCCAACTTGAGAGAAACGGAGGATTCACATTACGGTATTGTAACGAAGGAAGGCATATATCTGCGCTGCGCCGCTTCTAAGTGTATTACTGTTTCTATTCCTCGACGGCCTGTTTTCGGTTTCATAAATCTAATTTTACGTAGGCGCCTTGTTCCGTCAGCATTCCGTTGCAGATCGCCGAATTTCCTTACCTGCTGCGAGTAGAATAAAAAAAAACGACAGAAACGATTCACAGAGAAACGCAATTGATCTTCTTTCTTTTTCAGTTCTTTCTTTTTTTACTGCGCTATAAATCGTAACTAATCGCTGCTGCGCGCATATGGGACAACCGAGCACCATGTCCTTTTTTTCTTTTCTTTCGTCTTATCGCTATTGTCTCAACAAACCCAAAGCGATCAAATAATACTTTACATAATCACCACTGCTGACAAAAAAAGAGAAACCGAGGTTGCTTCTGTTGTCCCGCTCTTTCTTTTCCAGTTATGACACTAATTCTGGTACATCTTCCTCTCTCTCTCTCTCTCTCTCTCGGAAGCTTCGCCTCGCACAGTGCGGCCGGCCGCAGTTTTATCCGAGTGCAGGACGACCGACTTTGCCTTGAAGCGCGGCAAGCTTTCGCCGTGAGAACAAAATTAATCTCTCTCCGAGCTTCCATTCGTCTTCCTTTCGTTGTGTGCGTTCGTCCTCTTTGTTTCTTCCGGCCGGCATAGCTCGCTGGCTCCTCTCCCTCTTTTTTCTTGTCTCTCTCTCTTCACGTTTGCCTTCACTCAGCCGAATTAATCGTCGCGCTT
The DNA here is from genome assembly GCF_013339695.2 of Rhipicephalus sanguineus. Lineage (NCBI taxonomy): Eukaryota > Metazoa > Arthropoda > Arachnida > Ixodida > Ixodidae > Rhipicephalus > Rhipicephalus sanguineus. Next base: position 59,933,745 of record NC_051180.1, on the reverse strand, counting down.
TTCTGCTTCCGCTGCGCGTCTTGAAGGAATTTTTCCGTCTGTGTGCCGGCCCGAACACATTAGTTCCTCGTTCAGTCCTTTGCCGGCTCGTCTAAGACATGTTTCCTCTCTTTTCTTGTCCCTTTATACTTTTCGTGTTCTTTCTGGGGCGAAAGAATACAAAAGGAGCATTGAACCACACGAGGCAAATTGGATTTAAAGAGCCAAGCCGTCTGAGCATAATCCAAACATGGCCCGCCTTTGAGGAATCCGAGGACGCGCTGAGGCGTCGCAGTCCTTTTCACTGCTGGGCGGCACGAAGTTCTTGATCTCGACGATTTCTCAACAATCTGCTGCGTCACATTGGAAACTTGCGTTATGACGTTCTTATCTACTGTGTGTATTTCTTCTGCGTCGTTTAAGGCGCACAGCTCAGGGGACACTAACACCGGAATATTAAAGCACGTTTCTTTACTTCTAAATATCTGCGCTCGCTGAACAAATATGCATTTTTAAAAAAAGACTTTAAGTATGTAGCGTTCAAGTTTATACTCAATAATACTATGCTTCCAGAGACACAGCGAGAGACGGCACCTTATCTGGAAAACACGTCTGCGTCGACAGCTGATGCCACGACCCCGAGAAACTAAGAATCCGCTGGAGCGTTCAGTGACTCCTTGCTACCGCCAGCTTTGTAACAACATTCTGCACGAAAACTTTTCTACGAATTCGTGTTTTCTCTGACGCAGAGCATTAGAACGGCGAAGTACAAGCACATCTAATACACGATACGAATGTTCGCGCTTGAAAGTAAGCATTTGCGCGGTAAAGGTTGCATGGTCTTCTATCTCGAGACAATATGCCTTCCATTGAGCGAGCAATTCAAGAGTGTGCCGGAGCGTTACAGTACTACTTCGCTCAATACTCATCAAACACCGAAGGAGGAGGAGGAGGAGGAGGAGGAGGAGGAGGAGAAGAAAGATAGGGAGGTTAGCCAGTTCTCAGACCGGCTGGCTACCCTGTGCTGGGGGAAGGGGAAGGGGGAGTGAAAGATGATAGAAAAGAGATGTTACAAAAAGAAGAAAAAAGAACAATAGCACGATAAACGACACTGCTTAAAGTCTGTCTGTGAGACTAGTTTTGCGCAAAAAGCGCAGTAACGCTTTTAAAGCTTTCTGTGCCGAGGATGGTTTCGGCCAGTGTCCTAAGATCTTTTCCTCCGACAGTGGACGATTGTCAAGTCTGTTTAACACTTTGGACAGTTCTTCTCTTTGTGTACTGAAGCGAGGACACTCACAGAGAAGATGGGTGACCGAAAGTGTCCACCGTGCTTGTACGTGTGCTGCGTTAAAATGATATCTTTTAAGCTCACAAAATTCAGGACTGTATATATGCACATGCATTCTTCTTTCTTTCATAAATTTCATCTATATCCTAACAACCAAGTGGAATAGGGTAGCCCTCGGCAAAAGATAGCAAGGCCAACTCCTTCATTTATTTTTTCTATTAAAAGAACACTGTTACACTTCTAGGTACAGTGCACATGATTAAGATCTTGCTTTCTGTAATTTTGATGTATTTTGTGAAGACTCGTGTGTTAGGTATTTACGACTCTTGTACTGTTAGCTCCGAAGAGCGTGATAGCATGCTAGTTTTGAAGTTAAAGCACCTTTTACCTTAAGAGAAGTACTCTCGCAGCTATTATCAAATGATAATGGGCAACTATGTCCGTCGCATTCGGGCAAATTATCGAACAGTCTGCTTGCTTCGGATAATGCAACAACGACGCGGTTTGTTACTGTCGAGTTATGAAAAGGAAATGCTACACCTGCGGCGACCAATTACTGTCCTTCCGCAGAAGAAACAGTACTAAATAAACATCATTTCGGATTTCGTGCAAACACAAGACGCTTTATAAGCTTACCCATCCACGCCAGTTTTTACGCGCAAGCGCATTTCTTGACCCGCATTATTCCGCGTAAATTCGCACATAACAAGCACTTTTCGTATATTACCATTTCGTATATTATTATATTGTATTTGGAAGCTAATCTGTTCAGTATACACCCCACTCAAAAATTGGTCACATTTAACAGTAAATTAAAAGAAACATTTTAGATGTCACACTGCTGAAAGTAAATAAAATAATTTGACGTTATGTGTCCAGTGAACACTCTCTTGTAGCATATTTATCTTTATTATGCTTATCTTTACCACCTTCAAATATTTAGTTATTTATAATTTTACAGTATATGTAATATTTCAATATTATTTGATTTCTTTATGCCGTCTTGTAAAACACAGAGAAATAGAGTAGTCGAGAGGTTTTCATCTCCGTTGTGTAAGAGGCCTTCTAAGTATTTTTGCCAGATTTGCACTCAATACAACAGTGTTCCGTGCAGTATTTCAAAAAAGCAGTGAAATAGTGGCAATTACCGTTATGTCATGACAAAGCATAACTTTTCCGCTTAGAAGTTCTCTTTTTATATCATAACTGCTCTTTACTTCAGTTTCTTTCTCTTCTTTTTCATCTCTGCTACCACTACGCCTGAGAAGCAGGCTAGAACATAGCAGTGTAAACTGGCTTCTTAGCTATTGTTTCACAATTGATTTATCACAGTCCTGAGCACCATCTATGGCTATGGTGAACAGGGCTCGGCAATCTGCACAAGATCTCTACTCCTTGGAGTAAGGTGGCCACTAGTTTCCTGGCATGGTATCCAAAATAACGTTTACCTAATCGTTTTCAGCGCTCGTTTTCGTCAGTTCTTTCTTGGTGTCTCGTCGTGCTGCGCAGTTTTTTCTGAAGATTTTCCCGTATCAACTTGCCCAACTTCCAGCCCTTGTTACTTAATCATTTGCTAAGTACGGCAATGTGTTTATAGCTTAAACTCACAAAAACAAGAAAGACTTCATTGAATTAGAGGGTAATACTTCTAGCAATGCTGCGGTTAGAGTCGTTATGTTCACGATAATGTGAATGTATCTTTGCAGCACACACGGATTGGAATAGAGCTACACGCTTAATCAGGTCCCACTTAAAACACTATATATAGCCAGAAAACCGGACATTTTTCGTATGGTTTTCTGCATATAGCCAGCATTTAACCAGAACCTGTAAGAGTGTAGTGTTAGTAAGTTCCCCGAGACAGCTTTTATGCCCATGCCAATGGCAGGTTTTATCTAGACTAGCAGTAATGTAAGCTGAACTGTATAAGACGCTGTAATTTAAATACACAGCATGACGTCCACCATTCGTTATTATGCTGAGGTGTAAATGCAGCGCCAAGGTATAGTAATATCACTGGAAAACATTTTCTCGGTTCTTTTATAATTTTTTTCTTGTGATTTAGGTCGTTTCCAGCATGGACAAACGAAAAGAAAAGCCCCACTAGTAAGGGCGTCAAGCCAAGCGTTGAAATTGAATGCACGTTCGGCCCCAGTAAGGCTGTTTTCTAGCAGGGATATAGTAATGACTGCGAACATTTTCACCTGCCTCCCTGAAGCACTGTTAAATCATGAAGACTGAATGAGATACAAAAAAAAGCTAACATGGCCTCCGCAGCAATGACAGCGAAGTGAAATTCCGGAGCATGGCCCGGAATACCGTTCGCCGATTCAAAGACTACTAGACAGGCGTCCAAATGTTCGCCGTAAGATGACTTCGCGCGGGAACACCGTTCCCCGTTCCCAATGTTCCGGAACGGACATTTCTTTACCTTGCTCCTGTTTTGTACTCGACGCGTTCCGAAGCATTTAAGGTTACAACCGTGAAAGCACAGACGCCAGAAAGCACAACATCAGCAAGTGAAAATTTTGTAGTAATACACCCCGCCGCTTCTCTGTTTTCTTATTTCGAGAACCCAGGACGACCAAGGGATATTCCGCTCACATTTGTATAACCCCAGACTCTTGTCTTCTTGCTGCACCCTTCCATTAGGAAGGGAAAAAAATCGCTCAGTATGCCTATACGAAAGGCTAAACAGTTCACTGGCCGCTTTTTCTATTCAGCTCATTACGGAGACTGCTAGCTTTCACTAGCGCTGTTAACGTTGGTACTTGCATATGGCATCATCAAGGCAGCGTTTCTGTGCACGTAGACCATTTGACGCCTTCTGGTTGCACTAAAGCAGCATTACGATCCCACCACCATTTGCAGTATCGATGAACGGCAGCAATCGCACCTCTCTCTCAAATTTGTTAAATGGAGGGAGTAAGCAATTTCGCGACCAGATCCCGACCAGATCACGCTAGACGAAGGCATTTGTGAAGCCCAGTGCTCACGCAGCCAGTGAACTACGGTACGTCGTACGGATAAATAAATTGATAACTTCTCGCGCTCTCCTGCTTCTCGGCCTCTCACTGTATGGCGGGCCATTTATCGGTGGTGTCCAGGAAGACTCCGTCGTCCACCGTACCCCCAAGGGTGTTATGATATGCCACTGTTGCGATAATAACACCGTCTCTTTGATAACGTTATCTCATATGAAGTTGTGTTTCGGTCAAACGTCGATCTGCACTTCTGTAAATTGTTCTTCCGCCATCTCGGATTATGACAATAGAGTCAAAGTCGAGTGATCGGAGTCTGTCAGACTCCCCGTTTGTTGGCGTCAATTCGGATGCAAACCATTAATTCCTTTCTTTACTGCGCGTAACACACTACGACGTCTTGTTCTTGCTAAATAATAATCTCCCTATGATCTATGTAATTTATGCAACCTAATCACTAGTATCTACCGAGTCCTGCCGCACGAAGGCGACAGCAATCTAAGTTCAAGTTTCATTGCGCGTAATCGTAAATAACGGGTAACCACGTGCTGGTTAACAAACTCGTTTCCTTTCATACAGTGACGACGAAATGCATTGCGCGTCGTGCCGTTTTCGTTCCGAGATCGATCATCATTGCTCCTTCCTACTGTGGCTTGGCTGGCAGGAGGGCTTCTACCTCTCCAGGCTTTGTTGGAGCACCCGGATCGGAGATGGCAAGGCCGAGGCCCGGCTCTCGGGCGGTAGATTAATCACGCGAAGTGGCCAGGTATAAACGAAGACGAAGATTAATAGCCCTGAGTGCACCCGCAAAAGCACCCGAGAGCCTCAAGCGCGCGGGCAAGCTCTCTTCGAGACCTTAGCGCTGAAGGCGAGTCGTTTTACGGGGGTGCTGCCATTATGGCATCGGCAGCCGCCGTCAGCTTTTTTTTTTTTTTTTCGGCAGCGCCTTCACCTTCGCGCGTTTTCTCGGGGAAGAAAAAGCTAATTGCTTTCTAAAAGAGAGTCACTTCGACGCTTTTTTTTCCCGTGACACGGCTTTTCCCTACTTTCCTGTCGAATTAGGAAGATGATAAATGACGGGAGCTCGGAGGTCGTTTTCGCTTGCCGGAGAGCTTGGTAATGAAGGGTGCATCTTTTCTTTTCGAGAATGTATTCTTGAGCGGTACGCATTGAAACAAAGTTTGCTGAGTCATCTGCCGCTAGGCCATCTGCTGAGGCGGAATTGGGGCGAAATAAGACCACATATTTTGTGCGAGCCCTTGTTCACACGGCCAACAACAAGAGGACATTTCTAAATTTCAGACATATGGTGGTAAAACAAAAACAGTATTGAAATCTGTAGGCGGCAATACCTAATTTAACCCAGCTATTGCTGTAGTGCTATGCTTGTTTGTTGTTGTTTTTTTGCAGGCATGCATGGGTAGAGCCCACCTTCCCCCTGCTTATGATATAGATTTATTTCCTTCAATCGCTTGGAAGCTAACTCAGAGATCAAAGAGAGAGAGAGAGAGAGAGAGAGGGGGGATAGCAGTAGAACTACAGGAAGGCCATTTTGGTTGCACATGATCTCCTACCTTAAACAGGAGGAGGCGAAAGGGGCCATAAGAAAACAAAGACTTGTTCTCGTTGTATTCTACACTGCACACAGATGCGCTTATGCCGTAGTACGCAAAACATATGCTTAAAAATTGGAATTCTATTACGTGATTTCTACATAGAAAATTGAAAAAAGCGCCTAAACAGCTCTAAAATTCAATAAACTGCAGAAACACCAAACTACGTCCTAATTTGCGTTATTTTGCTACTTTTTTAACAGTTCGATAATTGTATCTAAGTACACCTAAAAGCAGACATGACGAATAACGCCAGCGATTCTTAATAGCCTCAGAGGTCTGCAACGGTTGTTCATTGTTCGGCACAAAACGAGAGAAACAGTGCAAGAGGGCGGGGCACTGAGAATCTTTTATTTTTATGTCATCTTCCCATCAACCCCTCGCTCGACTTATTATGTTCTTTACCACGTCATCGCTTTATTTTATTTTCTGCGTTGCAGGCACACCTCACGCAAAATAGTCTTCCGCTGCCGCTTTGAACCGACCAACGGCGACCGGCAAAATCGATGAGGAAAAAAACGGGTCATTATTTTACTCAGTCGCAAGTTCTCGAACCATCGGGGGCACAGCGCGACAACCGCCCGTGTCCCATTTCCTGTCCCCCTTATGCGCTCCGAAAGCGCCTCACCGGCGCTTTTGCCCGACCTCTGACAGTCGGCGCTCCGTTCAATACTGTCGCTGTCATACGCCGTTATCGGTTCAGCGCCGCTACAACGGCTCATCTACGAAGCTCGCTGCACAAAACGCGTCGATTACTGCGACGCAGGCAACGCCAGTTTTCGCCGAAACCTGTTGTCGAGTTTGGGCGCCAATCAATCGCCAGACAGATACATATGTACGACGTATAATCTTGTTTAAGCACAATGTCCTGTTACGCCGGTTCGACCCGAATTTCTGTAACTACGTGTGATGATGTTGAATGCCGTTGTACAACTTCTGACCGAAATAAACATCAAGAAAAGTGAAAGAAGTAAACGAAAAGCGAAACAAAAATTGCAAAGGTCTCTTACACTATCGCTAAGACGACTCGAAGGCGAAAGCCAGGGTGTTGATGCATTAAACACCAAAACGCCCTGTCACAATCCGACACGCCATTTGGATCGCCTTGCTTAATTTCGTGCTTGTCCAGCCCCTTCTAACGTTGCATATTTCATCGGCCTACCGCGCAATCCACCAAGCCCTGGCAGGGTATCATCGAAAGCGCGCCCTTTCAGCCTTACTGGAATAGCCGTCAGCAAGTCGAGTCACGCGAATGCCATTTTTTTATTATCTACTCTCCAGAATGCAAGAACGCCTGTATAATAAGACGCACATTAAAGAGCGGTAAAGAGCGGCAGATGCACAGCTTAGTCCTGAGAATTCGGCAACTGCGTACGTGAATACGAGATAGTAATATTGATTCGTAATATACTGAAATTATACGACCTCACTTCAATTTGAATGTGCACGAAATAGTCAAGGAAAACTACGTGGAAATTATTTTTTACTTGAAACGGCCAATGTTACGCGGCCGAAACGTTCCCTTTCTTGCGGCACGGTTGAAGGCGATGCGGACGGGGCCCGATTACGCTATCGCGTTCTAGTCTTGAAGGGGAAGCTCAAGTGTCTTACAAGCTTTTGTACTTCATGCAGCCTTAGCTTAGCTTCCTGATGTCACTTCCAGTTTTATTATTATCTGGTAACACTTATATTCATATCCTCCGGCGAACGGCGTGAAAACAACGACACTCAAATATGCCGTACATTTTCGTTGAAGATCTCACCAACATGAGAAACTTCCGTCTTACTGTCATGCGTTCGCTTGTGCCAATATTATCATAAACTTCCAAATAAGGTCCGCTGCATTACAACAGTCCAATAACCAATGGCTCAAATCAGTCAGTCTCAATCCAAATTACATATATATACCTAAATAACACATGAGCTCGCCTTGATAAGCAAGATGTTCCGTTGGTTCATTTTGTCAGAAAAGGCTTTGGTCGGCCTTAATAAACTACATATTATTAGTGTAAGCGGTCGGCCAGTAATTATTATATCCATCATGGCTGAAAAACTATGCGAACCATGCCGATTACGTTTCCTGTGTTCTTGATGCACTCTGATGCGTCTGCCTCAAGCATTTTGTCAGCCGGAAAATGCGTTCTACGGTCTGCTAGCGCGGCAGACAAACACTAGAAAACTACTTTTGAAAACCCATCGATATAATTAATAGTCCTGGTTTAAATCAGTGGTGTCAAAATCACGTCACTCGACGAGTTTCCTCCTATCTACCACCGTCGGCAATCTAGAGAAACTTCGCAGCCATGGCAACAAATGCGACGACTTCCAGTCAAATTGTCCGTCAAATAGAACTTCAAATTGCTGCGGGAAAATCAGCAGAAGTGAAAATAAATAAAGCGTGACCATCGAACTGAGCGGCAATATTTCTCCCGCACTTATTGCGCAGGCGCAGTAGACTAAAAATCCGTTCGATGCCGCGAGCGCCGAGAAATGGCCTCGAGGACTTCCGCTTGGTGAGCTCAGAACCGAGTCATTTTTAAAACTGCCAGCGATTCCGGGCACGAAAATAGCCCTGCAATAGCTCTGCCCATCCCTTCTTCATCACACCCTTTTTCCGTGTCTGCTGCGAGCTCCAAAATACACTCGCCTCTTCCACGTCCTGCCGCATCCTGCCTATACCGGACGTCGGACGATGCAGAGGAAATCGTGTAACTGGCGTCACGAAAGCAAAAACAAAAATAAGGCAAAAACAATAATCTAAATGCGAGATGCAGACCTTTTTTCACGCATGCCGATACTGAGACATGTGAAAATTTTCAGTAAGGCGGGTTCAGTGAAAATAGTAATGCATAAAATGTAAGAACAAGCCGCCAGCCTGTGTTGAGTCGGAGTATATGTATGATGCCAGTAAAGAGAAGGATAGTCATAACTGTTTTATGTCTCCGTTCCAAGGCGGTAGAAGTGGTGAAGCTTAATCAAAAGCAACGACTCTGCCAAAGTGTGCAACGCTGACGCGACACGCCAATAAGTACCGTCTGTGTTGGAACTGCCCCGATACGTACATACGTAAGCTCAGTGGGCCTAGCCTGCGCAGTTAGTTACCGTCATGCCGACTTCAGCACTTGAAGAAGAAGAGCGGATTTAAAATGGAATTATTCGTTAGCGTTCATCGGTTGTCGGACAGGTAACTCAATTCTCTAATCTATTTTCTTTTCTTATATACTTTTAATGTTTCTGATATGACAAGGCTGACAGTTTGACTTTTTATTGCTGTATACTAATTGATATGATGACCAGGTTAGCACCGTGTTTATTAGACAGATGGTGATCCAACTGGCTCAGACGTAAATTAGAATTCAGTTTTGACGTCTTGCGCTCCGTAACCACGATTCCACTGGAACGAGGGAACGGAATAATTTTGACCACCAGACGTTATCGAACGTGCAGGCAAAATACAATATACGCGAGTATTTCCGCATTTTGCACCATCAAAACGCACTTGCCGCCGTTGCGATTCAACTCACCATTTCCACCTCAAGCTTAGACGCGCAGTGCTCTCGCCATTAAGCTGCATCAACGGGTCCATCGCATCTTTATTCGCCACCTTAGCAAGAGGAGTTAAGATTACTGTTATTACAGAGCTTTCCTGAACTTCCTGCGTGATATAGGACCACATATATTTTTACGAGCACGTTTTTTTTTTCCTACTGAGCCACACGGCAGCACTCCTCAAAAAAAAAAAAAACTAGGTCTCTGGAGCATCAAGCTGAGTCTCCTGGCTTACGCCGTCTGAAGTGGTCTTAAGGTGGACGCCTCTTCTCAGGCACTGGCAAGTGCAGCCGCACTGGCTGGCAGTTGCAAATCGAACGGCCTCCCCGTACGGGGGTCAGACGCGCGCCCGTGCACAGGCGGTGCTTGAAAGAAAAAAAAAAGCGCTGAGCTGAGCCCACGGGGAAATTGCACTTTTACGTGCTTGCGGACGCGCGTGCCGCACGAAACCCAATCGCTCTTCTCTTTCCCTTCGCCCCCCCCCCCCCCCACCCCTCTCTACGGCTATTTCCTTTTCGTGGATCGTTCGTCCCTTTCGGCGTTTGCTCCTTCTTTTCTCTCCTCATTCTACCTGCTCTCTCCTCTTTCACGCAGTCTCGATTTTATAGTGTTCCCTGCAACTACCTCTCTTCTAGTACGCTCGTAAAAACAAAGTGGATAAAAAGAAAGCTTACGATCGCAAATCGAAGCACACATGGCGGATTTTACGCTTTTTAAGGCAATAATTTTTTGCGGGGTAATAGTATTTTGTTTCGCAGGCAATTTGTGTGTACCTGCACTCATGCGTTTGTACCTGCACTCATGCGTTTGTATCTGGAAAATAATTGATGCCTCCCCCTCACCAGAATTCCGATGGTCATCCAGTAACTCTTCTGTTACTACCAGTACGTTGTGTTACTCGTACAATGTGCCATTTTTGATACATTTTTGCCTGCCCAGCCAAGAGCAAGCTTCGTACACCTCAGTACAATGCTAAGAAAACGTTGTGCTTCTTAAGGCGCACGAACCTACACGAACGTTTGAGACCGACTGGACTTTGAACGCTCCTTTACGTGCGTGTATTAGTACTAAGTGCGGGCTTTTCCTTCCACCTACTCAGTCTTTTTTTTTTTCCTTTCCACTGTTCATGGTATCCAACCAGGCTCTGGCTAATTAACCTCCTTGTATTTTTCTTTTCTCTTTCTTAGACCCTTGTTTAACATCACAGTTCTGTTCATGGTTGCGCACCATAAAAACGTGGACGGAATTTCGCACGATTAAGTTTTTCTCATAATCGAATGTAATCAAGAACACGATAATTACAGGGCACCAGAGCGTGCCAGCATAAAGTCCGCGAGTCTGAGACACTCTGACAAGTTTTCAAGTTTTGTAAACGTTAAGGAAAGTTCAAGACTTCAGACGAGACGCTTACCAGGCGTATAGTTCGACACGACTCTAAGGAGCAAGTATTTTCTTACTCTTTTTTTTTTATTGTGTTAGCGCGCCTGCTACTATAAGGTACCTCAGTTCTCGCCATTTTTTTTTTTTGCTTATCTGTTCTCAAAACTGCGAACATAGGGAGACAGCTTCAGAAAGCACCTAGAGCGCTTTCTCGCGTGACCGTGTCTCCAGTAGTAAACTTAACGGTGCGCCAGCGTGTTTCGTGAAAGCGGGCGTCTGAAGCTCAGAAACGACGCATTTAAGTAAAGCCTTCCTGTCCACAGCAATCAATATTACTCATGATTGCGTGTTTTGCAGCATACCGTCCTATTCATGTGTACTTCAGTGCTTACTGTATGGAATTAGTGCCTGACGTGCGTATGCAGAGATCCATCATGCCTCGCCACGCGGCGCCTGATGGAACGTTTCCGTGCAAGCTATACTCGCAGCAATGATTCTGCTTTCCGCACTAATCTCCACTTAAGTTTTTAATCGCCTCGGCAGAGTTTAACGGTGAGCACACGCCCCCGGATGGTGGCACGCAACCATCCCAACGGACTGCGTTTACTGCGCCTAGTAGCTGCCTCTGACTAAAATGGTGAGAAAACTTGTTTGCAATTAAGTATGATGGTCATCTTACCAAACATATAAAAATATTCCTTGTTGAGAAAGAATATTTTGTTAAGCATGATATGAAAATTTATAATTTCGACTTTAAAAAAGTTTCTTGCTTCAAATGTCTGCAAATGTTCATTAGGGTGCTGTGGTGTTCACGGTTGGATTGCGCATACTAAACATATAAGCTCAACAGACAAAATTAGCAAAATTAGTAGAATGTACCAAAATAGACAGTCTTTAACATACTTTCGCAAATGTTGTAAATTCATATAGCATCGAAAAAAAAGGGACACAGGGAAGTTTCAACGGCAGCCGGGGAAATGAGTTCAGTCACACTTCTTGTCGCATCTCGTCAGTGAGACAGTCAGTCCGCCCGTATTATTAGAGGGAAGAGCTCACTATGAGCAGTGGGTAATAAGTGAAACATAGCATAGAAGTGAATGAATCGATGTAGTACACCGGTCCAGGTCACGTTAAAGGGACACTTAAGAGAAACAGTAAATCGGTTTAGATCGATAAATTTTGCTCTGAAAACTCTAATGTCGCTAATTTCGCCATTATAGGTTTAATAATAGAGGAGAAAATCACGTTCAAAGCTTCATTTTAAATTCCGCGCCGAAATCTCCCCGCGCGACGCCACAGATTTCAAAGTCTATTTATCGCATTTTGGCACCATTGGCTCAACAAAATTGCCCCAAACATGGAATGTTAAGTCTACCGCCCCCTCAGAGGACAATGTACTCCATTTTTATCGATTAGGAAGTACGTAGTTCCTTGTAGGCGCCGTCAAAACATGTGACGTCACGGAGACTGGTGCGGAAACTTCAAGGTGGCGTCACCACTCACATTCTGTTATTGCGCGTTTTCTCGCTTACTAAGCGTCTTCTCGCCGCAAGCGTGGTATTTTTGGTATCGTGAAAGAGTACTTTACTAATATGAGAAAAATCGTTTTCCTCTTTAGTGTCCCTTTAAAGCAAAACAATTTGCAACAGCCCCTGTAAAGCGTGCTCTGTTGCAGAGCGACTTTAACTAAGGTGAAGCACCCTTCACAAATGTGTTTATCATAGCAATTTTAAAAAGAAAGAAAGAAAGAAAGAAAGAAAGAAAGAAAGAAAGAAAGAAAGAAAGAAAGAAAGAAAGAAAGAAAGAAAGAAAGAAAGAAAGAAAGAAAGAAGAAGAAAGAAGAAAGAAAGAAAGAAAGAAAGAAAGAAAGAAAGAAATACATACGTCCTACTGCATCAGTGTTCACAACATACCGCAACGTAACTTTCAACAGCAAACTTGTACTCTGAGCAAATCTGACGGCATTAGGTAATTTTGTACGGTCGTTCTCACAGATTAGACTGCACAAGCTAAAATCGCATGGAGGGTCAAGTCCGGTCATTTTACACGGCTCAGCACTGTGTCAGCAGGAAAGGGGCCTTGCGAGCTGCCGCTCTCCTCATTTATGTTCATCAACATAGCTAGCAGTGCCTCAAGAGAAAAAAATGAATGTCTAAGCTATAAACTTCTGCATAATGTGCTGCTATATCAGAAAGAAAACCACTTGAAATTAATCACAGCTACAGCGCTAACGTTCGTTTTATTCCAAACTAACGCAGTGTGACAGGTGATCTAAGGTAAATGATAGTAAGCATTTCTACACGTGCCTAAAACATAAATATCAAAAATGGCACTTTTAATATTCCCGCACTTCAGTGGAACTAGCAAAATTCCGCTCTTGAAAGCAAGGTCCCAAATTGACATTCAACTGCTGTTCTCGAGCAAACGCAGCTCTTTCGCCTCGGCGAGAAACCGCTCGAAAACAAATTTAGAATCACCCCTCTTGGCACTCTCTCACGCGTCTGCCAGGGCGCAAGCTCAGGCTTCCTATACACCGAAACCGAAGAACTTTAACGCTTACGGCCGCACAATCGCCGAGGTCGCGACCATCCGGTGTGAAATATCGGCGCTGCTTGTTCGCAGCAGCAGCCGCGTGGCGCGCAATTGCTCGGCGAAGTGCAACACCGTTAGCGAGATTGAATAATGTTTTTTCTCCGCGGCTGGCCACAGCGGTTGCTGGACCGACAGGGCTCCACAGCGAACCACCACGCTGTTTTTTTTTTTTTTTTCATTGCCAGCAAGCGGCCCGTGCACTAAGCGCGATGTCCACGCCCCCCCAACCCCACAGACAGGGCGAGAAGTTTTGCTTTGCTTGTAGCGGCAGCGTACCCCAGCTATCGGTCCTGCAGGAACCCGCTGCTTCGTTCCCCAGATGGCGAAGAAGCGTCATCATCTTTGCCGGGCCAAGAACACAACTTGGTCGTGATTCTCGGCGCGCCCCTATTTTCTCTTTCGCCACGGAAAGATAAGAGGTGAAAACTGACAATAATTTTCTTCGCCGGCCCTTATTTTCTCGTAATGGACTATCAGGGACAGGAAAGAATCAAGCAGAAGGGAAAAAAAAGGAGAGGGAGGAGGTAACCCCGATTCGGGATTGCTGCCCGCCCGAGACGCGAGAAACAGCGTTGGGCGGTACGCCGCACAAGCGCTGCGCGAAACAGTCCCGAGCACTGTTGGCAGTTGTGAAAGGGCGCAATGGCAAAGGGAGGGGGCATCATTCCGGACCGCCTGAGCGCGGGGAAATCGGGCGCGAAAACTGGGCAGATAATTCACCCTGTATCTGGATTTCGGTGCCTCGGACCCCGGGTGCAGCGCTAGTGCACTAACGGCTAAAGGGGGAATTGTGTGTGTAGCAGAAATAATGAATAGCGCTAGATAGGTGTCTTCGAACGCCTCTGTTAAGACTAGAGGGAGCCTACGAAAGAGAGACACTAACAACGCCACGTAATAATAGCGGTGAAGAGGGGAACTAGGCAGGCGGGGGAATTTTTAACACTAACCACTAACGCGTGATACTTCGCCTGTGTGTTCTTTTAATGCGTTTTAAGCGTAGAAACGTTTCCTTACTCGAAATCTATTGTCTGAATTGATGGTGGCTGTTTGTTCAAGTGGAAGCTCAGTAGAGCACACTAGTTAGTTCGTTCTCGCTTCTCTGTCTAACGTTTCAAGGCAGCTGGACAAAGCAAGCCCACTCGCGCTGGCATCTCTTCATTTTCCTATCACGAACACATGTGCTTCGCAAGAGCTTATATTTTTCTTTTTTCATACTATAATCCTATTGTGAGCAGTGACCAGGCTTTCAGCCCCCAATAACCATTCATTTATCTATATTTTGTTAAAAAACACTCGTTACCTTCTTCATCTTTCAAGCCGCTAGAGCATGTCATTCGCGAAGTGAAGGTACCTTTCATAAGAAATGCAGCATTGGGCCGCTAATTTCAAGACTTTTGCTGAACATGAGCTACTGGCAAACACCTAAACATGTTGAAGTAGTTTGCTGATTTCTTTCAGGCACATCTGGCGTCCGCCTTAGCTGAAAAATTGTAAGACATTGACCATAAGCTCGCCCCAAATGCTAACAGTAAGCCGTACGACCACTAACTGAAGGGTCATCGACAAGGATAATGACGACGAGGTCGACAACGATTTTCGGCTAGTTAGATATCTTTTGACACACTAGTACAACTGTAGCTGCCAACTTTCATCTTGAAGACATGAGGCTGAGTAATACTTAGCTCTTTTAGTCTCTCCTGCGACAGTCACCTCTTGCTGAAGCAATTACTGTTAACTAAAATTCAGAAAATCCCGCACGATTCTCAAAAGGGAGTTTTAAATATGCGCCTTGAATTGAAACACTATCTAGTGAGAAATGAATTGTTTTTCTATACTGTGAGGTCTTTCTTAATTGGCCGAACAAGGTTAAAACCAAATAATTCAAATTGTTACAAAAGTTTACTTGTGGAATAGGTCCAAAAATATTGAAGAAAAAGACATCTTCCCGATGCTGCCGCCGTTGGCGTTGATAATGACAGTGTTCTGCTGTCTTCAGCGTTGTGAGAGGTTTTGCTACAGCATCTACAAAGATATCATTTTCGGCTATCACGTTCCAGTCATGATATTTGAGCTCTGGATATGTAAAAAGGAACCTCACCCTTGAAATTCCAAGCTGATACCGCTTGTGCAAGACATTTATTCAATCCGTCCTTAAATACCAAGGTTACAATTCGGGCCTGTTGATTTGCCATTAGTGGTATAGGCATAGATTATATGTTTCTTTTAGAATGCAGTTGATCCGATATTCACCAAGAGGCCTTAAAGGTTCTGTCCGTCGCGCAAAAATGCCTGAAACCCCTACAAATTACTCACGATGCCCACAGACTCAAGAATCCGTTTCTTAGACATTAGATTCTTGTTTAATGACAATCATTCGTGTTGGAGCTATGAACCCCGAGCTAACAAACCGATTCTCCCTTGTAACTCCACACATTCAAAATTAATCAAGCGGGCTATTATAAATCTCTGCTTCAAGAGCGCCTTAGATAAATCATGCACCTGCTAAACTTAGCTTCAGCCAACAGTGCACTCGTCTCACTGAGGTAGGTTACCCGAGACAGTTGTTGATTCGTTGCCGAAAAGATCTTCAAGAATATAAGGGTTACCAGTAATGCGACACAACCAGCCCAGAGAGAAGAATAAAAAGTAAAAGCTACGGTAATGCCTTACATGCACAAAATTTCGCGCATCTTAAAGAAGGTAGCCTGATGGGTCGATGTTAAAGTGTTATTTTCCGCCCCCGATAAACTCGCTAAACTATACCAAATGACCAAAAAGAAAGGCAAAGAAAAGAAGGCTTCCAGTGAGCAACATCGCACCAAGTTTGTTGCATGCAGTGAAGGTATTGTGTACCGCATACCTTTAACTTGCAAACGCCATTATGTAGGGCAATCAGGTCGTTGCATTAATGACAGGCTGTGCGAGCACGCGAATGACGCTGAAAATCAGGCAGGTGGTTGGTTAGCCATTTATTTCAGAGACTACGGATGTAAACCTATGTTCCAAGAGTTCATCATAATCACCAGAAGTGGAAATGAAATGACGCGTTTGATATTAGAAGCGCATAATATCTCGCAATTGGAATATAGGTGCGTCAGTGAGCCTTCTATAGCATTGTCAGCAAAAGAAATAGCTTTTCTGAGTGGTTGTGCACGTGTTTGATGGTGTTCCTTGGGACATGCGCATTATGTACATCAAGTATTAAAAAAGGGTCACTCTGCTTCGAAATAAATTCTTGAAATTTTGCGCCTTGTGTGTTGCGTCGTCTCTTCCTGTGTCGGTCTCCTTTATGCGCAGCGTTATATCCGCTAACGCCCTTAAATACGTGTATGTGTACCTTACCGGTAGTTAAAGGGCACAGGAACATATTGATAATACATGCATTGTGTATGCTTGCACTAAACACAAACAAGCAAATAAGCGTCGTCAGTGCAGGCTACTGCCATATTAAAACACTAAAGTATCATTTTGAGCCCTCGCTCTCAGACGGTGCCGGGCATATTCACAATGATTAGGGTAGTAAACTGGAAGCACGTTTCGCTGACCTCCCCGCCTTTCCTTGCCCCTTCTGGGACATGTTTTTCACCAAATTTAGATCAACTAGCCCCCGTGCATTTGGCTTCACTGTGTTTGCCAGGTAGAGCTTTTGCATATAACCTCTACATACAACATACGCTATCTGACACATAGCAGACGCGTGCAGCCGAAACTACTTCTTCCGGTTAACTTCAATTGATGCTACACAGTCTTCACTCCCTTCCCTAACACTCGACGCATTCTCGCTTACTTTCTTGATTTTTACTTTTCTCTTAAATGAGCGCTCCTTCACTTAGTTAAGAAGTGAAAAATAAGAGATGAAAATACGCAACAAACCACGTGCAGATTTTCAACGGCCTTCGGGGGGTTCCTTGAACTGCTGTCATATTCTCTTATCTCCATACATCACCACTTCATTTGCTACCTTCCTTTTTTTTTTTCCTCCATGAACGAAGGTTGAATCGGGCGTCCTTCCTCTTCCTCTAGGCATTACGTCTTTGATCCTGGCTTTTGACCCGGCTTCACTTCCACCTTTCACGCAGGCCGCCATCGCCTCGCTTCTTTTTCTTTCTTGTCTTTCGTTTCCTCTCAGCGCTGTAGTGGTGGGGCTGTTCTTAAGTGCGTAATCCAATTGATGGGCATGATTAGTATGAATAAAATATGACCATCGATTTCGAAAGGCACTTCCTCTCAGGAGGGCGATCCCAATGCCCTCTTTCTTCTCGAACCAATTTCGCTGAATAACACGCCCGCGGTTCTTTTAATGCTCCAACACCGCCGCCTTTTTTTATTCTTTTTCTTCATTTATTTATTTTTCTGCTTTCTCGCGCGTGTACTGGATGAGCGCTTTTCAATCAATGAAGAACTCCTTCCCTTTTTCATGCTCCTTTGCATAACAAAATGCGCAGAATTTCGCTGCATCTTATTCTCACATGCACTGCACTTATTTTAGCAACCGTATAAAAAAAAATTAGCACCACCAGAAGAAGTGTGCGAAATAAATTATGCGCCACGAAATAACGAGCACTGACACATATCCCGATAAATGCGTTACCACGCTTAAAGAACAATTTTTTTCTTTGCAACAACTTGCGCTGGAACTATGGAAGCGGAAATACACAATTGTCACGGATCATCGCTCACATGAGCTACGTTACAATAGCATTAACTAGTTAAGACAACGTTACCACACGATTAATTACCTGCCCCAGGCTTTACTATAAATGAGGGCTTGTACTCGGAACAAGTATATCTCAAGTTAGCCATTTACGTTTTTAAAAAGGCCAGTCATTTCAGTCAATCTAGATGCTCGATAAATCATTAGCGAAATCGAATGGCCAATGGTGAAAAACGCTCACGAAATAAAAGTTTGCTGAATTCGGCCACAGTTCGCGTATAGCAATATTATGACGTATGACTGATCAACCACAAAAAGTATATATTACCCAAAAGCACCTGCCTTTCGAGTTTCGGTTTGCTGTCAAAAATTATGTAATATAAAAACAAGCCATCTTCCCATTTGACATCGTCAAGTGACCATAATTTGTTCCGATTTACACGCGCGTCTAAAAAGAGAAAGAAGCGCATGGAAAGGCAGTAATATTAGCCAGCTGACGCATATCCTGTTTGCTGCCCTTCGATAAGATTAGGCGTAAAAAGGCGAAAAGAAAGATGGGCGATATGACAGAGTGCGCATCATTCGCGCACCCCCTCGAAGGTCCTCGTAATGACTACAGGCGATCAAACAGAGCTGCCCATTTTTCAAGTACATTAGAAACGCATTCGTTGCTTTTCTTATGTGTTTCTTAGCGGACGTTTGGATCTGTACTGTTGCCGGCTACTTGTCTTCCAATGACATATATAAATAAGAGTAAAAAAAATGAATATAAACAAAATAACTGGGACCACTTCAGAACATTTGCCGAGTTTCAGATATTTGTAAAAAAAAAGATTGCTGAAGGAACACCTACACTTCCGTAAATACAAAAATAGTCTTTAAACCCGCACGTAAGTCATGCACGTCTGTACATAACATAACACAGGAGTAACATATAACGAAGTCAGTTGGGACACATCTTTCATGCACAACTTATATGCTAAAAAAAAAGACTGAAGTTGTTTTTGTTTTTCGTTCTTTTAATTTCGAAAGCCTGCCCTTAGGCATAGTAATTCGTGGTATCAAAAATACACGTGCGAATTTTCTTTGCGTATAAAGCCTAACAGTGAACGGTGGTAAAGACCATGGGTGGTCGCAAGAATATTGTAACATTTTTCCATTCTCAACAGAGAGAGATAAGAATCTCTAATGAAATTCTCGGAGATGTTAGCCTGGGTTATCGCCAAGCTTGCTACTCCAGTTGTCGGGGGATGACTATGATACATACAATGGTCACACATACACACAAATAGTACGTACAGTCACAGACACAGATATGTACACAACAGAGTAATTCACAAAGTCTCTTTCCATCGAATGGTCCTCAAAAACACCAATAGCGCTTTTGTCTTGCGCATAGCACAGCTGCTGTCTTGCCGCGGGCCGAGAAGGTGCCGCAGCTCCAAGCTCCGGAGATTTCAAACGTCACACGTCCTCCTTTTCGGAGCCGCGTCGTTAGCCATGGTTCAAGTATTTCTTTTCAGAGTGAAATGTGGACGGTCTAACTGCCATTACCACAGACGTCCGTCGCACAACAATCTTGGTCTGCCTAGAAGTTGAATTACCTCGGGCGTTCTACAAACCACAGAATGAACAGGACCTGTCACTTACAGTTAACCAGAAGCTCACAACTGCAATAGCAGCGTCGCGAAGCGCTGTAGAAGTGACTCAAAGAAAAAGGCAACTCCTAACAACCTGCATAGTCAGGTTATTGAACTGGTTATGGTTTAAAAAGAAACGGGAAAACAAATCCTTTCGTTTCACCGTGCACGCTTTCTATACAAGCACCATTTTATAAAACGAGCAAGAGGCATAGCGACATTGTTGTGAAGGCTAACTGTGAGCTTTTCCTATCGAGATAGACTCTTTCGGAAACCGTGGTCCAGAGCCCACGCGGATTCTTCCTTATCGGTCCGTTCTGGTAGGCCGGCTATCGCTGACTGCGCGCTAAGACAACTCGCTGCTTCCCCATCACATGTTGATGTTGTATTGCTGTTTGCTTCATGTTTCGTTGCAGACGAAAAAGTCGCGTATGACGCTGGTGTTCAGAGGTGCCTTTTTTTATTATTATTTGTCCTCTGCTAAACAGAAACTTGGAGAGCAATGGGTACGTAGGTGGAAAGAAACATAGTGCGACCGACGGGCCTGCGCATTGTCGGAAAACAAAGGCAGGCGAGGCTGGACGTTATCGCTGCACGAAATATATGCGGTCTGAAGTAACGCGCCTTCTGTAAGCTTTACAGTGTGTTCCAGATGTTATCCCATGCCGGAAGGATATGGCTAGACAGTGTTTGAAGCCTGAATTGTTGCATCTGTGCGGTCACAACTGCGGCCGTATTGGCAAACCTTTTTCTTTCTTTTTTTCAGTGTTTTTGGCCGATGGCTGAGCGCCTTCTATAATACTGAATGGATGAATGCTGGTGTTTTACGTGCGAAAACTGCGACATAATCATGAGGCATGCCGTAATATGGGACTCCAGGTTAATTTTGTCAACCTGCTGTGAAGAAGGGTTCACTGGAAAGGGGGTGTGAAAGAACGACAGACGAGAAGAGTCTATGACGGCACGACCAAGTCATTGTGGCCATGACAACGTCCAGCTGCTCCGCAACACTGCCAGTGAGCAGTCACGATGTGTCGTTCAGTCCAATTTTTCTAAGAATCCGCAGCAGGGCCCAGAAAGCGACTTGCTTTGAAGTATGTGTAGGCCAGCACCCAATAATTTTGTTTTTCATTGAGAGGGTGGGTCTCCAGCTGGCCTAGTATGGCTGAGAGGGCTGCTCTTTGAGAGGTCCAACGGGCGCATCCGCAGAGATGGTGTCCGTTGCACTCACAGAGTCGACATGATGGGTCTCATCAGCGATTGCAATAATAAAGTAATAGAAAAGGTCCATTTAAGACATAGACGGACCAGCCGGGTAAAGTAGCGTCGTGATCGGTTGGACGGGATTGGTGTAGTTAGATTTAGGTGTACGTTAAAGCACCCTGCAGTAAACGGAAAGGAAAGCACGGATTTTTTTACTATTTCTTGTATTCTATTCGTTTCTCCTTTGCTACTGTTCCTTTTATTTTACTCCTATTCTCTGTCTTATATTTCTGCACAATATAATCAACTTTCGAGCACTAAGCCTCCCTTATTTCCTACAGCCTAAAGTAGAATATTTTTGTAGTGTTCAAAAGCTGTCGTGTAGCGGTTTGAAGAAGGCCAAATATGTAAGCTTCCTCTGCAATATTAAATGCCTTTGTTTAAATGTATTCCCGTCGCATTCCTCGAACACTGTCCACAAAAAGGAAAAGTGTGGTGAGCTTTCCAATGTTCAACGTCTGTCATACCAGCAAGCTGAGAAGCATGTACGCCTTGTTTTAATAATAATAATAATAATAATAATAATAATAATAATAATAATAATAATAATAATAATAATAATAATAATTATTATTATTATTATTATTATTATTATTATTATTATTATTATAGGATTTCACGTCCGAAAACAACGATATGATTATGACGGACGCCGCGGTGGAGGGATGCGGAAATTTCTACCGCCTGGACTCCTTTAGCATGCACTTAAATCTAAATACACGGGCCTCTAGCATTTCGCCACCATCGTAATGCGGCCGCTGGGGCCGGGATTCGATCCCACGACCTTCGGGTCAGCAGTCGTGCACCATAACCACTAGGCCAACCTGGTGGCTTCTCCTTGCATTAGGTCACATATTCCTTACTTTTCGCGAGCATTAGCGGGTGCCTGCAATCACGTTCGCGCAAGTCTGTGCGAGTGACTCTATGAGTCTCATACGGGTGTATATGCTGCTTTGGGCGACCTATAGACGGAAGCCAAGACGCGAGGAACGTTATTACGATGCCAGGTCCCAAACCAAGTCTCGTACGTCTTCGTCCACCACCTCCCTTTGGTTCAATCAGACCAACACCACGTTCGTCGTATACTTCGCAGTGAGGGAGAGGGCCGGGACGCTGCGTCCGTTTCCTCCTAATTAGAACCTCATGCTTTCCACGTGTATGCTTGCTTCGTTTCCCCGCGTCTCCTATGTACTGGCCCGCGTGAGGCTGGGGTGGGCACTGCTGATCCTGAATCTTCTCCGGTCCGATTAAGCGCTTTCTTCCGGGCCCGTTCCTCTCTCGTTTTCCCTGGCACGCTTCCTGGTCCAGTTGGGAGGCGAAAGAAAGAAGTAGTAGCAGAAGGAACGAGCCCAGAAAACAAAAAAAAAGGACTACAAGAATCGGGTAAGTGTCAACAGCCGGGGAAGGTTTCTTCAGCGCGCCTGATTGGATGTAAGCCATGTCTTCCTTGTGAACAAGAACAGAGGCAAACAAAGACGGCAGACAACCGGAGCAAGCCGTAGCCGAAGCAGGCTGGGAAGTACCAGCAAAAATAAGAGAGAGAGCGAGATTGAGAAAGTAAGACGAATTCGCCTGGGATGGATTCCGCGCAAACATTGCGTACGGGGCAAGGCGCGTCGCCAACAACCGCGGCGCTGTATACCGTTTTGTGTTTGTTTGTCTGGGGAAGGGGAAGGTAGGTTTGCGCGTGTGTGTCGGTGCGTGTGGTACGTGGGGGCGCGCCAGGTTGAGGGAAGGAATATCACTTCAGATCACGCATTTGCGAGAACACGACAAAAAAAAAACTAGATAAGGTATCCGGCCAGAGGGAACAAGTATGGAACGGTGCGTGAAGAAGCACGCTCAAAGAATTCGTCGGGGCAAAACCAAGATGGATACGGCCGCCACGGACGCTACGCAGAAGCTGGAGAACGGAGAGAGAGAGAAATTAAGGAGAAGTGAGGAGGCAGAGAGGGAGGACCACCGTTGTGGAGTGAGGCGAAGGCTGCAAGAGGGCAGCGAGCGCTCAGGTTGACGAGTGAAAAGCTGGTCACGTATTGGCCTGTTTGTTTCCCAAACACTCTCGATACAAGTGCAATGACCTCTGTTTTTCGTACTTATATTATTTCCCCTCTTTTCGTCTTCTTACCGAGACGCGCACGGGTCGACATTTCGATTGGTAGCGGACCCCCGCTTTTTTTTTCCCTTCTACAAACGTCCAGGCTCCCTCATCTCTCAGATCAAAAGTTTTGACGATCGCTGCTTGTCTCTTTTCTTTTTCTTGCTTATTTTTCTCGACCTTAGCCCTTCTGAAGCGCTCGGTCGTGCACGCTACGCTTGACATCCTCTGCTGCCTGCCCATCGGCCAAAAATATGTTCAACTTACAATAGAGGGAATGACTGTGGCATCATTAACGTATAAACAGCAGCGTCATACATTTATCTTGTGTAAAGCGTTCCTGTTTGACCTCACTGTCAAGTGCGTAGCGTTTACAGAAAAATGGAGCGCAGAAGGCGTCCTGATGTTACTGCACGTGCGCTGACTATATAGTATATTATGCATATAGCACAATGCTCGCATAGGGTGGAAGAACACATTAATCTTTCGACAACGCGCTTTCCGACAGGTGTGTACTGGAACGATAGACATATGCAGGCTGTCGTGTTTCACCCATATGAAAAAATATCAGCTGAATGAGGAAACTAAAACTCATTATGCGTCACTTTAGTTAAGCCGTTAGTGAAGACCGAGCACGCCTGTCATCAGGCATGTATATAGACCTTTTTTTTTTTTTTTTTGCAGAACTTCCGAGGCCCAAGTACGCTGCACCTGCACTGAATGACAAACGCCTCGCGCTCAACTGCCATCGATTCTGATATCTCAGAAGTTCCTAAGGCAAAGGCACTGAATTATCGACCGATTACACACGCAGATTTTCAAAACATGTTTCCTCGTTTCAACGCTTTCACATCGTCTCACGTTATCCACTTTGACTCCTATAACAACTAATTCAGTTTACAACGAGCCGGGGAAGAGGGATAGCTGCGTATATTTCAAGTTGCATTCAATTAAACCTAAAAATACCACCGGCAATCACGACGAGTGTGACCTAACTTGCTACACTCTAATAATACGGAAAAGCGGGCTAATTGGTTTTGCTGCATATTGGAACTTTAGCGCACACACACGAGGACACACAAGAAAGAACACACGGACCAGAGTTGATAGTCTGCGCTGGTCCGTGTGTTCTTTCTTGTGTGTCCTCGTGTGTGTGCGCTAAAGTTCCAATATTGCTACACTCGTGTAGTACAATGTGTTCTAGTCATCACTAAATGGTGTTTGGTGAAATTTACTATGTTCCGCTGTCACTATATATACTTATCAATTAGCATGACCCGTGCCCATGCCGCTGACTTTTCATTTTGTCTGAACTTATCCTTGTTTTTCTCTTTTTTTTTTAAGACAGGTGCGCTGAGACACTGATCTCAAAATTTCCAAGCAGTGCTGCAGTCTTCAGCTTACCTTTGTGATATAATTTCGTGCTTTTTTTGTTCTTGTTATGTGAACCTTCGGTGTTATTGGGGTTATTTCTCTGTTATCTGCGCTGATTACTTCCTTATTTTTGTTTGCTTCATTTGTGTTGAAAGTAAAATAAATGGCTACGCTACTGATTCGTTCACTTCTGACGCGTCGGCAGTGATGTGGCCGTCCCTGCCAAATTTTCGCGCAAGTGACTTGCGCTCCTGTCGAGCTGCCACGCAGAAACCCGATGACAGGCGTAAAGGGAAATAAACTTATTCCGCGCCCCCGTTTGGCACGTACGGCAGGAGACAAACAATATTTCCTGCGGTCATAATAACCCTCGCTTACGTTCTCCACGACTGGAGACATGGCGAGAGGACAACTGTCACACGTTTTCTTTCTGATGCCGAAAATTTTTATCCCGCTTTCGCTACACTCGGGACTCTGTACTCGTAAATAGACGAGGCTTGGCGCTTGCGCGCATACATTATTTTTCCCATCTAGCATGCCGCTAGTTGGTGTTTCTTTCGTACGTTCATTCCGAGTTCGTTGCGAACCTTTCCTGCTCTCTAACTCTCTCTCACGCGGTCCGTCTCCTCAAAATGACTTCATTTGTATTCCGGCGCCCGCTCTCCTTAATCAGTTCAACGGCTCTGCTCTCGGAAACGAGCGCATTAATGTGAAGGACTTGACGCGCGCTTCAAAAATGTCAGAGGAAATTAAATTCTCTCCTCGCCGTCGTCCTCGCCGCGCGAAAACCGCGATAGAGGTGCGAGGGTGTTTCCTTCCTCCTCCTTTTTTTATTTTCCTGCTCTACTGAACACCGTCAACGAGCCAGCAGTGCCCAAATGGGAAAGAGAGAGAGAAAAGCCGAAACGTAGAAGGAAAAGAGAAAAAGGCTTCAACGTCAATTTTCGCCGAGTCCGCATATTGCATTGATGGCCGTCTGCTGCCAAAGCTGTATCCACGCCCGAAATAATAGGCGTCCGAAAAAATGATTGAGCACGCCGACTTTCCTATCCTCCTCTATTTATGTTCTCTCGCGCGCTTTATTTTTCATACGCGTACCTAGCGCAGTCAGATAGCTCTTGTACGACGAAAGTATAAAATGAAGACGGAAGACAGAAATCCGGAGGAATTTCAGGCTTGCTTCCTACTTCCCTACTTGTTCTTGTTGGCTGTTAGCAAGGAAAAAAAAGGGGACACGGAAAGAGGGTGACACGAATTTCATTTTACAGTTGCTGCGCCGTTGTACAAAAGCGTTCGCTTTTCTTTCGTTTGCCCGGAGTCGCGAAATATTAAAGCATAGCGAGAAGGGAACCAAGTTTGAGTCGGGGAAGGTTCGCGACGTTGTCTCGTACGATCAGAATAACTTGTTAAGGAATAACCACGGAAGTATGGTAATGTTAAAAGCGTTCAGGGAATGCGCGTCGTTACAGAATTACGGTAGGTCCGAAGATTAGGCATGAACCTTGCTTCAACTTTCAAACGTTTGCTAACGCGTGTTGTCAGCTTAGTCAGTTTGAATTAATGGTTAAAAGGAGCAGTGTGGACAGAGTAACACAGAACAAAGCGTGACATAGAAACCGCGCTCCCTTTTTATCAATTAGGAGGACTCGACGTGATGCAAATTATAAATAAATGAAAGTCAAATAAAAGCTTTCAAGTGTCCGTCATGCAGAAACTTTGTCGGGCCTGCTGTATTCCGTGAGCCTCGCTTGATATCCGGAGCAGCCCTTCGTAAAACACCTCGCTTTTACAGTTTATTAGTTTGCTGAACAGCAACCCTGCCCTCCGGCAACGTCAGCGGATGCGTTGCAAAAATAAACGGGACATATAAATGCTCATTCGGTTGCGTAAACCACTGAGTAGTTGCGAGCGTTTCATCATCAAACAAGCGAAGCTTGCTATTTGTTACGGCAATACTCAAAGATAAACAAACAAACGTGACGTGGTTTGAGCAACTCGACTCATCGAGAGAATCAAGAGCAGGGAAAACGACGCTCTTGCTACAGCAACCACTTAACGTATCCCGCTGTCTAACAACAATTCAGCGTGTGTGTGTGTGTGCGCAGCAGTCCAAACACGGCCTCTCGACAAATGCACGAAATACAAAAAGTAAATATAGATACGGCGCTTACAAAATCATTCGCGGGAGGCTACAAACCAACGCCGGTCTCTCGATAGTCGTCTCCACGGTTGCGCACGGAAGCGCGAACACAGCGCCGCTTGACGGGATCCCGTTCCCCAGTGGGCATGCATTATACTGAAAGCCGCCGACGTAAGCAGGAGAGAACGAAAAGAGCCGAATTGTAACGGCCGCTATCCAGGAGCCCGTCCATAAAAACACAACAGCGACCACGGGCTCCAGCGCAATTAGCCAGATAGGAAAAAAGACGAGGGAAGGAGGAGAGGTGCCTGCCCCGTCCGCTACACCCTAGGAAGGCCAGATTCGGTCGGTTTAGGCGCTGAATATTTACACCTCGGACCTCCGAGAGGCGACTATATACACATAGACAAACGAGCGACCAGATAACTCCAGCCTCGCTACGTTGTCGGCAGCCCAGTAGGGGACCGGGCCCCGCTATCATATCCACGGCGAGATAACGCAATCACATCTATAGCGCCGCTTCTTTCTTTTTTTCGGCAGCCCGGTTCCACTCCACGTGTGTAATCTGGGGTTATTAATTTCTTACCGAGGCTCCCCGGTGCTCAGTGGGCGCCGCCTGGACTTCTGACCCGGCTAATTGGGTTACGGCAGCGCGCGTAGCAAACCCCCCCCCCCCCCCTCTTTCTCTCTTCCCTACCCCAACCAACCACACGCACGCACGCGCGCGGTGCGTTACCAAAAGCCAGCGAACGCCTGTTATGGCGACTGCTACCGCTTTGTTCTATTGTCGCTGCGAGGACGCGCGTCGCAGCGCGCGGAGCTCCGTGCAGGGAGCCGGGGCCACGGCGCGAAGACTGCGTTTCTCGGTTCAGATCACGTTTGTGTTCTTCCTACTCGGAAGGAAAGGATTTGTTCCGCCGTTTACAGAAGCTTCCCGGGAATATGTCTTCTTCCTCTTCTTTTTCTTCTTCACCAAATGCCGGACAGTACATTTCGTCTATCCGCCCTCTCACTACTTGTTGTTTTTTTTTTTTTGTTATGCTTCTCTTCTTTCACTTTTCGTCTTCTTTCCCCACGTTCTCGGTGCGTTTTCTCGAGCCCACCACATCGTGATCGTAACAGGGCTTAAGTCCCAAAGGCGGCTCGGTCGGCGGCAACTTTATGGCCGGCAATAAAAAACGAGATGCCTCTAGTGCTCCTCTCGACGTCGCTTAAAGTGTTTAATGCTTATGAATGGACAAAGTGAAAACGCGCCCGATTTTATATACCGTTACAGACTCTGCAATAATTTCTCGACTTGACCACTCTTCCTTGTAAAGAATATGCGCGACATTCAATTGTAGTTCCACAGAAATTCTAATAAATGCAGCAGGCATTCCGCAGGAACGCGTGAAAGCTTTTGTGACAACTTTTGTTGGGGAAGCGCGTAGCTTTTCAGGCGCAAACTTCGGAATGTCACGTTAACCAAGTTTGTAAACAGAGCGCCCTTTGCGGGAAAACGATGATGAAATTTGCAGTTTGACAAGAATACCATAAAGGTTGAACGTTCCGTTTTGTTTGCCTTAACGACTGCCCCTAATGAGTAGCTTACATTGGGTGCTAATTAGTGCAGCTTAAACTAACTTTCAGATCCGAGTTAAGTATATGTATTTGATTGCTTTCACCAGTTCTTCTCAAAGTTCGTGTGCTTCCCTTTGCGCAAGTTGATTAGCGACTGCCGACTCGGAGCTTTCCTTTTATTTCCTTTTGAGCGCTATAATTAGCCCGCGGTTGAACAAAGATTCTTCTTGACGAGCCAACAATGGGTCGCGTATTTCGTACCTCTTCAACTTCTTTTCTTTTCCTCTTTCGCTATTGAGGCAGTCAGACATAAGCCGCCGCCTGTTTAAGACAGTAATGGACGGAAAAAGGGCGGACGGCAGCTTTAAAAATGAGCCGCAAAACAAGAAAGAAAGAAAGAAAGAAAGAAAGAAAGAAAGAAAGAAAGAAAGAAAGAAAGAAAGAAAGAAAGAAAGAAAGAAAGAAAGAAAGAAAGAAAGAAAGAAAGAAAGAAAGAAAGAAACGAGACTCGAGCTGTACCGGTTCAAGCGAACAAATGTACAAAAAAAAGAAACACGAAAGATGCTCCGTCCGTCTTGGCGATTCGAATCAATGTCGCGAGTGTGCGCCTGCAAGCGACCGAAGGGGTTCCGTACTGGTTTCTTTGGAGAGGAGATAAAGGACGTTCTCTCCTCACAAATTTGAGGATGAGAAGGCGCACGAGGAGGAGGAAGGGGGTTAGCTCTAAGCATGAAGAAGGGGTGTAGGGACGGAGGAAAGATGACATGACAGTGAGTAACAGCAGGTCTTCCTTTTCAAATGAAGCAGGGTGTTGTTGAACGAAGGAGAAGGTATAAGCTCATACTTGGGCCGTCTACTCTCTCCCAGCTCTGTCCCGCTCAGAACGGCACCTGTCCGGCCAAGATTCCGCCTGCGGTCAAAGGCCGCTAACCCTGCGGCGCGCTGTCACCCATTACGGGGGGCCATTGTTTCGCGCCGAGGTTGGATATGCCCGGATTGTTTGCGATCCGGCGAGGGCGGAAGACGCCGCCGCTCACTGCGGGCCGGGAGGGAAAACAATGGCCAGCGTGGACACGCCCCCTTGACTCGAGGCCACTTGACGCTTCTCCGATGTCACCGTCTCCCCCCTCTCACCGGTCGCGGAAGTGGCCCGCAAGCGTGCCCTCTCTCTCCACCGCCGGCCGCAACGTTCCCAGCCAGACGACTTGTGGCCCACCTCCGATGGCCATCCACCGTCTGTCTCGATGCATGCTCTGTGTGTGCGTGTCTGTATATATGAGTGTATGTATATATAACAATGCGCGTGCCGCCCGATGTACCGCTTTTTTCTTGCTTCGCTGGCTGCCAGTTACCGAGGCATGGCTTCTCGCGATTCATTTCTTTCTTTGCTCTGTCTTCGTTCTCTTTGTGCTCCCAACGGATACCGTTTGAATGGCGACGTCGGGCAGGCGACGACGTATGGGCCGTGAGATTCTGCACTGCGCCTGTCTTTCATGACGGGACAACGGTAGCTCGCGGTGCATTCAAAGACAAGTTTGGAACGCTACCGGTCGAAGCGCGCTGGCTGCGGTCGTTAAATGAAGGCAACCTAGGTCGCGGCGCGGTTACGAGTCTTGACGAATCTCTGGTTGTCGCTGCACGCGTTGCCGCTGGTGTGGGTGAGAAACTTGGGCCGCATACTTCTGTATGTAGTATGCGGCTGGCTGGTAACGGTCGTAATCTCGTGCCATAAATTAGGGGTTGATTACCCGCCTTTCAATAACGAGCAAGGTTCCCTATGTACGAAGTCCGACTAGCTGCTGGCAGGTGCGTAAAAGCCTTTGTAATGTGTCAGACAGGTGAGCCTCGTAATTTAACAAATATCGTGTAAATTATACTTGGCTAAAAACCTTATTTTCTTGCCATTTTAGTTACTGTTCATTTACTGAAAGCCAACCAAACGCTTCTCCGGTTAAGCTTTATGTCTTCAAACTTTGCTTCCTATCTGAATTCCTTTAATAAAATTATTGCGATTAATAATTACGTTCTAGTGGATATTTCGCATATGTATAAAATGGTAAAATAATGTTTGTTTCGAAGCAAATCAATCATCACTCCACGCGTAAATTGCCTATAAAGATTTTCGAAGTGCCTGATAGGCTGGTTCTTTGCTGAACCGATGAAACTCTATTATGAATATCACTTTATTAAGAAAGAAACACGGAAGTACACTGGAGAATTCGTTGTTACAGGATCATTCTGAAGTTTGTTTGTATGTTTGTTATGTGTTTTATGTTTGTTATAATCGCGGAACACAGTGTTTGTCGTACTTCAGCATCCTTAGGAATGATTTTCGTACATTATTTACATGCTTCGTACATTGTTTACACATTGGTTACACGCATCGTACACGCTGGTCGATGCTGCTTGCTTTGTGCCCTACCGATAAGCCGTTCTTGTTTTTTTTTAGGGGCGAAGCTCCTTAAGGCGGCACCCGTTCGTCCCTCGTAGTCGTAGTCGTAGTAGTCGTAGTGCGTAACCAGTCTTACGCTTTGACCTCCAAGGTGGTGCCGGTGGGAGATTTTTCCTGTGCGTTGTTGAACAATAAAAAATTCGCAGCGTGCGCGTTAACTAAAAGCCGAATTCTTCTGTCTCTCATTCCCCATTAGCAGCCATTGGCATGTTCCAGTAGGAAACGTTAGTAGAAGTAGAAGTGTAAGTGTTAGCTAAAAGCCGACTTCTTCTGTCTCTCATTCCCATTAGCAGCCATTGTTTACCTCCAATGTAGTGCCTGGTGAGATTTCTCCTGTGCGTCATTAAACAATAAAATTTTGTTCAAAACGCCGTTGATTGATGAAATAAACCAACGAAAGACGCCAGATGTTTTTTAAAAGCAAAACGAAAGAACGCCAGATGTTTCTAAAGCAAAACGAAAAGACGCCAGCTGCTTAACGAAAGACGCCAGATGTTTTCTAAAGCAATGGTTTTCTAAACAATGAAAATTCACAGCGTACATGTAAAATTAAAGTGAGCTGCAAGTCGTCATAACTCATCGAACCTATAGTATAAACGCGCCCGATCTCACGTCGGTGATGATGTACTGGGCAGAATTCACGGAAGATTCACGGTTTACCGATGAACCTCCGCAGCTTCGCCCACTCATCATCATTCACTCCGTGGATATGCTGTGATTTTTTTCTTATGTAATAAGTTTAGATACTGCACATCTTGGTATCATGTAACTATACCACATTAGCGAAAGCAGTACAGACGCTATGGCAAGAACGAAATAAACAAAAAAGAATCATGGACACCATAGAATCAAAATAATAACCTGATAAGGGCCAGCGAACTATATAATAGCACATCTGGATGGCTTCGCACATTGTTGTCCTTAAAATAATTTTATGCTAATATCGCGTTTCTACATTTGAATGAGGACGGCCAAAGCATGGTAACGATCCCAAGCACGCAGCAATTTCGTCTATTTTTTTTGCCAGCTCCTGCTTTTTAGCATGCGTAGGTGGCGAGCAACAAGATTTTTTTTTTATTTTGCGTATCTTGTGTCCCTATTAAATTTTACAATTCGATTCCTAGAAATACACACAAAAACAAATTTATGATTGAATCTCAGTGTGTCGTCAGGCATATTTTAGCCACCTTTTCTTCTACTCTCGCTGAACTGAAAGTACCAATAAGGGAGTACGCATAGAAGCTAAACATGCATGGAAAGACACTTCGCATTTCAATTACAGTGTAGACACCTCACAACGTGAATAGCATATACCGCGATCGCCACACGATTACATTTTTATGCAAAAGTGTAATTGGCAAGTGCTACTTGCACTTGAGCTCACCAAAAACATTGACTTCAATAATGGGTACCACGGCAACTAAAGGAGACGTCTCGAAGAAACTAAATGTTTAAAGCCGGTTGCCGATTCCGCTTTAAATCAGTTTCTCATTCAACAAAGCCCGAAATACTGAATATTTTGCAAAGGACAGACAACGACTGGACGGTCGAGTCCATTGGCGAATAGTTCTCTGATGGGAAAACCGACCGAACAAAATCTATCGCCCCAGTCCGCCGCGGTGCTACAGCGGTTACGGTGCTCGGCTGTTGACCCGAACGTCGCGGGTTCGATCCTGGCCGCGGCGCTCGCAATTTGGTGGAGGCGTAATAACAGAGACCCGCGTACTGCGCGATGTCAGTGCACGGTCAAGAACACCAAATAGTTAAAATTGCAAGCGTAATCACAGTGATATCGTAGTTTTGGCTCGTAAAACGCCAGACATTATTATTGTTATTATTAAATCTATCGCCCCAAAGAAATACAAGGACTATGGGGTACAGAGCCAGTCAGGGCTTCGAATTTACCGAAAGGCTTTCATTAGATAGCACCATCAGCTATGTAGAAAATCATTGGCGTGCATGGCACCTTGTTGGTTCAAGGAAACAGCATAAAAAGGGGGGAATACACTATGATAAGGTGCTTACAGCCTTTTTTGTTTCTTTTGTGTTTTACGTTAAGCAGTCGCGTAGTCGCTAATAACTACTCAGCAACCGAAACCCTTCATAGTGAATTATACCTTCCTTTCAGCGAAGTGACATAGAATATCGAGCATGTTTATTCCGTTGCGGAGGTAAGAAAACGTGGCTAAAAATTGAGAAGCGATTCATTTTAAAGCCGTGTTCTACCTAGTCGCTGTGGATAGGCGCAACGCGCGGGATTGGCGTGGGGTGCTTGGATAAGGTAGATTCCGAAATCATAAAGAGCTCAATCTTGTAAGGAAAAACACGCCATCCCTGCGAAGGAAACATCAAACTTTCGCATCGACCGCAACGTTCATCTCCATCGACATGTCACTGCCACGTATATAGGTCCGTAAGAGCACGTTGCCGTTAAATGGAATATTTTATACCGGTAAACAACAACAAAAAAAAGGCGACTGCGTCAGTCATTGCGGACATAAAACAGTTGGCTCTTTCGTGCGTGAACCGCCTGAATCCGTTCACCGGGGTTCCCGTCGTAAACGCGCCCCGGAATCGAAATATCCTGCTGGGCCTCCCGCTGTGCTCAGCGTGACTTCCGTCAAAGCCGCGTTCACCGGAGCTCGAACTGTCCGGCACGGAGTCTGGGTCGTTGCAAGGCAGTTGCGAAGCGGCCGACTTGAACCGGATGCGATCAAGAGAGCCTGGCCGGAACTGGGCAAACCGGAAGCTACCCCCTCGAGCTTCGGTGCGGCAGCCAGTGCTTCCACTTCTTCCTCAACGGTTGCCGTTGGCAGGCTGTATGCCGGTACTCAAGAGCGGAAGCTTAGGCATTAGGTCATGCGTGGAATTTGGCCAATGGTTCATCTAAACGTCTCTACAAAAAGACGTCGACTTGGTTTAGCTATGTGTAGTAAAGTTGGTTCGGCTGCACCCACTGCGAACGTACCCTGCCTGGTGTGACTATACGAGGGGCGTTCAATAAAGATTTCCCCTGACCCACTTCCTGTGGACGGAGAGCAACGAAACTTTGCAGATTTATTAGTCCTTCTCCACATAGGTGACACCCCGGGACACACACTTCTCACATCTTTTTATGCAACTATAAACACCTCACTTGTAGAAGTCGACAGGTTGCTCCAAAAGCCATGTTGTAACTTCAGAAATCAGAGTCTCATCATCTGGAAAATGCTTGCCCTTCAAGTATGACTTCAATGTTGGAACGAGGTGGAAGTCCGATGGTGCGAGGTCGGGTGATTAAGGGGAATGCGGTAGAATTTCAAAGCCGCAGGAGCGTGCTTCCGTCTGGGCAACATGTTAGTTGTGAACTGGGGTATGGTCTCGCAGAAGGTGGACGCCTTTGGTGAGCATGTCACATCTCTTGTTTTTGATGGTCTCTCGCAATTTCCGCAGCAGTGAAGCATAGTATGCCCCAGTAATCGTGGCACCCTTTGCTAGGAAATCCATCAAGACTACTCCGTGCTGGTCCCAAAAGACTGTGAGCGTAACCTTGCCCGTCGAGGGCTGGGTGCGTGCTTTCTTTGGAGGCGGTGAGTCCAAGTGCTTCCATTGCATCGACTGGACTTTAGTCCCCGGATCATAGTGATGGACCCAGCATTCATCCTGTGTAATCAGTCTGTTGAAAAAGTCCTGCTGGTTTCCATGGCAGATGGTCAAAAGAGCCTGGGAGCATTCAACTCGTACCTGCTTTTGGAAAGGTGTGAGCAGCCGGCGAACCCAGCGATCGGATACCTTACGCATATGAAGATGGTCCTGAATGATTTTTTCCATGGACCCGACACTAATCTTGACATGTTGGGCTAGGTCTCGAACGCTAATGCGGCGATTTTCCAAAATGGCGGCCTTCACTTGCTCGATGGTGTGTTCATTGACAGCGTAGTGGGGTCGCCCTGCAATCGGAGCCGCTTCCATGGAAATCAGACCATATTTGAATTGGCGATGCCAGTTATTCACTACATCATATGATGGGGAATCCTCCCCATAAACCTCTTTTATCTCATCGAACGTCTCCCTTGGAGTGCGGCCTTTCAAGTACGGGAACTTGACTGCTGCTCTGTATTCCACTGCATCCATGATCACACCTCACACCACTTCAGCACCTCTAAAAGAAAGACCGTTATTAGTTTAGAGTTGCAAATTAGCACCTGACCTACAGTGACTTATGTCATTACACATGCGCAGTTTCAGCATCCTGCAATAAAAGGAAGTTAGTCAGGGGAAATCTTTATTGAACGCCCCTCGTGTTAAACGCTCGGTAGCGGCAGGCTACACAATATGATGATGACGTGAAGCGATGTTTAGCGCACCTATAAACTTTTCTGGACTATTCGAGTCATTTTCTGTGTAGATTAGCCCCAAAGTTTATCTGAGCATGTCAGCACACAGATAGCACACAGCCAGCATTTTTCAGGGCATAGAAGGGGAGGCGAAGAATGTATTTTAGTTATAGTCCTAGGCACAGTTTATTCAAACTTGCGAGTCATTACTCACAGAATGCATGTTGTAGGGTGTATATTTTATCGAATATTAATCGCTTACTCGGCCGACTTGAAGTGTTCTGCTTTGAAACAAGTAGTCCTGCTAGTCCCTTTCGTCAAAATGTCTATGCCACTTTCCTCTATCATGACAAGCATCCATATTGGAGTGGCGTCACCACGATAGTATGATGGCAAATAATTGTCGTCCAGGCAGTAGCTGCATTTTATCTCGACAACGAATGCGATAGAGAGGCGAGGCTGAAGCAAGGTGCGCCTTGTTGCGACACCCATTTGGTGACCGGCAACAAGCTTGCAAATACATTTCTGCAGTTTTAGCGTAATGTCGAGTAACAAGCTTTCGGTTTACTTTGTACCTCATAATCCTCACAGAGATTTTTCCCAATGTAAACATAAACCAAGGATGCTACGCTTCAAAATCTTATTCCAATTTGTATAAAGATTGGCGCACGACGAATGGCAAGCCTGTTGTACGCGCATCGCAGCCAATCTGCAATTTGGAAGTTAGGTTTATATTTAGTCGCAGCTGACTTCTGTGGCTATGACAGGGGTCAGTTTAGCCACTAATGACAACCCCGCATACAACGCGGTCTGTTTAGGCGGATTTGTAACTTGGTGCGCCAAAACTACCTACCTCGGACATTGTTCATGCCCTAGAGAAAAAGGGCATTCAAAGTGCATGAAATGAGCGTTCGCTCATTATATTAAAAAAAAACATCCAGAAAGAGAAAAAAGGTGTGCAAATAGAAACAATAGCTCGAGAAAAACGGGAAGAAAACAGAAAAAAGATTGCGAAAAGTGAGGCGAAATGCCTTCGTATATTGTCACGTGTTCTGACTGTTCTGCGCAAAACACTTACATTAATAACGCAACTATCTTCCATTCAACCGGCGATAAAACCTCCGTAATGCCTTCTTAGTCACCTTTCATTTAGCGGCTTGCATCAGCCTGTTGCCGTCGATGCGGCCTATTGAGAACGTTACAGTGATGTGCAAAACACCGAAATATTTTTCCTTTCTCTTTCGTTAATGAAACCCCGACTCGTGTAGTAAAACAAAGCGAATGCTACTACGACGCATGATCGATCACCGTGATCGATGACGGCTACTTGCCAAAACATTTATTCATACGGGAAGAAAATCATAGCCAAGCTGCACTGCTCACAGGAAATCCCGTGTGCAGTGTTCAATACCCAGACGATGCGCACGCCACTGTTTCGCTAAATGGGCCCGTCGCTGGTTCTCGTGCGCGACCTACATTTTGTTAGCTGTCACCTATCGACTCCTTAAGTACTGCTGCAAACGCCGTGCCTCTACAGCGTGTATGTACCTGACTCTAAATTACATATTGCAGACCTGAGCTGACAATGCGAATGACATACGGTAGTTCACTTTTTCTCCCTGTCGCTCTCGCGACAAAAGCGTGCAGCGTTGTGAAAGCTACAATAAGGACTGCTAATCTAGGAATGCGTTAACAAGGCTGATAGTAGGGCTTGCTGTTGCATTACTGGTTTAGAAGAACCAGTGGCGATTACGAGTAGGCATAGACGCTGAACATGTCGAAACAAGTTGTCAATTCCCACTGATTGCCCTAAGTTCCGCGTGTTTGTGGACACCGTTCACCGCATTCTTCTCTTGATTCATTATGAGAGCTGCGTCACAGCCGTGACAGCCTAAATTTCGTAACCACAGAGAAAAACACAACAAGAACTCCACACGAGTTTCCCTGGGGACGAACGCAGGACAGCAAAGAAACAAAGAATTTTATTGGGTGTGAGGTCCTTCCGAAAATGGCGACAGGGAAGAAAGAGAGAAGGTGGCAAGAGTTCTGCTCAAGATAACTTTTGCCAACTCGATGCAAAGGTAACGGGCTCAATTCATAATGACCGAGCGGTGGGCAAGTTTGCGAAGAGTTAGAGCTACGGTTCTGCAGCGTGACGCAAGGCACACAAAGAAAAATGGGATAAGACAAACAGTGCGTGACTGTACATTATATTTTCTACTCGCTGTATAATTTCGCAACAAATATGATCGCATTAGGAGTCATTAAAGCATGTCCTTACAAAAACAACGGACGGCCCTCAACGATGTCCCGCCTGTTATGCAAGCGCCTGTTACGCCACAATAACGAATTGGTCAATCTAGAACTATTTTTACGCGCAGGCAACTAGGCGACATGAAGAACTGGCGTCTGATCTCTCGAAGCTATACTTCTGAATTAGGAAGAATGCCTTTCTAGAGTAAATCAATTTAATCAGTAAACTATAAAGTGAGTGAGTGAGTGAGTGAGTGAGTGAGTGAGTGAGTGAGTGAGTGAGTGAGTGAGTGAGTGAGTGAGTGAGTGAGTGAGTGAGTGAGTGAGTGAGTGAGTGAGTGAGTGAGTGAGTGAGTGAGTGAGTGAGTGAGTGAGTGAGTGAGTGAGTAGTTAGTTAGTTAGTTAGTTAGTTAGTTAGTTAGTTAGTTAGTTAGTTAGTTAGTTAGTTAGTTAGTTAGTTAGTTAGTTAGTTAGTTAGTTAGTTAGTTAGTTAGTTAGTTAGTTAGTTAGCCTACTCTTTTAAAAGCAATATATTGCGCACTGGGAGTGAGGTCTTAGTAGGCAACACTGGGCCACAGATAAGCGCGCACTGCCACATTTTTCAATTGCACCTTCACGCCAGCTCCAGTATTCCACGCCGCGAAACGTCTTTTCCAGCTCTCAGCGCAGAAACTTAAGACAACACAGACACATGCATAGCAAATGTGTAGACAGTATAAAGGCAGATGTGTAGTACAGAAACATAGAGCAAATGTATACTCGTAGACAGACGTAGAGGCGTCTCTCGAGATTTCATATTTTTCATTATGTATAGACAAACGAACGCGCGTGTGTGTGTGTCTAAATTTTTGTACGATTTTCAAGTTTTTCTGCGAAGCACAAGAAAAAAGTATCCCAGCAACAAGGCCTGACCACAATCCTCACACGTTCCGAATGTGCACTGTCGAAGCTCAGCAGCAGAATGTCGTAGCCACTTAAGCGCGACAGTATGTGTCTTAAAACGTCCAGCTCTGCAGCTATTGTGCCACTGCACCGATTGAGCGAAACAGTACGTTTCCTCATAAGCTATGCGCAAGTCTGAAAGAGAACATGGACTACAACGCTGTCGCGTGCGTCTCCGTCAAAATTACGCATTCGATCAGTCTCCGTTCGCCGGCGAGGTCATTAGGACCGATCGCAGTACAACTGTTAGGTCGAACGGCTCGCCGCTCAATGACAGAAGGTGGTAACGCCACGGACGCACCATGCGCTTCTGAGAAAATAACGGCGGGACCATATGCGAGAGCGAAGATTTCGCGTTCGTCGGCGAGGCTCATGCGCGCGTCTAATGACGAGGCAGTGCAGCGTCCATCTTCGTTCCAACTTGAATTTTGAATTTTGAACGTCGGTGCATGAATATTTAAGCATAACTACGGGTTGTAACGCGCGTCATATTTTGGCGGCGTGCAGACTTATAAAGTTTGTTGTTACTGCGTAGGCTGGATCGAAGAAAGGTGGGTACAGCTTTCACTCATTTACGTGCATTATTGCTGCTGCTGTTGACGTCGTCGTTGTGAATGTTGTTGCTGTGTTCGTTAGGGGTTACATGTGGGCGCTTAAGTTACCTTATCTGTCCTTATCTTGCAACGTCAATCGTCAGCCGTTATTATTATTATTATTATTATTATTATTATTATTATTATTATTATTATTATTATTATTATTATTATTATTATTATCATCATCATCATCATCATCATCATCATCATCATCATCATCATCATCATCATCATCATTATTATTATTATTATTATTATTATTATTATTATTATTATTATTATTATTATTATTATTATTATCGTTGTTGCTGTTT
The DNA here is from genome assembly GCF_013339695.2 of Rhipicephalus sanguineus. Classification (NCBI taxonomy): domain Eukaryota; kingdom Metazoa; phylum Arthropoda; class Arachnida; order Ixodida; family Ixodidae; genus Rhipicephalus; species Rhipicephalus sanguineus. The sequence continues at coordinate 59,894,761 of NC_051180.1, read as the reverse complement.
TGATGTGGAGCAAATGGCAGCTTTTCATAGGTGGCTCTTCATAAACCAATGCACTATATAACAGAAAATGTAAAACACATCGTTTGCATCACAAAAGATTGCAGAGCTAGCGGATTATTCATTTACATAATGTAGTTATTGTGGCAAGCTTTTTACGTTTATTAGTTATAAATATCACAGCCCATATATTTCACAGTGAGTAACAGTGAGTGAACGGATTACTTATGCAGTTCACGTGAGACGCCTTTCTTAATTAAGCGGCTAGACTCACACCGTTACGGCGCCGAAACAAAGAAAAAGGAAAAACTAGCAATCGGGTACTTGGGAATCTTAGGCGGTACGATTCGATGGCGTTGCGTGCGAGTGCGCGGCCTCGCCATCCATAAACGCGTCAGTGAGCGCTCGCGTTGGTAATTTGGTAAGGCTGCATTAGGTGAAAGAGAGCCGGCTGAAACCATGCGTCTTCGCCCCAGGGGCGGCACTGCGTAATGGAGTCGACGCGCGAAGCCACTATACGCTCCCACCACTGAGGCTACAGCTGAGCGAACGTGCCTTGGCTGCGGATATTCGCTCCAACGAACAGCTAGCTGATCACGCAACGACAACAGCGAGACGAGGAGCCCCGAATCTGCACGAACAGGACACGCTGGAAGGACAGCTACGAAGAAGAGGGAATCACAAAGCACGTTAAAAAGGACAACACAAGAACGCAATAACTACACCGCATGAGTAGTTAGCAGTAGGAGAAAATTCGAGGTGGTTAGTCAGACACGCGTTCGCTTTGCTACCCGGCGTCATAAGCGAAAAAGGGGGGGGGGAGTAACGATTCAACAAGGAAGCGAGAGAGCAGCAGAAGCCGCCTGCTGAGAGACAGAGAGAGGAACCGAGGGGACGCAAGAGGGCGAAGCAGGTGATAGAGAGTGTCAGCGATGCAGAACGGCCCTAATTCGATTTTTTTCCGGGCATCGCTGGTGGTGCCGGTGTTTTGGGGAGACCCTTGCCCAGGCAAGTAAGTGCTCGGGAGCAAAAGAAAGCCAGAGGGGGAAGTGCCGAGGTACTCACTCCTGTCTTCTTCCTACGCCCTTCTTTCTTTTATCAAACGTACGTGTGTACCTCATACTCAACTCAGCCCACCGCTTCCCTCGACTTCGCACGACAACGCTGCTTCCTCTGGGCGTATAACGCAGCTGGCGAAGGAGACACAAAAGGAAGTTAACTCCGGGACGGATTTCTCCCTGTCTCGCGTAGTTGCGGTGTTAGTTTTTTTTTGTTGTTTTTGTTTTTGTTTCTGTTTGTGCCGAACTTCCACGCAGTTCTTTTTTCTTTATGTATATAAGGAGAGGTTGGTGCCAATGCGTGGCACCGGCTATTCCTCTTCTGTTCAGCAATGGTTGTCGTCGCGAAGTAGAAAATAAACACAGGGCTATACAAAGGCACATAGTACAGCACTCGCGAACTCGAGTCCAAGTTCTTCAATACAATATTCTGTCCATTCAACACAAAGGTTGACAAACAAGTATTGAAACGATTGAAATGTCCACACAGAACATAACACTTCACTGAAGTGTTGCCATAGCCGATCACGTCACTTGGGAATTGTCTCTTAAATGCAGCAGTGTAACTGCAACTTTCTTAGCCGGTGTGCTAGTGAGGCTAGGTGTGTCGTGAAGTCTATTCGCTCAGCGGCACGCTTTATTTCCTGCCGGCCGACTTTGATTTTTACAGCGAGAGCTGTTATGAGATCACAACAACAGACGTTTTTGGCGCCGTAATTGTCCGCCGCCGCCACCGCCGCCGGTGGTATCTGCAACCGCTACCGTGCGAAATAAGAAAAAAAAAATGAAATAAGAAAATTATCCAGGATGGAACGGGGGTTCGAAGCTGGGCCTTCTGCATGGGAGCCCAGTATTCAACCCGAGAGCCATGCCAGTGCTCGTAACTCATTTGCAAAAAGACCCTATATAGGCTTCATGTCGGGAAGGAGCCACATTAACATATGAATATAGAGTGGTAGAAGAGCAAAATAACTTCACACACCGCGAATTTTGTAACCAGGCGTCACAACATGCGAAATGCGCAACGACTGAGTCGTCGAATGCTTCCAACCCATTACAAAGGGCTCAGCCATAATTCTTCACCGTCATCAGTCAATCAACAAAGTTCACATAATACCTTACAGATATGTAGTGGGCACAGGTCAGCAAACTCACTCATGAGTCGACTCACTCAGACTCAGATCACGCCGTGAGTCTAAGTCTGAGTGAGTCCGGGTGAGTAATATTTTGGTGAGCTTGAGTCCGAGTGAGTCCGGTTGGGAAAAGTTTAAGTCTGAGTCTGAGTGAGTCCGGTACAGGAAAATTTTGGTGAGTCTGAGTCCAAGTGAGCCCTAAGCGCAAGAAAATTGGAGAAGGGCGAAGCATGTAGGGAAGGGTGTTTCAGCTCCACTGACGTGAAACCTGTAAATGGGCATAGCATGCCGTGTACGCCGGTGTTTCTCACAGCAAAATTACTGCTAACGGGCAATGAGAAACAGAAGAAAGATTAGACACAGACACCCGCAGTGCACTTTTAGTTAACGTGCACGCTGCGAATCTTTATTTTCAACTACGCACACAAGAAATCTCCCACCGGCACTACATTGCAGGTCAAGATCCAGTGCCTATATATACGCGGTGGCCGATGAACGGTCACGGAGTGTAAGCAGTCGGTGTTTTCAATCAGGAAACTCGCTAACAGACGCTGCCTGCGCCAGCGTTGTATTTCGCGGGCGAGGGCGCGTTCTCGTTCCTTGCGAGCTGGTAGTTCAGCGTTCATCGCAGAAAGAGCGTATCCATAGTCAACGCGCGCCGTTCGCTCTCTCTCGCCACACGGCGAGCGCTGAGGCGGTGGCGCACCCTCTCCTGCGCTCAAGCAAATGGACAGCAGAGGACGATGCACGCCGACAAGCCGAGACCAAAAGGTGCTTCGCCCTAAAATATTTCTTGAGTGAGTCTCAGTGAGCTCCACACTTTCTTGCCGACCTATGGTTCTATCTGCACAACTTCAGCATGACTATCAGCCTTATGTCGGCTCATGTTTATAATCCTGTCGACTCACACATATTTCAAAGCACTAGCGTTCATACGCCAGCTCAATATCCATTAATCAGTGGCGTGAGTTATGTAGATTGGGGGGGGGGGGGTGCAGGATGACCTCCTACCCACAAGCTCTTTCACAGGAAGTTCTTCATAAAAATATATCGTTTGTGTCACTTCTTTCAATAACAATGTCCTCACTGGATTGCAACCACTGATAACTCATAATTTAAGGTACGAGATCAAAAGGCACCTAGTAGAGCACCAATTATGCGAGAGATATTGGTGTTAAAGCGCATTGACACCATGGTCGAAAAAGCCAATTATACGCTAACGGACTCATGAGTCGACTCACTCAGACTCACTCAGACTCATATAGAGCCTTGAGTGAGGAAAAATGGCATAGTGGCAGCTTCCCTCCTGCACAAAAATTATGATGATTTATTGCGTAGTAAATACCTCGCAAGTGTATTTGTATTAGTTGCCAAGGGAGCTCATAAGGCTCCCATGATCCATTACCTCAGGGCCTCAATAAAGTTCTTTCCTGCTCTTTCTCTATTTCTCATGTTAACATATGTTATATAGCGTGGTAGGACAGTGTAATAACGACCGGGCGTCACCCAATGCGAATTACGTAACTAGTGGGTCGTTTAAAGCTTCTAACCCATCACAAAGGGCTCAGCCATAAATCTTCATCGTCAATAGCCGCCCCATCAACAAAGTGCACATAATGCGTACCTGGCTTCTCCACAAAATGACGAATAGTGTCGTAGTCGGTGCTTCCCAACTTCACAAAAATTATGCTTTATGGCGTAGTGTGTACCTTGCAAGAGTACTTGTATTAGTAGCCTAGCCCAAGAGAGCTGACAACGGGCTCTAGAAGTGCAGCTCTTCCAGCTTTTGCTGTGACTGTGCTGCGCTTTCCGCGCAGGCCTGGCGTTTTTGTTCGCTTGTGCCGTTATTTGTACAGTGTATATATGAGTCTTTCCACTTCATCTAAGAATGTTTGTCCGCCATTTGTCGTACATATCTATTCAGTAACAGTTCCAGGCGTGGATGTTTACTTCATGAAGCTATTCCGCTCATTGTTAGCTAAAGTATGTCACTACTCTCTCAACTGCTTATCACCTCATTGCACATTAACGCGTCATTTTTTCAACTTCTCCACGCCTAACTCGTCAGTACAGCGTCGAGTCCCGTACACTTAACGCGGCTTCTTTTTGGTCGGGTACATTCTAAGTGAAGTACTGGTGCCTGTGGTGGTATGATCATTGAAGACACGCTGTTTAGTTCCTCAGTGCATAGATATAGCGTGAGACAAAACTTTATTTATTATACTATGAGGAATCTTCTTCGTAAAGTGGAGGAGCCCTTAGGTGAAAGTTCTATTCACCCACGCCACTCCGCATGCTCGCCAGATAATCCATCGCTGATAATCATTTCAAGAAGTCAATTGTTTTGTTGCTTTTTTGTAATTCGAAAATTTGTGCATAAACCAACTCTGTTCTCGCAGCACCTTTTGGCGCTGTGAGAACAGAGTTTGAATAAAAGCACAGGCCCCAACAAATGTAAAAAGTTCAATTATTTTATTGAGTATGTGCGCACGCGCATGTTCATCTCTAGAGCACTTATCGAGGGCCTACGCGGACCGGTAATGCCAAACAGCGATATGCTTAACGAGTGTCGATATTACAAATCCTTCTCAGCTTACCTCTGTTACTCTTTACAAGCCGAATATCTTTAATATGTTCTGACGTGATTCAAGCATGCAACTAATTATAATCTAAATTAAAGCGTGCCTTCAATTCATTCTCCTACCTACTTTCTGTATCCAAATACATGTAAAATGCATAAATGTTTCTTTAAGAAAACCTCCGCGTAGTATTCGATCAAATTTCTTGCATTTGAGACGCCACGTTAAATTCAGGAGACTACAAGCAGGAAAGAGTTTGTTCAAGGCCAGAATTTTTTACGTGTTTTCAAGAATGGTACGTTTTTTTTTAATCACTGAAAGCAAAAATTCTCATGTTTCTTACTTCTTCAAAAATGCACAATTTTCATACCTGTAAACTTCATGTGTTAGAATATCTTAAGCAAAAAAAAATCTGATAAAATATTTTAAGGCTTTTACATCTTTCTTGCAACGCTTACAAAAATTTCACAAATGTGTTGCTCATTAATAGTGATACGCTCTAGAGTGGATAACGATTCATTTAGCTTGTCGCCTTTCAGACGTATGCATATCTTAGGTTTATAAAACCTCATACTGATATTAACGCGATAGCGTTAAAGAGCTCGTTTCGCAGAAATTCCGGTGTCGGCGTCGGTGTTGGCGTTGGTGTCGGCGTCGGTGGTTGTGAGCGAAAAATCATCATCTTGTCCGTGGCCGAAAAATTGAGAAAGATACAAGCACAATAAATAATAAAAAACTTCTGTTCGAGTGAGAATCGAGCCCAGGACGTCTGCGTGGCAAGCAGCTGTTCTACCACAGAGCCACGCTATTGCTTGAAAGTGCTTCCGAAAAAAAAATGCTAAATGAATGTCATGTAGTGGGAGGAATCTCCTTAACGCATCTAATATTGCGTGGCATAAGCGTAGAATCGCGCCCCATGTCAAAACATGTGAATTGAGCAACGAGTGGGTGCTTTAAAGGCCCACATAATCAGCTGCAAAAGCACGAACAAAGTGAGCAGTTGCGTAAGTTCGCGTGTTGACTTACGGACGTGTAAAGGGCCCTTCGCTGATTCGCAAAAGGAATAATTATGGCGTAGTGGACACTTAACAACTGTTCTTGCAGTAGGCATTTTAGGATAGTTTGAAACGGTCAATGTTACTAGCACAGACGTTTGTTTCCTTAAGGCATGGTTGATGCATTCACCGAGTACTCGATCGCGCTCTACTCTTGAAGGCGAAGCTCAAGCGTCCTCCAAGTATTTCGTTTCACATTGCTAGTTACAGAGCGCTAAACTAGATAATTCGCGGGGTTTTACTTTTTCTAACTTTGGTACTTTGAATATTTCTTAAAATTTCGTTTGACTTTTCATTACCTTTCAATAAAATAATAAATAAAGATCCTCTCCCTAAATGCATCAAAGTCTCCTAAATGCAATAAACTTAATCGAAAACTGCGCTGTTGTTGCTGAAAAAAAATTTCTTCGCTACCATTTGTTTAAATAGAAGTCTCCCAAGTTACAGCTTCGGACGCAAGCAGGCTACATCCAAAATAAACGCTGTGCATACGTATATTTGCAGTCGGTCTTCGTAACTCGCAACACTTTATTTTAAGTCAAGCACATTAGGCAGAACATAGACAACGGGTTTTCTTCCTCAAGCAGCCATTCACTTCTTACGCAAGAAAAAGTAATGATTACGATGCACCAAACGTAAGCTATCGATGCCTCCTAATGCGTTTGACCTTACCATTTCCTGCCCAAATGTAGAAAGAAAATAAAGCGCCCAGTCTTGGCGGCGACCAATAAAGGTTAACTCGAATTGAATTCCCTTCGAGGCGGCTCCCAGTTTCCTGCCGATTCTTGCTACAATTTTATCCAAGTCCGAGCATTAAAGCGCCTGTTCAACTCCAGCCACTGGGTCAGAAGTAGATTCTCTTTTTTCGGTTGGGCTGACATACTCGCTCACGAAGCATTTTCATTATGTATGTGAATGTCTGCCTCATATTTTCTTTTCTGATGCGATTTATCTTTATTTCCTTTGTTTAAATTTTCATCAGGAGACGTTAAATTTTAAATTCAATTTTAGTGAAACGCCAACGCATGCACACAAAGATGTCCAAGCATTGAGAAAGAAAAAAAAACAGACAGGCTCAGTGGCGCAGATGGGAAGCGCGGTTCTAAATAGTTTTCTTCAAAAAATGGAACCTAACTTTTATAAGTTGCTCCGTAAACGTAAGACGGACGGACGATCGAAGTGCCCGGATGAAAAGAAAGAACATTGGACCCTAGATAGGAATACTTAAATTTATTTCGAAATACCGTAAATAACGATGGGCCAAGAAGAAAGAAAAGATGTACAGAGACCTAAACCGTGAACGGGAGAAACCGCTTACGGAGGAATGAGCACGATTGAAATCAGTACCGCGTCTATGCGTTCCTCTTATGTCTCGGCATATAGAAAGTCGGCATATAGACAGATATAGACGGCGTACAAAAAGTCGGCATATAGGCAGAAAGTCGGCATATAGACAGATACGAATACAAAAAAAAACGCACGAATAAAATAGGCAAAAAAGGCTACGTTTGTGCTCAGAAAGAGTAAGTTACGCTGGCATTCGATGCGTAGGCTTTTTTCGGAAGTATCGCGAAACGTCCGACTGTGTTGTGCTTAAAACGCGGGAAATTAAGTGCGCGGAATTGTGTGACTCGACTTCATCATATAAGTCAAAGATTGCGCTTCGATTCGTACATCTGTGCCCGGAAAGTGAGCACGGGAGAGAAGCCACTGAGAAGTTTAGATCCGCTCAGCCTGTAAGTAAACAGATTGCTTCACTGCTCTCGATTCCTTTTCATACTTGAGTTCTTTTTTGCTCATGCCGGAATATCAAACGCGGCCGATATTCTGTGCGAATACGCCAGGGTGCACGAAGCGGGGCATTTAGAGAAATCGGTGGCGTGTGATACGAGAAATGAAAGTTGAAATCGAGGATAAAGATTTTGAGATTTCCGAGATAATGAGATCGCTCGAAGCGAGCCTGGAGAAAATACCAACTTGCCCCATACGCACAACACTGAATCGTCTTTCAAATACGAGTACAGTGGTGTTTATATCAGTGAAAGAATTTCCTACGCCACAGGTTATGCTAAGTACGGCTGGGGCTGGCATCTCGCAAACCTTGGAATTACGCATGCCGAAAAGCTTCTTTAGAAGAACATTGATGAAGGGATATATTTACCCTTCTTCAGCGCTATTAACAAACTGTGGTTAACGCGCAAAATTAGTTGCAAATTAATGTAATCTACAAGATACAAGATGTAGCTTGAGGTCTCGTGTTTCATATCATCCACAGTGATTGCATATCAGTAATTGGAACTTAACGGAAACAAAACGAAAGAAAGTGCTCGTGTATTGTGGTCCCTTTACCAGGTTAATGAATCCAAATGGTAAATATTGATTCTTAGCACCCCACATTAGCGTGCTTGACAACCAGGTCATGGTTATTTAGTGCAAAGTTAACTATTTATTGTTTTTTGTAGACTGTAGAAAAGCACGTATTTTACGAAACAGCAAATGATTACCTGCGCATTCATAGAGTTCGAGAAAACACCTTACTCTTCACATTGTCAGCCGTCAGCGCGCCAGCGACATTCAACACACTTGGTCGATCCTCTCGTCTTACCTGCAAAGGAAAATACAAAATGATTAGACCATAGATGTTGCAAGTTCTAAATTAACGTATGTAATAACAATGGGGGCAATGAAGCAGCAGCGCATTGCCTGATGCTAAAATATATGTGTGAACACTGCCTACTCGCACGTTCAGTAATCTTGGTCCGAGTTTCAAGGCGTTCGGATTTGAAAGATGCTACAATGCCTTTAGTGTTTTGAATCAGCTACTGCCATCCAAACGTCCCTAACACCTTACTCAGGTAACGCGCATGCACTCACACAAAAGAACATCATAGGTTTATTGTTATGTGCTAAAACTGTATTTCAGCCCTTCAAGCTTAGTTCGCGATTACCTTTCATTCGAGATAAATGCAGTGTAACACAAACAGTATGTTTTCCTATCTTAATCTTACATCCCTGTTAGAAGCATCAGTATTGTTATACATTGTTTTCTTTAGTTAAACAGTTCTCGTGCTCGAGGGCATATCCGCATTCTAACTTCTGTGCACAATAATGAAATAACCTTAAATAAAACACACAGTTTGTCGCTTATGAAAAATATGCTGGCATATCTCTTTGTTGCATGAAATCTCTGGTCATCCGGAATCGACCGGCTTGTTCTTGCGTAGCACTATTACTGCGCATTCATAGTTTATTATGTTGACATGTAGTGGCGGTGACACTTAGTGACAACTTAAATAAACAAATAGGTCACAGGCAGTGCACTTCTACTCAACTGTTTGTTCGTCTTAGGTTGCTTCATGCAAGGTGGCGAAGCGACCTTGTTAATGTCAGCCGTATACTATCGAAGTGAGGCATCCCGGTGCTATATATCTATATGGATTTAAGCATATATTTGTTTTTTAAGTAGAACGTTATGTTTGTTTCATAACTAAGTGAATAATAGATTGCAACTCGTTTCCACCGCGACACATCAGCAGTCGAAAGCAGTGCCGCCATCACGAGGGCGTATCGCGCGGCTGGCGGCGTCTTAATGGAAGCCGAATTCCATCGTACTTCCGCGCTTCGCATTAATCTTGGTGAAGAGTCGTCGTGGCAGCGTCGGCGCGATAAAAAGGCGAACGCCCAAGACACGTTAAAAAGGAAAAGGAAAAGAAAGAGACGTGCTTTGGGAGGGGGCAGAAAAAAACTCTGAGATCCGGGCGCACACACTCTTGCGGTTGCGCGCACATATAGGTTAGGTCAAAGAATTGATGTGGATCAGACCCAGAGAGACGTCCGGAGGAAAAAAAATCAGTCGAGTAAGGAAAAAGAGCTCGAGTGAGAAACGCCAACGCAAGCAACCAGGCAACAAGCGCAAGACGCCACCGCCTGAGAATGCTACTTTGCCGCACACTGGATGAGCATAAGGAGAAGCCGCACTGCCGCTTGCATCGCATGCCAAAGAATGTCGCGGCTGGGAAGTGAGCTTTCAAGTAGATTGCTTTTCCCCACAAGGCCAGCGTGCGGAACCGTCGGGCGGTGCTAGTAATTTAGAAGGAACGTTTCTACCTGCCAAGATGCCGGCGCATAAATATCCTCGCTTTGGGATGAGGCCGCTTTCTGTGATGCGGTCTCTCTCCTCGTACAACTTTTTTTTTTTACCGCGAAGGTCGTCCTCTTGCAAGGTATTACGTAAATCGAATGCACTTTAATCGAGTAGCTCGGGCTTGACTCTTACGGCTGAACCACATGAAAAATTGTGCCTCCCCGATTAGCTCAGCGTTTACCCCGCTTCCTTTGATCGACCCGTAAATGTCAGGTTGGTCTGCCTTCGCCGACTCCACTTTTTTTTTTACTCGTTCATGTATTACTTTGATGCGATAAAATGTGGCCTTAGATGCTTAACCATTGCGATGAGCTTTATTTATTCCCAAGTGCTGTTATACATAGAACGCTTCATCTTTTGCTAAGAAAATTAGCGCATGTTCACGAATGTGGCTTTGCGACGATCGTTTTTGGCACTCGTGTTATGCACGAGACGACATTCAGTGGCACGTCCCTCGCGGAAGCCTTCTCAAGCAACGTTGTAGAACTGAATACACGTCCTGCAAGATCTAGGATCTAATTCCGTGCTCACTGCCATGCGTCGGCAGGCACCACAGCGAGTTTTTACGACCTAATGGCGGCAGAACTATCAGAAAACGGAATCAGCTGGTATTTCGGTCGCCTGCTGGCATTAATGTCTAGTGCCAAGTGCCTTACTTTTAACCTAACCGCGCCGCCCTACATTACACCTATTTTCCTTTACTTTTCCCTGGTTCAGCCGAGTTAAAATAACGTCAAGAATAAACCTCGAAACAGCAACGAAGCTTCACCTCAAACACGTGGCAAGGAGTAGCCAGTAACGTTTTATGGTTCCGGCGAGCACGGCCATCATGCTTCTTTTTTTTTTCTCGATGCGCTCATTTAAAACAGATTAACGTTCCATTAAAGCGCTTCTGTAATTCGCGGTGTTTATCGCCACCGCTTCCACGGACAGCGCCATCGCGCGGCGCCAGCATCGATCAGTTTGTGGAAAAAGAAGTCCGACGTGGCAAACGTCGCGCCCTCCTCCTCTCCCCGCTGCCTTTTCTTCCGCACTTCTCTCGCACCAGGAATCGCGTCCATTAGTGACGACCATGCAAGGAAGGGTCTGTGGGGATCGGGACGCGGCCGAGCGCTGCCGCAAAATGCTGAAACGCCGAAACTCTCTCTCTCGGGACACACGACGACGCGAACCCTTTCCCCGAACGCCCTCTGCACCCGCGCTTCACTGGAGTTCTCTCGGCTGGCCGCTTGATGACTGCTGCGGACTCGGCGGAATTCGACCGAACGCCCGCCCGCGTGCCCGAACACGCGCAATCAGGAGGCTGCTAGCTGCATGCAACGTCCGAACGGTCGCGCTTCTTTACCTCCGCGGCGGGGCATTACTTTCGGCAACACACCCTACCACGCACCGCTTTCCCCGAAGCCAATGCGTAGCGCTATATTGCTCGTATTCCACGCGATGTCCATGTTTCATTACGCCGCAGCCGTACCGTGACAGTTAAGGCTGAAATTTGGGCTAGTTGGCTTTGACATTAATGCATTTTACTAGCGGGAATAACGAAGGGACGAAGAGAGATGCACACAGAACGATCGCTAGCGTTGTGTACGCACAGGACTAGCGATCGTCCCGTGCCTTCCGTGACATAGGCGATGTGTAGAAAAAACGGATGTGTAGAATTTAGAGGGTAGGAAAGGAAATGGAGGCAGCTATTTTCAAGTCGGAAAGGCTATCTCGGCTATCAAAAAGAAACAAAATAAATAGAAAAGAAGAGGACGTCCATGTAGCCCCGCCGTTGATGTAATTTGCTTTTTTTTTACGCCTAGAGCACTACACAAAAGGAGACGTCTTTAATATTACAGAGGAATGCGTCATTATGTCGCAATAAGTCAGCCCCACGTTTCTTGCAAAGCAAGTGGAACTTAGTAATGCATGAGAAAATACGCGAGTGAAGGCTCATTTTTAGAGCTATACTAGCTTCACGTGACTACTAAACATGAAAAAAGGAAGAAACTAGACGTAAACCTCATCTCTTACTTCACTATAAGGGACAAGAAGCATTCAAGGTCTCGTAAGATCTTCGATAGATTGCCTCGTAAAGCGAAAACAAGACAGCCACGCCAACGCCATTTCTCTCTACTATGCAAAAAAAAAAAAAAAATATTGCATATGAAAAGCAGTCCCGCCGTGAATTCCGCATTCGCATCCATTGCGTCTCCCCGCCTTTCGGGACAGAGACCGATGTGCATACATATGACTTCTGACCGCGACCTCGAAAGGCTGGCACGTTATGACCGGCGCATTCAAGACGACGTCGTGGAGACGTTGCCTCTCATCTCGAAACGCGGCACACGCGCTGGAATATTTTATGAATACAAGTCTCCCGCGTTTTTCTCACGCATAACCCTTCGCTGTACCCGCAAATAAAAATGACCCGGGGAAAAAATGAATATAAGAAGCGAAGGTCCGCAACGAAGTGTACCGCACAGTCGTCGCTATAAGAGGCAAAAGAAACGCGCTCGCTAGCGTGTAGTGAGATGAGAGAGGTGTTTAGGGGAGAATAAGGCCAGGCGTAAAGCCTTCGGGCGCGTGCTAGAAAGACGTCGTCGCCGTCAACGCGCCGCGGCCGCAGAGGCGTCGTATATCAAGCGGGCCCTGCCGCCGCCGCCGCCTTCCCACCCTCTTCCGTCTTCACTCTCGGCACTGCTTTTTCCGGGTCGGCCCGGTCTCTCCGGACTCTGGCTGCTGCAGTAGTGGCGTGGCGGGTGACATCTTGCAAGCGCACCACCCACAGACGGCTTCTACACCCAGGCCGCGGCTTCGGGAACCGTGAGTGTGGTGTTCCCGAAGCCTATGCTGACGGCATGGGAGCAAAGTGCGACGAAGTGGCAAAGAGGCGCTGGAGGAAGGAGGAAGCACCGAGACGTCGTGCTCCATTCCTCCCACCTTTGGCACGGCGCCACGTCTCAACCCCGGGCGCCCTCTGCACCTCGAGTTCTAACCTAATTATTCCTTTCCTCGGGCCGCCTGTAGTCTCGCCTTTCCACCAGTCCCCCTCCTCCTTGACCTTTTTTATCAGAAGAAAATGGGCGAAAAGAGCCTTGCTGTTCCTCTCAATTCCGGTCGTTAGCTACTGGTCGCACGGCGCATGCGCAATAGGGGCATTATAGCGACGTGTATTTTTTATTATCTTTTTGTCATCGCTGTGAGTCACGTGCGCAAACTCCCAGGCTACGCACGGTTCATTACTCGACCGTGTACTTACATTCGTTCATGTAATGTGTGCACCTGTCTCTTTCTTATCGCTTGTGTAGCACAAAATAGCGAGTTTTAGTACCGCGTACGTAGCGTTCGTAACATACATGGAGTGCGTGCGCAGAACTTCTGCTCATGCGCAATATGCGGAACAAGGCGTTCTCACTTACGCAAATCCGTTACGGGCGGCGCTACGTACGCGGCACTGAAGCTCACTAATGTGACTCGAAAGCTCGAATGTGACAGCACTAACATGCTCCTCTTTGTACGTACGCATCTACACGAAACTTAACGTTGCCTTCTATCTTATAGAATTGATTTCGCACGTTTGTCCGCCTCGAATCGGTTCTTTTGTATCCCAGGTGACAGCTATACGAAAACTAACGTGACATAGCTTAGCAAAATAAGAAATGCACGCCGACAGAAATAAAAGGTTGTTGCTGCAAAACACGTTTCGCCTCTCAAAGACCATTGCGAGGCTTACTCGCAATGGTGCATCGCGTTTACCGGGGCTGCACTCTATTGTCAGCATCGATTAAACGAGATTTCGTAAAACCTTCGATTCGAAAAGAAAAAAAAACAGTGTGTTGCAATTTTGTCGAGCGGAAAATGCGACTAAATGTGGCTTACATCTGATCAAGGTGTAATTAACTGTACGTTGAAATGCAAGAAAGCGTCCATTCAAACGCGCAATCTTGCTGTGCGGCGAATGAATTAGGAATACACGCCGTGTTCTCTGAAACCAAACAGCGGACTTAAAGTAAATATTGTGCGTCGCCGAGACTTGACGTAGAATAAACCAAAACACTTACGATCCAACGCCCTTTGTGCTCATCAAAGGCACAGGGCGAAATTCACAAAGCTGTTCTTTCGCTCGTGCACATCTATAGTGGCTGGTTGCCTTCAGTAATTATATCTCACGCATCAGGATTAGCTAAAATTTTATCTGACAGACTCCAGGTTGGGTGTTATTGTAAATATGGACCGTAGTTATTACGTGAAAAGAAATAAAAAGCGATACGAGTTAATACGTGTTTTTTGCACTCTTTGCAACAACAGCGACACTCGCTTGAAAGTGTCGATGTCGAAAAATAAACGAAAAGAAAAAAAAAGGAAATCGTTCTCTCGAATTATCTTCTTCAGAACTGCAGATGTCCTCGCTAGCTCATTGCGGCGGACGATCCGCTACCTGCGACGCGGAGGCACCTTTGCCAACCTGCCTTAAAAAATTCAGACCGATCGATTTGTATCTCGCAAAAGCCATTCGTGCTTATGGCGACGATAGCACGTACCGTCCATTACGCCATTTTCAGACACGTAAATTTGCGCGAAAGCAAATGAAAAAAAGTACGAAGTGAACCTCTTGCGCGGCTCAGTTTCTTTTTTTTTTTTTTTTTGAGTCGATACGTCGCGACGCGGTGGAAGTAAAAACGCAGTCAAACAAGGTACGCTCATTGCATGTGTTTTGACTCGAAATCGAATCTTTCTTTTTCTATGCACCGAGGCAGTGGTAAGCTTTGCCGTTCATATCTCGAGAGAGGCGAACGGTGTTTTTCTTGGTAGGTTTCGATATTTTCTGTTTTTAACGTCGTGCTTTGCCTTTTAATCGGAAAGCTCTGCGTCTTGAACCGAAATGTAGGCTAATACAACAACGAGCATCCGTTACAGCGCACTACTTAACCAAACGACACGCGAAAAAAAAAGTTATCTCTGCTACCCATTACCTGAAAGAGATTGCAAAACGCATTTCCAGGGTGCTTACGTTAGGAAAAAGAAGCGAACGCGTCGCAGTAGCGATGCTTATTGCAAAATGCAAGGAAGTCCACGCGAAGGATTTCCGTGCTTATACCCGGGAACAAGCCCTAAGCAAGATATGGCAAGGCTCATAATGAAAGTTTACTCTGAATTTTAAAACTAACAATAACAATAATTCTTGGGGATTTGCGTAGCAAAACCAAGACATGATTATGAGGCACGCCGCAGTGGAGGACTCTGGGTTATTTGTTACCATCTGGGGCTTTTAAAGTGCATCTAAATCGAAGTAGACGAGGGTGTACTTGCATTTCTCGCCCATCGAAATGCATCCACCATGGTCATACCCGCGCCCTCGAGCTCGGAAGTACGACACCTTATAAAATGGCGCGTCTATTTTGCAACTAAGATCAGCTAGTCAGAGCATAGCGCAACTTACACAGCAAAATTACAAATACGAAAATAAGGTCAGCAAAGCAAAACAAGTGAGCAAGACAACTTTCATATCATTTCTTATAACAATTATTTCAGGAAATATTGGTGCATATATGAGGCACCATCTTCCAATCCTCTCCGATATACTTACATGGGCTCGTAGTGGTCATAAAAGAGAGAAAGATCGCGAAAAGAAAACAGTAAAGCATGAGAACCCAATTCACATACAAATAATATAAATGTTTGCAGTGTTCTTGAATATTATCAAGTTTATGGTATGAACAGGAACCGACTACATTAGCTGTCATAACACACTCAAATGTCAGTTATACTGCCAAATTGCCTTCCCTGTGGGGAACGATGAAGCGCAAGCTGTGTCGTCGATTATTTTGTTAAGACACACACACACAATCATGTCACAATCCCTTAGTAATCGTTATAAACATCCTAAGATAACAGGGACTCCGCGAAAATCAGATTACGCGGCATGATGACATAGGTATTGCGAAATTCTGTAGTTAAATATCTTCAAAAATAACATGCCGCCCCGTATCGATAAAACTATGCTATCGCAAAGCTCGCTATTACAAGAGGCGTACACCCAAGCTGATGCAAACGAGCCAGTGTTCTGGCAACAGACGTGTTTCGCGAAGGTGAACTGTCTCATTATGAAGGCAAAATATGGCACGCACCCGATTCAAAGAAGCCGCTGCAACCGCTTAGAGTTACACCCTTCGGGTATTTTTCTTCGGCGCTCCCATCAACAACGCAGGCACCGTAGAAAGCTCATTTCGCGCACTCAGAAGAGTTGTTTCATTACGGGAAAATGACATACATCGGCCGTGCTTTCCCTTTCGCGTGGCAGAAAGTCCCCTCGTATATAGCGCCGCAGGCACTAATGAAACGCCCGGCGATGGTTCCTTAAAAGCCCACCCCATCTCTACATCCAGCTCCTTCGCACCTGCCCACCTCATCCCCTGAGGAAAAGGGATGCTTCGTCCCACAGCGCTGTAGCCCTCCACATCCTTACCGAGACTAGGCTGTGCTTTTGCAGAGAAGAGACACGCGAGCCAGCCGAAGCGAATCCCGCCCTCTTGCTGCGCTGATTGAAACAAATAGCCGATCTGGACCCCCGTCGCTACCGGTAATTATCACACGCTTCCCGTGATTCGCTCCAGCGCACCTTCCCATGCAAAGGAAGAGCCTCGAGGATGTCCCGTTCCTTCGCCGCTTGACGGCTGCTGTTCACTTCGCTGTCACTCTCACTGCTCAGCCTCCCAAGTCTGTACTGTGCACGCACATACAATCGGGGTTGCGTGCACAACCGTGTTTACCCATTACATGGAAAAGCCTGTCCTGTCCAGCGCAAAGAGATACGGTGGTTCGTTCCAGGCTTTTAAAATAATAACAATGAATATATATAACAATGAACAATGAACACGAGCGATCTGTTAAAAATAATTTGACTTTTCATCTGCCTATGCATTGTAGGACCTGTGCCTGTGAGCCAGTGCTGTCTAGCATTCGAATTCTGGGCAGAAGTGGGAATGCGCTGGCGAGAGAACTAATGGAGGCTTATCATATTAAAAAGAAAGACCGTGAATGTATCAGTGACACTTCTGTTGTTCTGCGCAGTAAGGAAAGACTGTTCTTAGATACTTGGTTATGATGGAATATGTTTTGGTATCCCGATCCTGATTAGTATTGCCGACTGTCATGTGCATTGCGCCTTCGCGCGCCACTCGGCTGTGTATATATGTAGGAAGACGTTTCTGAATAAAGCTTAGTTGCGAGTAGCGCCTGTCCTGTACATCAGTGTTCCTTCTCAGTCCTTGTCGATTTTCGCGCTAGCTAATTTTGAAGAATATATGGGGTTTTACGTGTCAAAACCACGACATGATTATGAGGCACGGCGTAGTGGAGGGCTCCGGATATTTCGATCATCTGGTTTTCTTTAGCGTGCACTGGCATCAAAGAGTAGACGGGCCTCAAGCAGTTCGCCTCCATCGAAATGCGAGCGGGATTGAACCCACGACCTTCGGGCCAGGGCCGTAATCACTGGGCCACCGCGACGTACCGTGGAAAAGAAAGTTGCAGGCTTGTACCACAAAATTCTCCTCGCTAGATTCTTGCTGCTGTTCTTCTATTTTTCTTCTATTTCTTCTGAAGGTCTAGTTCCTCGTTGAAACGCTCCTTTATTCGTTTTTACCGGCATTCTTTATATGGTTTTGCATCTCTACTGCAAGCTCTTTCGTCACGTGTCTCCTACTGAAGGCCTGCGCCATATTCTGAGCACGGCATCATCATTGCCATCATTGCCATGCGCAAAGCTCTGGAAATCTGTAGGTAATGTGAGCGCCTGCATAGTGTCACGAATTACATAAACCGTATTTCGCCGATGCTTAAGAAATGTTAAAAGCAAGCTAGCGGATTGTGTGTCAAGATGATTTTGTTTAGATTCCTTCATTGTCTACAATAACAGATCTCGGGCTCTTTGTTATTATTAATTCTGGTATGTTAATCGTCTGCTCGACAATGATGATCACAAAAACAAACAATACTTTTTCATACCCTACACCTCTCCTCTGCGTCCCTGCGTATTTACTTTCACAATACTTTCTCGCCTTTTTTTATTTTATTTTTGTTATGTCATGGTTACATAAACATGCACTCGGCACAAATTGAAGTCTTTTTGACGACACAATATTATTCTTTAAAAGGTTACATCATTTTTACATTTAAACATCGATACTCTCATTGTTTTCACAGGCATCGCATATAAAGGGAATTATATATTTTCATCACGCTGCCATCCTCTGCCTGTGTGATATCTTGCTTTGCGCAGTCCCGAAAACACACATTTTGCGTGTGTGAGGGCTAGTTATTGATTTGTACAACTATGCAAAATAGTCTTCAACCTCACGGGGATTTCAAACGTCATACCCTCCTCTCCTCTTCTGCATCCTTCTGTTTCCTTTCTTCCATATTTCTCTCTCGTTCCTTTTTCTACCTTGTTTTTCAGTAATACTTTTATCTTCAGTGCCGGTCAGTCCTTTCAAGTTTCTTTTTTTTTCATTTAGATGAATTGTTTAATAACTCCGTCCAGGATCGTACAACATAACGCCTCTTCGAAACCGTCTGGCCAGCTTAATTTGGACCAACTTCGTTTCCGGCTCCTGCCCAAGCTAATCTTGGTTACAGGCTTGATGTCTCATGATTTCTCATTACGCGGTGAAACAGTAGTGCCGTTTTCTTCTCTGCAGCGTCGGTGACCTTGATAGTTCCTCGAACGCAGTCGTGCCGAACACTCTTTTCTTGTTTTTATTTTTTTTTCAGGAACATTACGTCTGTCTCTGCGTCTTCATTTCCGCCCCCTGGATCTATCGAATGTTGGGCTCCTGCCGCCAACTTATTCCTACCCGTCTCCGACAGGATGGGCGAAGCCGGCTTATTTGGGTCGCACGTTTCGGCTCTCAACGTGTCTGGTATCTCTATGCCACAGATAACACGTTGGTAACTGTTTTCACAAGAGCTTGCTCTTCCCTTGCTTTCATCTCTCCTCACTTGCTTGCGTCGGTCCTGATTTCTTCAGCATACATGATTTGATGTTACCCAATACAAATACTTTTATCTCTCAAAAGTATGAGATTGATAAAAATTGAAAACTTCATACAAAATTATAATTTACGGAGAATATTGCTTTGCGGCACCGCCTACTTTAAAATTTGCACGGTAATTGCCAATACGAATAACACTTAACAACAATTTTATTAAGTGAATTTTAATTAATGTATTCGAGGGACATGTAGTGGTGTAACTGAAGTCACTCAGTTGTGAAAACCGTTGCCATTTGCTGGAAGCTTTCTCACAGGAGCACCAGTTGCAAGAAATACATTACAGTTTTAGCCAACATTTTAGACAAAAACACTTTTCATAGCGAAGTTTTTCGCAGTAAACAGCTATTCGGAAAAAAATTATGCAATTTTGCTGCAGATATTAACAAGAACTTTCCCTAAATTTATAGCTATTTGAGAAGTTTGTATGCAAAACGCTTAGTGGCAAATATTTGGGAATCATTGATCGTCGCCGTGCACTGTCTAGCGCCCACAACGATTTAAAGCATAGTAACGATTTCCTGTTATGTAGTACTGTTCTCCGTACGGTAGTTTTTTACAAATAATCCTGCATTTATTTTTCCCTTAGACTGTATTTCCGCCTCTCCACTCTATAAAGTACAAATGTACACTGACGGTCCCACAAAATCAATATATAAATAAATAAAGCATGGTCAGTGAAATAAGAAACAAAAAGTTATTTCATCTCCAATTATTCATATATTACTGGAATCAGAGGCAGTTGCTACCGAAACATGTGGTACTGTGACAGACATGGCTTTGTGCCTTTGCGTACGTTTTACGAGCGATTAAAAATTAATCACAACGGCACCATTAAGAGGGCGCTTAATGGTAGTGGGCTACAAGTGTCCATTAGTAAATGCACGTGATTTATGGATCGTACATAGAGAAACCGCTAAGCGTCGATGAATGCAAAAAGCCTGCATGCTAGCGATCTATCAGTCGAGGTCTCACGCCCACAGCGTATTCGTCACAAGGTCACCGGACCTGCAGGCTGTTGGGAAAGACGGAAGGCCCTCTCCGAACCAAAGTTTAGAAATTCCTTAGGTACGAAAGAAAACAAAGAAAAAACTAGATACGCGTAATAGCCGATTTGCAGCTGTGCAAGCCAATAATTCTCTGCTTCACAAATTCACGAAAGAAAAAATATTGACATCCACACAGCTAGCGACACGTGTGTTACAAAAAAATATCACGCTGTACGGTATTTTTTTTTACGAAAGAAGTCTTATATAAAAAAAACCTGACAATGGGCTAGTTGGTTAAACATAATCAACATTCTTTGCGCAAAACTACAAAAAAAAGTACTGAATACGGCAAGAAAAGACACGTACATGTTGTTTTCGGGCGTCGTAGAAAGTCAGGAGACGTAGTAGGAAGATATAGAATAATTTAATTAAACTCAATCACTTGGATGCCACACAGGCTACACGACGCCACACAGGCGAACACGCACGAGAGTCTTACATCGTCAACGTCGTCGTCTTCTTCTTCCACTGCTCACACCAGCGCGCGCGCTTTTCATAGAGGCCCTAGCGATGTGCTAACATACAGAACACCTCAGCGCAAGCCACCAACTGTCACAGCTAACAAAAAAAAAATAATCATAAAACTTTATATTGACATGCGTACTTTACGTTTTTCTTGTGCACCTTCTTTCACCGGCTATTCTGACGGTGCGAAACAGCGTTATTGTATGGGAAGCTTCTGTAATCTTATTAAAATTTCCAATCAAATTGCATGCAATCAAATTGGAATCAAATTGCATATGGCAAATAGTCGTGCGCACTCTACCCGCCACAGTGGTCTAGTGGTTATGGCGCTTGTCTGCTGACCCGAAGGTCGCGGGTTCGAATCCCGGCCGTGGCGGCCGCATTTTCGGTGCAGGCGAGAATGCTTGAGGTCCGTGTACTTAAATTAAGGTGCACGTTAAAGAACCCCGGGTGGTCTAAATTTCCGGAACCCTCCCCTACGGCGTCCCTCATAATCATGTCGTGCTTTTTGGACGTTAAACCCGAACAATTATTATCGTGCGCGTTCTTGAATTAACGAGGAAACCAGCGGTATCGCTTAAACGTACGATGACGCACGTATGAAAGACAACGCGTCATCACCGTAGATCAGATTTCGATTACCGACGACCCTGATCACCGCTATCGTTGTACTGCGAGTGTTCTTTCTTTTTGCTGCACAAACTTCGACCAATAAAAAGCGTCTCGTTTAACTTAGGCTTCGGGTGTCCGTTTTCTTCAGCATTACAAAAACGTAGCATTATCGATTCAGGAATTTACCCAGAGACTATATTATATTTGAAACGATGTTTCTATGAAGTAATCAGGAGGTTAGTAATTAAAAAAAGCATACCGGTCGATTAATCGACAATTCGAGGCACCGTGACAACAAACACGAAAGTCCACTTATGCAGAAATAATCTAACTAGACGTTAATTTAGCAAAAGGAATAAGCGGTTTCTTTTTTTTCGTCCACCCGGTGCGGTAGCAGGAGCTTTCCATGAAATTCGGGGCAGTTCGTTTCCCAGTCACCGCGAGTATCGTCGTGAAATATCACCGACATCATTACCAGCATCGCTACTGCTTATGTATTCTCAGTCAATAGCCAGACAATCGAACATTACCTTTGTTTTCTGCCCATTAATCTTCGGTCCCACTCTTGCATTTTCTCCGCTTAGACGCTAAATCATTTCTTGCGAGTTACAACAAACGTTCATGCGCATGACAGTGTCACGCGCAAAACCGAATGTTTCTGAGATATTCTTCATTCATTCTCATTCCTTGTCCCTCCCAGTTTAATAGCGAGAATGCTTATTATAAGCGTACGGTAGGTACGGTAGCAGGAGCTTTCGATGCTGAATAGCGTTGAAGATATGGTGTCTCCTTGCCTGACCCCACTTCGCTCGATATTATTCAGCTTTCTCCATAAGCAATTACAATAGCAGTGTTACTGTTAAGGTTATTTGCTAAGATATCCGCGCACGCTACAAGATCTTTCTGGCTACGCAATTCCTCCATAACTGCTACCATTTTTACCGAATTGAACGCATTTTGGCATTTTTTTCCTTGCAGATAAGCTTTATACTTCGCAGATTTCCCAATTTTCTTATGCCCTGAACGCGACTCATCGCTGAACGTCGCTTTCGTAAAAAAGAAAGCGACAGCCTTTTCTCGGGGGATATGAAAAAGCAGTGCTGCACTGTTTTTATTAGAGAGCGTTTGTATTGTCGAATATTTCATGAAATACTGAAAGGGGGATCATCGGCCCATATTTATTTCATATTTTGACCTCTTCTTTAATAAATTATTACGATTTTGCCATTGTTCCGTGTCTGCCGTACACTTGATGTCTTTAAGTCCACCCCTACGTGGTCTCCGGATCGCTTTTAGCGTACATGAATGTATAAATAAAATCAATCGCAAAAACATTTTAAGCAGCATCTCCATATTTGATTAAGTGTTATTATTCTATATTCAGCGGCGCTATCGCAGAGGCGGTCAAACCGCAGTGAATGTTGCAGACGCAGCTCCTGCATCCTTTCTGTTCCTACTTTCAATCGATATCGTCATGCGTAATATATCGTTATTCATGAATATCGAATATCATGAGGCTTCACCAAAACGTATACCCTTATCGATGACCTGCCCTCCGCTAATGATATGCTCGAAGTCGCTATTGAACCATTCTATTTCCTGCTACGTTATGGAGCATATGAACTCCTTTTAAATACAGGCACCATTTGTTTATTTCTTTATTTGTAGACCTCCGTAAACGCAGACGGTTTCGCGAGCGCCCGCTTTGAAGACAACTGGGGATTACTACGAGCACGTTTCAAGTGCTCTCGTGCTGTAGTCATTAAAACTCGTTCAGTAGTCCCTTATCAGTGGATGTCCATGCGGCCTTAGAGGACGAGGAGTGTAAGCTGACATGATCGCGAATGAACGGGCACGTGGAAGCGTTTGTAGACTTTCAATTTAGGCTGGTATCGCGATTCGAGCTTTACAAGTGAACTGGTTCTAGGGGATGCTAACGTTTTGCTATACGAGCAAGTCAAATCTAAATATGCGTGATACTCACTAACTTTTGAAGAAAGGGGTACGTGCTACCATGATTTTTACTGGATTTGGCAGTCCATTCATTTTTTTCGAAGCACTATACTACAGAACTTCTAAGAAATCCACATGTTATTACGCAGGACTGTAGTTGTGACAGAAGGAAATTCTAGCAGATATCTTGATGTCACTTTTTTTTTTACAAAAACATTCTCAACCTACTCATTCCTGCGGCAGTTTCTGCAAATAAACAAGCAATGGTGGTGAATGCGTGCCAGAGCTTTCCTGTGAGCTACACGGCGATAGCTCATAAAGTGGTTTCCTGTAGCTGTAATGTAACGTAACGTAACGTAACGTAACCGAGGTGCTATACCTTCGTCGTAGTAGCGACAAAAACGCAACTGTTGCCGATTTCTTGGTGTCTGAACTAACCATAGCTTACAAACGAAGCTTGGATAATCTTACCAAATGTATCGGACGAGAAACTAATTTTCGTCGAAGCTATAGCTTTGGTGTATCTCTCTCTCTCTCTCTCTCTCTCTCTCTCTCTCTAAATTCTGCAAAAGAGCACGCAATAATAATGTCCCACCGAGAGATAAACTACACGTTTCAAGCAGCTGCGAATAAAACTAAAATGGGCATGTGTTATGTTACGCTAAAATGCTATGGTATGCTATAGCAAACCAGAGTTTCAATTATGAGGTCAAACCGCGACAGTCAGGAAAAATAACATGCTGTCAGATGCGTACGCTAGTTCTCATTATCAGATCCTTACTGCAGATATTTTTAGCAGATAAAAATGCATTTACCTGCACTCAGTTACGGTTTAGTTCGGTAAGCACCTCGCAATATTCTAGTTAATAATCCATCGAGAATACGCCATAAAGAATGGATTGTTTTTACAAGCCTAGCTTCCGTTCTCTTACTCTATTTAACAACGTGTTTGCGATAATAGAATTAGGCATCCTCCCCTGATCACCTTCAATCTATTAGAACCAGCCGTCTGTGGTTGCTGTCGCAGCTGCGACGATGGAGGCAGTAAAATATTGCCGCAGCATCGACTCACGAAGGCGAGCGGCACGAATAAAACAGTTTGCCCGTCACGTGCCCACCCGGAATGGGCGACGACAAACACGCAAGAAAAAGACCGCAGCGACAAAGAAAAAAGCGTCTTCTTCGGACTCACTCTTTCTCCCCTTCGCGCGGAGCTCGCCCGAATGGCGCGGCGAGAAAGAATGTTCCGCGCTGCAGATTACACCCGCGAGAGCCGACTTAATGGGACGCCGGACCAGCGTGACGTAGCCGGGATCCACTGATGCGTTAAGGTTACTCCATTTCGGTCGTTCAATGTTCTCTTTCCGTTATCTTCCTGCTTTTCTTATTCTGACATTCAGTTGTCCCTTGTCCCGCGCAATACCTTCCTCTCCCGAGCGGTTTTTCACTCTTCTTTCTTTTGTATGCGACCGGTGGTCGACCGTGACTGGGCCAAAGGGGCCAACGAGGTATATATACGGCACCAGTAGGCCTTCGCCGAGAAGAGCCGTGGAACCACTTACCGACGGTGCGAGGCGCCTTTGTCATTCCCAAGGTGCGCCACCGCGCCGCCGCCCCGCTGCCGGCGGTTGCCCCACACCGGTGCTCAGACCACGGTGGAGGCCCCGACGTGACTCTCCGGACAGGGCTACGTAGGCAGCCCGGGACAGAACAGAGAAGGCACTGGCGTATACACGAGTCAGCTGCCCACCCTTCCCGGGTACCTCTGCTTTTTTTTTTCTCTGTTAAGGGCCGGTCGCGGGCCCCTGGCGTGCAACTCTCATGACCCACACTGAGCCGACGTGCGAAGAATGCCCGCGGACGCGTTTGTTTTCCTGTCAGCAATACTTCTGGGAACACTCGTCTCCAGTCCTTTCTCCTCATCTCCTCTTATTTTAGTTTGTCCCTTTTTTGTTTTTTTCTTGTCTCCCTTTGAACCCTTGTTCCGTTCCACCCCTCACGCCTTGCTTACGCCTCGGAACATAAGGGGGAAATAAGGGCGAGCGAAAGGGGCTGACGACGTTCTTCGTCTGCTTGTTCCCTGGAAGCCCGTTTGTTAGGAAAAACCATTAATCAGGAGATCGTTCTTTTTTTTTTCGCCCTCTCCCCATCCTCCACTACCACAACCTCGTCCCCTTTCGTGACACTCCTCTCCCAAGTTAGCGCGGTGAAACTCCTAGCGATTCCTCCCCAACTCGGTGTTTTCATTTCACCACTGTCCCGTAATGTCAGTTCGCTCGCTTTCGCAATCGACCTCGTTTTCTTTCTTTTTTTACCTCCTTTCTGGCGTTCGCGTGCATCTCGCCTCCAAGTGTGTTCGCGAGACGTCACCCTTCGTATGAGTGGCACTTAAACCACTTTCGCGGAGATCGATGCCAGTCGTTGCATTGTCTTCGGGGGGAAATGACGAAATCTGGTGAGAGGGCAAATGGAATGATTGCGTTAAGTTTTGCTTCGTTATAGTTAGAGGGAAAATCGAGCTGGTATAGCACGTTTGTGCTCTTGTGTGGCAGCAAGGAGTTCCTTGCGTGCATTTGCTGCGTTGCTCAATATGCTCGGATGGAATTTCTTCTTCTTCAATCAGCCTTATGCAACGCCGAACAACAAATTATTTATTCCGGCAACTCCTCTCTAACTCTCTCGATCTCTCTCTCTCTCTCTTAATATCGAGGGAAAAAATAAAAGGAACAACGAAGACACGATGGTCGTGGCGTAATCTCTCCATATTACAATCACCATCGATGCATTCTTTCTTTTTTCTCTCTTATTAACCTGATGCAGGGAAATATCTGGATAAGCATATTTATTCTTCTTTGCGAAATGGAAACCGGATCAGAGCAAAATGATTCAACGTAAGCTCCCACAATTATTGAACGTTAACCCTAACAGCCATTGCAGGCGCTTCTATTAGAATACAGGTATTACGTTTTTAAGTGTTTAGGTAATTCAGAAAATACTCACAAAATGTATGGTGAAATATTGTAACAACGTTGAAACCGTCGCCTCCGTTTACCTGTGTCTCTCCTATGGAACGCCGCGCTTCACTTGAAATTCTCATAACCGGGGAGAAGCAGAATTCTTGCGAAAAATCTACAACTTCTAGTGTGCTTTCCTTGTGATGAAATACAGTGTATTGTCCTGGGTAGGCGTGATGATCTTCAGAGCACCGGAATTTCATTTTTAACCACGCCGACGCTCGAAACACGTTGTGCAACACGCTATTCATCTACTTGAACAACCAGAAAGGTTGCCGAACTTTACATTTATTTGATGACGGTCGCACGCCTAATCGTTCGTAGAACGGCGGCGAGGTTGCACGAAGAAACGGCTCGAGACACGTGGCCATCTACGTATCACGCATTTTGCTCACTTTTATGCGAAAATAGAATGAAGAAGGTTTAATCTTTCGTTCCGGGGTGTGCTTGTCGTCGCAACGCGTTTCACCCGTTGTCGCCCCCCTTCCACGAAATTGCTCCACCATGTAAAATATAAAAAACTAAAACTATTAAATGAAGAAAAAAGAAAAGCATGACAGCATAAATAAACTGTTCTTTCGCAGCTGCCTTGAAATTTTCTTCTCTTCCTTTACGCGAGTTTGAGCATATCAGACAAGTTAAGCAAGCTACGCGCGAATGTGTTTAGCATATCGTGAAAAGCCGCTTAGAATGCTTCTATATTTAGAGGCCGCATACATTATCTATGTAAAACAGTTCTGAAGACAGAGCGGCTAGAAGTTTATGCAGCTGGCTGTATTTCAATTTTTAAACATCCTACTCTGCATTCCTAATATGTGACGTATATAACCGGAAGTAACATTACCGGAGCATTTCAAGGCAAATCCACTTACATCGCAGAAGGTGCCTGAATGAAATCGCTAAGTGTAATTTAAACAAGCCAGCTCAGACAAGAGCCACGCATGGCAAAAGAGTAGAACATAGCGTCTTCGTCGAAGCTGGCAGTTAAATGAAATTACGGAGACAGTGCCAGCAGACAATTGCAGATCATGCGTATCAGGAATCTCAACAACACTGCTTAACCTTTGGCTTAAGTAGCAAGTTTAAGTGAGCGTTTCCGGTGGCCAACAAGAAAGTAATCTCCACAATAGTGCTTAAAGTATCCGTTCACGCATGTATGTATGTATGTATGTATGTATGTATGTATGTATGTATGTATGTATGTATGTATGTATGTATGTATGTATGTATGTATGTATGTATGTATGTATGTATGTATGTATGTATGTATGTATGTATGTATGTATGTATGTATGTATGTATGTATGTATGTATGTATGTATGTATGTATGTATGTATGCGAATAATACAAAGAAGCGTGAATGGTTGTCAGACAGCCAACGAAAAAAAGTCACCGTTTCGCCGCAAGAGTGAAGCAATGAATGCGATAGCAAGAAATTGGAATGTCGCACGAAGAACGACAAGCAGCTCGATACTTGCAGCGCGCCACTGAAGCACAAAGGACGCCCAAAAAGAACGCACAGGTATACGTGAACTAACAACTGTCACAGTTGTTACGTCTTTGTGCTTGAGCAACGCGCTGCAAGTGTCGAGAATCAGGCGCTCTTAGATATGTCTTTTCTTTTAAACTGCTGTGCGTAGAGTGACCCCTCTGCGTATACTGCCACACGGGGGCGTCTGATGCAAGGTGCGCCCGGTGCTGTTCTTTTTTTTTTCGTTCCACATCACGAGTGGGTACAGAAAGAGGCCACTTTCTCGTGCGCATCTCAAGGGAAGTTTTCAATTTGAAAGAAAATGTAGGAGAGTTGCGTGATCAAAAATATGCTCAAGCACCTCCGAGATCAGCGTACCACCAGCGGTAAAGGGTGTATATAAATAGCTCGTCGTTATGTCGCCGGCGCGTGTACGGCGTGTGGCTTAGTTGTCTAACGCAGCGCGCTGGGGAGCGAGAGGTCGCTGATTGGAATCCCCGGGTGGGTGCTTTGAATTTTTTTTATTTTGGTTTATTTATTAATATTAATATCTGGGGTTTAACGTCCCAAAACCACGATATGATTATGAGAGACGCCGTAGTGGAGGGCTCCGGAAATTTCGACCACCTGGGGTTCTTTAACGTGCACCTAAAGCTAAGTACACGGGCCTCAAACATTTTCGCCTCCATCGAAAATGCAGCCGCCGCGGTCGGGATTCGATCCCGCGACCTTAGGGTCAGCAGTCGAGCGCCATAACCACTAGACCACCGTGGCGGGGCTTGGTTTATTTATCTTTGTGCCTTTTTATATATATAGATACATATACAAATCCAGGACATGATGGCGACGGCCAAAATCCGCCGAGTGTATTCATATAATCGTTATCGCAATAAAAAAAAGTGCATTCATATGCCACAGGGGAAATACACATGCCACACTGGTTAGCTAGCTACCTTGTGTTGCAATCTGAAATGAAACCATTTTCCCCAGATTCCACGAGCGTTACCTGCGGCAACAAGGAACTCAGCCTAACGCTAACCTTTACAAATTACGTGGCGTGCTTTTTTTCTGGACGTTACCGCCGCTTTAATCTTCTTTTGTTCACTTTACTAAGAGAAGGGGAGCTTTGGGCGTTGCGTTTTCATAGCTCGCATGGAAGCTCGTTACACGGATCTTGACTTGTTAATAAGGAGTTGTGCTATTTCTGCTGGCCGTGGAATGAGTTCTCTTTTTGTTCATCTTGAACCGTGCTTTAATAAAGAAGTGTATTTTTTCCTCACTACTATTCCTGTTTCAGGCTGCCAGAACATCGTTCTTGATACGTTATACCAATTTTAGCTTCGTTTATTGTTCAGCGCTTCAGAACCTGCGATGCGAACCGTACATATTATATACCGGTGATAGTGCACGACTGGGTACAATGTACGCAACAATGAACAAAGCGAGCGTAAGCGCCTTTCTTCACAAATTATGAATAACGGTGGACATTTTATTACAGTTATTTTTACTGAAATGTGGTCTGGACTTTTCGAAGCACTTCTGTGCAGCATGTACGTTGAGAGAAAAAGATGAACAGGGAGGCTTTCCGGTTTATTACCATGCAAGGAAGCGTTGTATGATGTTTTAGGAAGTTTGAAACAAAAAACGCCAGGCCTGCGCTGAAACCGCAGCACAGTCACAGCGAAAGCTGGAAGAGCGGCGTTTCTAGAGCCCGTTGTAAGCTCCCTTGGGGCTATAATACAAGAACACTAGAAAGGTACCCACTACGCCATAAATCCCAATTTTTGTGAAGTTGAGAAGCACCTTCTAAGACATTATTTGTCATTCTGCGGAGAAGCGAGGCACCAGCTACACGTCTGTAAGGCATTATGTGAACTTTGTTGACGCGACGACTAATGACGATGAAGAATTATGGCTCAGCTCTTTGTAATGGGTTGGAAGCTTTAAACGGCCCAGCAGTTATGTAATTTGCATTGGTTGACGCCCAGTCGCCATTTCCCTCTCCCGTGATGCTGTATAACATACGTTGACGTGAGAGAGAGACGGGCGGGGGGCGAAGAACTTTACTGAGACCCCGAGGAAATGGATCATGAGCTTATGGGCTTCCTTGGCAACCAATACAAGTGCACTTGCGAGGAACCCACTACGCCATAAATCATTGTAATTTTACTGAGACCCCGAGGAAATGGATCATGCACTTATGGGCTTCCTTGGCAATCAATACAAGTGCACTTGCGAGGAACCCACTACGCTATAAATAGTTGTAATTTTTGTGAAGTAGGGCAGCAGGCACTGTGCCATTTTTCGTCATTCTACGGAGAGCGTTGGTACCTGCTAAACGCATGTAAGGCATTGTGCGCACTTTATTGATGCTGTGCCTGATGACGATGAAGAATTATGGCAGAGCCCTTTGTAATGGGTTGGAAGCATTCAACAACCTACTCGTTGCGCAATTCTCATTGTGTGGCGCCTGGTTACAGAATTCGCGTTGAGCGACACTTGGTGCTTATTTTACTCTTCTACCACGCTATATTGCATTTGCTAATGTGGTTCCTTCCCGACATGAAGCCTGTATAGGACCTTTTTGCAAAGCAGTTTCAAGCACCGGCATGGCTCAGAGGTTGAATACTGGGCTCCCACGCAGAGGGCCCAGGTTCGAACCTCGTTCCATCCTGGAATATTTTTCTTATTCGTTTTTTTTTCCTATTTCGAGCGATACTGGTTACGGACACCGGCGGCGGCGGCGGCGGACAACTACGGCGCCAAAAACGGCCGGTGAAATGATCCCATAACAGCTTTCGCTGTAAAATGAAAGAAATTGAGGGGCGGAGGAAAAGCAGGAAGCGTTGCAATGCGTTCACGCAGGTAGGCGAAATTGGAAAAGTCAGGCTCAGGCATGCTGGTGTTTTTCTTTTGTTGTTTTTTTAAAGGCGAAGCTGTTTGGGCCGGCCGTAAAAACTGGTGTGTACAAATGTGTACATAAAACTATCATCATCATGAACGGGTATGTCTCACAGAAATTGGGCAGATCTGGCTGATCACTGCTGGTCCACTAAAAATGAAGGAGGCAACAGACGGACGGCAAACACAAGACAGGTGTAACCAGTAATTGAGAAAAGCTTTAATAAACCGTCGGAATTAATCCAGTGATAAACACCGTGGCCGCACGTTTAAGCTTCGCAAAAGCATCCGTACGGATTGCTTCAGCGGTACGTACAACGAGAGAATACTAGGGAATGGGAAATGCAACGGTGGTTGTGAGAGACCCCGAAGCGATGGAAGCCCTACGGCGACAACGACGTGCCCGCAGAAACATGGGAGGTGCGAACGCTCGGTTTCAGCGCGAGTTTCTCTCTCTGGAGTTTGGACATCCGCGTCGTCTCTGTGACTGTTTGTGGTTTAACGTTTAACTCGAACCTCTCTGCGCTGAGAAGCAACCTAGAAACAACCCAGCATCACCTAGCTAAAGCCTAGCAACAACCTAGAAGCGACCTAGAAGCAACCTAGCATCACCTAGCTAAAGCCTAGCAACACCCAAGAAGCAACCTAGAAGCAACCTAGCATCACCTAGCTAAAGCCTAGCAACACCCAAGAAGCAACCTAGAAGCAACCTAGCATCACCTAGCTAAAGCCTAGCAACAACCTAGAAGCAACCTAGAAACAACCCAGCATCACCTAGCTAAAGCCTAGCAACAACCTAGAAGCGACCTAGAAACAACCCAGCATCACCTAGCTAAAGCCTAGCAACACCCAAGAAGCAACCTAGAAGCAATCTAGCATCACCTAGCTAAAGCCTAGCAACAACCTAGAAGCAACCTAGAAGCAACCTAGCATCACCTAGCTAAAGCCTAGCAACACCCATGAAGCAACCTAGAAGCAACCTAGCATCACCTAGCTAAAGCCTAGCAACACCCAAGAAGCAACCTAGAAGCAACCTAGCATCACCTAGCTAAAGCCTAGCAACACCCAAGAAGCAAACTAGAAGCAACCTAGCATCACCTAGCTAAAGCTTAGCAACACCCAAGAAGCAACCTAGAAGCAACCTAGCATCACCTAGCTAAAGCCTAGCAACACCCAAGAAGCAACCTAGAAGCAACCTAGCATCACCTAGCTAAAGCCTAGCAACAACCTAGAAGCAACCAGATTAGACTTCAGAATTGTGCAGCTTCGCTGTTTCAAACCTTGAGTGGCTTAGTGCAAGCTTCGCCATTTTGTTTTTGTTCGTGGATGCTCGCGTTGATAGCGTAAGACTACAATACTCTAAGGCTTGAATTCACAAAACCCTCTTACGTCAAAATACTTTATAACATAAAATTTCTGTCAGTCCTAACGCCGGACAAATAATTAACGAACGCGACCTGTCAATGGCAATGACAACTTACGAAAAAGAAAAAGAAACTTAGCAAATTTGGCAACAGGGCCTTATTGATAAACACGTGTTACGCTACACTCTTAATCAGGTCTCGCTTAAAGTGCTAGATATAGCCAGGAAACCGGTCATTTTTCGCCTGGTTTCCTGGATATAGCGAGGATTTAACCAGGACCTGATTAAGAGTGT
The DNA here is from genome assembly GCF_013339695.2 of Rhipicephalus sanguineus. Taxonomy (NCBI): domain Eukaryota; kingdom Metazoa; phylum Arthropoda; class Arachnida; order Ixodida; family Ixodidae; genus Rhipicephalus; species Rhipicephalus sanguineus. Next base: position 59,862,637 of record NC_051180.1, on the reverse strand, counting down.
AGAATCCCTAGTAAACAAAAAATCCAGCCAATATTTCAGTTTACGAGAGCCACCATGGCTAGTAAAGGATAATATTTTATCATTGGCCTGTTGCACCATTTGACAGTAAAACAAAATGCAAAATAAAGCACGCGAAGTAACAATAAAGCCGACTTCGAATGTCGTGGGCGTGCTAATGCAGCCAGCAAGTCCGCATCCAAGCCAGACATTGCGTAGAGCTTAGGGACATTCGCTAGACAGATGAGTGCGATTCTGTCCCTGCAGCAAGAATGACATGGGAACAATAATTAACTGCGTGAGCGAACCTTGTAATTGGCTATACTCATCTGGCTTTGTAAAAGTACTCGATTTAAACAGCCAAGTAGACAGCTACGTTGAACAGTGACTACCTAAAATACTGTTCCAGTTCTGAAGCAGCCAACAAAAAAAAAAAGAAAAGACAGCCTCATGAAGACAGTAACAAATTAAGAAAGCGATGTAAGCTAGTTTGCAGTCCAAATGATGTGGCGTCTAAGTAAAAATTTGGAAACACGAAGGAAAGTTTGCCTATTCACGAGGCACACAATCAGCTTAACTTATGAGCCTAATGTTTTTCACAAATTTTAGGACACAGTAAGCGTTAAAATGGAGCGGTAACATGCGATTTACGTAATTTCTTTTTTTTTACTTTATCCTCGAGATTAGGATAATTCACAGACATGTTTGCAAAATGCCTCCAATTACATGGGCTCAATGCTGACTTCTTAGCAGTTAAGGTTCACTGCCTTCACGTTGGTGAAGATTGAAACGTTTGTCATATTTTCTTGTCATACGTACATCGCATTATTGGGATGCATGACCTAAGCCAGTTCAGGTGAGTATAGAGTGACCTAATGAATATCCCCTGATACATGGTTAAGCAACTTTGTCCGCAGTTTACGTGGTCGTGAAGTGGGCGCTTTTTCTTAAGCTCATAACGATTGACTTCAAGGGTAGGCAGCGTGGAACTTAGGTAGGTATAATGTCACTACATACGACATAGACAGAGAGATAGAGAAAAAAATGGAGATAAAGTCAGGAAGATTCATCATAACATAGCTGAAAAAGAGTGCGAGATGGTAGCGTTATGGCTTTTTCAAAGATTAAAACGAAACTATGGCACAAACGAAACGCGAAGCTAAAATTTATAAAGATTTTACTTCCCGACACGTCTGCTGAGTATGCTTTGAGCATCATATTAGTCTTTCTTCTTGCGTAATAAGCGAGCGCAGTGGTTGAGTTTCGTAACTATCCTTGCGCCGTTCCAATCGACCAAGAAGGGATTTCGTCATGCAAAAGTTGGCTTCCTGCCACTGCACTAAAAATAATAATATGGCTAGTGGATAAAACTTATAAGTTGCGCCAAGAAACGCGTTTTTGCGGTTCAATTTCCAAACTTCAAGCGAAACTGGCCTTGACATCTCATTATTACGTTAGTGTCCATTGAAGCGCGCTTCTTAAATAAGCTTGAAACATGCTTCGCACTTTCACTATACCCTTTTCATGCCGCCTATGCTGCGCAATTTTTCCGCTTGTCAACGCCTCTGATGCGTGATAAATCCAATAAGTGCAGCTTCCAAAGATGATTAATGACCAGCCCACGGCCGCGACATGCTTGATTTATTTACCTGATTTGCACATGGGTGCTGAGGCGCAGTTTTACAACATTATTCTGGCTGTGACATATATCGGGGCCTTGGTTAAAAGACGTGCGCTCAGCGGCCGCCCAGAAGACCGCGGTGTGGTGAGGTATTCAGAGATTTTAGATCGAGCTAACGTGCCCTACTATTCGGCTATTTTTTCTGTGCTAAAACTACGCCGAATGAACGGTAATAACGTGTTAATGGTGTCGGTATTTTCAGTTTACCTTATTGAAGGATATGTATGATCTTAACACTTATAATTCTTAACGTTTTGTTGAGAACAATTTTTGATACGGGCGCTTTAAGTTGTAAGCATAGTCTCACTAAGTGAACGAACTTTACAAGAAGATAAAAGTGGCAGTATTGCAGCGGCGCGAACAATGTTAGTGCTGCTAGCTAAAATACGTGCAAGCGCGGTTCCGAATACGCCGGTCACAGAGTTGGAAGGTAAGTGAATATTTCTTAACGTTACAAGCATAACCTCGTGCACTGTTTTATCAATACCATTATTTACAGTAGCCAGATACACCCTTCGTAGCCAACGCAAGCTCATAAGCCCCGTGGTGGCGGGCATCTCACTATTCAAACATTTGCGACAGACGTGCCCAGGGGCAGCAACCAATACGCGCGCGATGTCACCTAAAATACCGACTATTGTCTGTCGCATTTCCTTACCCCTGTTACCCTTGGGCGTATATCCTATAGTCCCAACAGCAAAACACCGTGTCACGTACCCCCCTGCATCTCGAAAGATAGACCACCACGTGAACTAAAGCGAAACTCCTCACAACCCAATAGACAACGGGATCACGTATTTCGGGTTAGGTTAGCACGTTACCGGCGGCCACGTCGTTACCCTCAAGTGACGTACCCTTAACAGGCCGCTCGAGGTACATGACCGAGAACAAAACGTCGATGCCGGCTTAGCACAGCGAAGTGCCTCGCTGAATTATGTACTGCGGCGGCTTTCTCCGGCCATTACTAAAGATAGAGGCACTCAGTCATCGCTACCGATGTACTCTTCTCAAGGGACTTTTTCGCGAGCTTCTTCGCTCCGAGGCGAAAACGTAATGCGAAAGAAAATAAAGCGGGGGCAATAGAGGACGTCTTGTGTACTCGTCTTTCTTTCTCGTTTTCGTGTCACGCATGACTTCTCTTTCTTTTCTCATTCGGCCGAAGGAAGATTTCGGAGAACGAAAGGCTTCGTTTCGGAAAACCACTTTGTCGTCGTCTGCGTCGCGGGGCGGCCGAAAACGTGACCCTAGCCGAGCGCGTGGACAGGGCCGCATCGTACGGACAGCAAAATGTGCTCCGCGCTGTCTGCGCGTCCGCCGTGACAGCACAGGAACCACGCGCTGCGAACCCAGAAAGAGCAAAAAATACCCTAGAGTAAGCCGAGGGCGACCGAGCGGCGCCCTCGTATACGACAACGAAGCGTGCGGGTCATCGCTGAGGACGTTGTCGTCTTGCAACCCCCCCGTCCAACCTCCTCCACGTCCATATCTCCCCCCCTCCCTCTTTCTTTTTCTCGAACCATCTCGTTTATGCACGGTGCTTGCCACGCGCTCGGAAGGAAGCGGTGCGGTAGTGCCCTGCAAAAATAAAAGTGGAGGGCGGCGGCTCCTTATAATCTCCGGCCTCTCTATTCTCGCGTACGGCGCGAGGGACACGCTCTCTTTGCACTGACAGCGCGGGAAACCTCTTCCATCCGTAACGAGCGGGCAATTTGCCCGTACTCGCGCGAGTGTCCACATTAGTGGAAACTCGTTAACGGTCAGTCCAACGTATACCGAACGACGTCAACGAGTATAGCCGGTGCATTTAGCTCGTCCAACGGGCCAAGTTATGTTTCCTTTTCTTTGATTTTTCGTTCGGTAACAGCGACGAGGCCGTTCGATCTGGTTTCACTTCTCTCGACAAAGAAAAGTTGATGATAGACGATGAGAAATGCGGAGAAACGATAGTCTGTTCGCGTGTTGACTTACACGTGTCGAGTTAAGCATTCGTAGGCTATTCAGAGAAACGAATGGCATCATGTTTTGATTTTCTGGCTGCGTCTAGCTCTGCACTCAAACACGCAGTGTTCCGGTTGCCATGGAAATATTTCGTAAGGCATGGCCGCGCAAACGGGCGAGCTCCAGCATTCTTGCCGAAGATCTTTGTCTTACGGTCGCGCAAAATATATATTCATTCAAGCTGGGAATAAGTTACAGGTCTCCTTAGGTGTAGGGCTGGTGGAGAACACATCCTAGGCTTCCCAATAGTATGGCCCTGGAGTGAGCAATACAGCTGGGATCAACAACTCTGCTCAGCATTCGGCCACAGTTTGAAACGTCACATGTGCAGAACCATGCCTCGTAGCCCCAACCCACCGCTACGTTGTTTCTATAGACTATGCACGTCCGCTGAAGCTCCTTGAATGAAATATTGTGAACAAAGTTTAACGGCATAGGTCTTCGCGTGAAAGTGCAGAGACCATATAACCCGTGGACACCGCACCTCGTGAAACAAAACTTATTAGTAAAGTGAGCTTCTCCTCATAAAGAATCGTGTGCAGTAAAACCCGCTTTTCCGGGCAATTTTTGCGTTTGACCTCGCATATAGGAAGGAATGCCCGAGCAAAAAAGCACGAAAGGCACTGAATCTGTGAGGGTGTCGTACGGCGGATTAGCGCAAGCACTTTCTTATCAATCGCACACTCTTATCTAAACAAAATGCGTTTGACCATAACGTTATCCTACCAGTTTGAATAACGTCATCCTACTAGTTTCAATGTGGTTGCTTTAAGGAATATCGTAAGCTCTCCGATGCATTAACGGGGATCTCGTAGTAACATGACTCAGTCTATATGAATCTTCATTAGAATTGCCTATTAGTTGTTTTCGCATGATTCGCCCGTCCTCTACTTCCCATTCCGATTATCACTTTCTCTTCCTCGCTTTTTCTTTTTTGTTTTCTCTGCTGTTTTGATTCCTGGCCTCAGCGGCTGCACGTAGGTGGGGGCAAAGTGCAAGAACACCGTGTACTTATATTCAGGCGCACGTTAAAGAACCCCACGTGGTTCACATTGATCCGGAGCCCGCTACTAGAGTGTGGTCTGGCACGTGAAATAGTAGATATTATTCTGTCAGATTGTCATAAGGAATAGGCTCTTCAACTGCTGGTTTCGTTCGTTATCCAATGTTAACCAGCTAGCTCCGCCACACGCACTTGCAGAAAACAGTCTGCGACGCGTGCACATTTAGAGGGGCTATCGATAAAATATGAGCTCGACCTCAAAGTGCACACGAAGTCGTTTGCGCAGGATCTTCCTGCTTTCCCGAAATGGTTAGAAAGCTATGGCGTTTGTCGTCCACGATTCTTGTTCTTCTTCATTCACTCTAGCTAGGCCGTGCTCCCAGTATCGATGGGATTCGCCGCTGCGTGGAACGGGTAGTATGAAAAGAATACAACCGGATCAAAATGATTCTTAAGAAGTTTGACCCTAAAAGTTTATGATAGCCACGTTTAACTCGTCGCACTGCCAGATGAAGCGGCCAACGATTGTTTCAAATTTAGAAATCGTTGGCGCGGTAGCACTTGTGTCTCTACTCCTTATCGCTGCCTCTCGGGGCCGACGTGCGGGGTTTCAGTATTAATGCTAACTGCGACCGCCTTTCCGTAAGCGCACTCGATAGCTTGATAGCTTCAATTCGCCATTAGAATACAGTGCGCGGGTTCGCGAGATAATGCGCCATATAAATATTTCAACGCATTCAGTTTTTTTTTTTTTTTCCTCTTTGAACATTGTCCCCGCTGCTGTTTTTGACGGTATTTTTTCACTTTTTGTTATCCTTGATACAGCTCCGACTAACGCCTTGTTGGAAGCGCTGGGCGACCTCGTTCATTACAAGAAGGACTTCTCACAAAAAGGAGTTTAAATCAATACACTGGGAGGTCACCCAGAAGTAAATCCTGACGGCAGCCTGCACGTGGAGCGACGCAGAGGAATTAACATAAAAAGATAGCCGAAGAGAAGAGAAGGAGAAAGAAATAAAGAAAGTCGAGCGTCAACCAAGTAACGGTGCATACGATACAGCCTTAGCAAGCTGCGCTCTTAACGTCTATGTTGCAGGCCCGCAGACCTTAAGAACTTGAGTAGTGCGAGTGAATGAATGAATGTATGTGGAATTTAGTAAAAGAAAGAGACGGCTCTTGGCCGCTGTTATTGTTTAACAAAAACTTGGAGGACGCTTGAGCTTCGCCTTGAAGAGTAGAACGTGATAGCGTTATCGGGCCCCGTGCTCTTCGCCTTCTCAACTGATAGCTTCGGTTCTCGGTGCATGCCTCAACCGTGCCGTAAGGAAACTGAAGACTGTGCGGGTAACATTGGCCGTTTCAAACTATCCTGGAATGTCTACTGCAAGCACAGCTGTTACCTACCCACTACGCCATAATTCTTCCTTTTGCGAATCAGCGAAGGGCCCATTACTCGTCCGTAAGGCAACACGCGAGCCTACGCAGCTGCTCACTTTGATGATGCTTTTGCAGCTAATGATTATTAAATATATCTGAGCGCTTTGTAATGGGTGGACCTTTAAAACACCCACTCGTTGCGCAATTCACATGCTTTGACGTCTGGCGCGATTCTACGCTTCTGCCACGCAATATTACATAATACGCAATATTACGCAAGAAGGCTCCTTCCGCTACATCACATTCATACGGCGTTTTTTTCCGAAACTCTTTCAAGCAAAACAGCGTAGCCTGTGGCAGAACACCTGCTTGCCACACAGACGGCCTGGTTTCGATTCTCACTCGAACCGAAGTTTTTTTACTTATTTTATTTGCATATTTCTAAATTTTTCGGTCATGGACAAGATGATGATTTTTCGCTCACAACCAACGACACCGACGACGACGCCGGAATTTCTGCGACAGGAGCTCTTTAGCGCTCTCGCGTTAAAATAAAACTTTCTGCACAAAGGCCCTTTGTAAGCATTCGCCTAAGAACTCTTTGCTCTGGCCGTATTCAATAGGCCAGTCTATCTAGCACTGTGCGCATCTATTGGCTATAGCAAAATGGCACCTGTAGGCGGCTATAGAGTATCGTCACATTTCGCTGGAACTTGGGCTTTCTGGTGGATGTCTCTAAAGCATCGTTTGGGCGCTAGGAGAGACATACAAATAGAAAGACACGCTCACCCACACCTGGGTAAGCCAACTGGATTATCAATTGATACTTGTTGCTCAGCTATCATATGCAACAGGTAAGCTGTACAGCAGGAAGTCCAAAAAGAGTGCGTTGTCTTTCGGCCGCATTTATTACATTGAAGCAATTCAGAACTTTCCGCCGAGAAAGACGAGGCGCTACTCGACACAGTTAGAAAGTCATGAAGCGTATTGAGTTTAAAGTTTTCTTTTCGGTCTCAAAAAACCTGTTGATCTTTACCTATCAGCTTCACTTGCTTTTAAAGTTCTTTACGCTCCATAGTGTAAAAAATATATGCAGTGCTTGCATAACAGACATATATGAATAGTGTAACCCAGAATGCAACAGTGCTCGGCATTAAACATTGCATCGCTATAGAAACGGTGACATAGCAGAAGCCCTAGACACTGAATCGAACAATCAATGCTAAAGAGGCATGTTGCTCGATACCTGCCGTGGTTCGTCAGTGTTTATTGCGTTGGACTGCTAAACACGACATCGCGTTTTCGATTGTTCGTCTTGGCGGACGCCTTTCGATAAGGGCGAAGGCTTCAAAAAATAATCTGTTTTTCGCTACAGCTGCAGTTTGTCTTTCGCAACCGTTTAGTTGCTACAGCAATTATATATTGCCACAGGTGACGTGTCACGCCAGAATGTCGTCCCTGCCTATTCTTAAGAACAACATCTGATGTGATTCAGCAGGCCTCTCGGTTTCTTTGCTTCTGTTCATTTTTTATTTTGTTTTTATTTTATCCCGCGATCGAAGTCTGTTGTACTACTGGAAGAGACTGTTAGTGCAATATATTTTGTTATGTTCATGCAGCGAGAGAAATTAATGATAACACTTAGTATTCTTTCTTGCAAAGCCTATAAATTAAGAACTAGAAAATATTTATTGCTTTTTTTTATCTTTCACAATCAAGACGCTCAAAAAAAAATAGGAAACCTGTTTGAGGTGCCGCCATCTTTGAGTGTATTATCTTTATAGCCATAAAGCATCGTTTCAGTTACTAGTTCCGATCATTCCATCAATGCCATAATGATTTGAGCCTGGCTCTGACAAGGCGATACCTATTGATCGACTAGTACATCTAAAGCTGTGAAACTAATAACCAATCTCCTTTCGCACTACATCACGTATTATTTTTATGGCAACAGCTATAATAAAAAAATAGGAGGCTACCCTAATCATTGTCTTCGGTGTCTGGTAGTGGCAATCGCACCTCGGCGTTCATGTGCCCTGCTGTATTCCTCGAGTTAACTATGCGTTTCGTCGCACTACCGAAGCTGATCTCAGAGGCCACGTAGAGAAAAGCGCGTAGTTGAGACCTGCTAAGCCAGGTGGCGCAACAATCCCAGGCGGTGAAGGGTGATATGGGATGGTCAGGCTTTGAAGTGAGGGAAGCGCAGAGCAAAATGAGATTCGAAGAGAGGCTGAGGAAAATGAAGAAGAGTAGATGGGCAGAGAAGGTTTTTAGGTATTTGTATAGAAAAAGCGTTGACACGCAGTGGAGAAAAAGAACTAGGAGGCTCACCAGTAAATATACGGCTGGCAGTGCGGGCGATATGACAACAAGGAGCATTAAGCGGAAGGTCAGAGAGGCGGAGAAGACTTATTGGATGACAGCGATGGAAAAGAAGCCGGCTCTAAGTAACTACCGAAAAGGAAAAAACGAAATAAGGAGGGAAAGGTTTTATGATAATTCGAGGGGAAGCGCTTTGCTGTTTGAGGCAAGGTCGGGCTGCCTGAGAACGCGTAGTTATAAAGCGAGATTCAGTAACGAAGAAGAACTATGTACATGCTGCGGGGGAACTAAGGAAACGATGGAACATGTACTGATTGAATGTGGCGATATTCACCCAGGTATACGTGTGGGCACGAGTCTACATGAAGCCTTGGGTTTTAGGGACAACATTGGAAAGCTGAACACGCCCGCGATAGAAATAAGTAAGAGACGGTTAGAGTATTGGTGGCAGAAAAGTAGAGATAAAGTACAAAAATAAATAATTGGGGGAAAAAGGTTATTCTGCCTTAAGAGGCAGAGAGATGGACTGTGAATTTATATTTTTTGTTATAATAACATAGATTTAATCAATGTAGATAAGGCATTAGGACAACATGAAACAAGGAAGTTTTTTTTCTTTTTTTTTCTTTTTTATCCTTCGAGCCTGGTGGCAGACATGTCACCGCCCCGTTATAAAGGGGACGCTCATAGCATCCATCCATCCATAAATCTGACAAGAAAACAGACTGCTCTTTCAGCGAAGTCATTCAATTATTTTCATTATTTATCCTGACACAGTCAATGGGCCCATATCTTTAAAAAACTTACGCTCCCACATCATATGTATCCAATATAACCCTTAGGTTGAACCGGAACCATCAATTTCGTGCCAGTTTTATTTTTGAAATACTTCTTCTGAATGTTCGGAATACCGGAAGTAAGTGCTGGACCGGAAGTGCTTGGAAGAGAAACTTAAGTGTCACTCGTTGCCCGTACTAATAATATGAGAGATTCGTACGAGCGCCGAAATTGCATCAAAGACTGCTTTAATGTTTCAATCGCTGCACAGAGCTTCGTGAGATTTAAAAGAAAGAATTATGAAAGCATTTCCCCGTTCAAGTTTAAAGATGTTAGCGTTCATTGTACACAAGCACTAATTCTCTTAGAGTTGTGACACTACGTTCAATGCCAGAGGGAAAAAAAAGGGGGGGGGGGAGGCGAGCAAGAAGTCTGCGTAAGGAAAGAAGGACGGCGCGAGCCTAGCGATTTAATCACTGGTAAAGTCACTATAGAAAAGTGAATAACAACAAAAGTATCTTTGCTTAATAATCATTTGTTTATATTCTCGTATTTCGCGGTTGGTTGTCAGCTACGAAAAAAAAAATTGTAAAAAAATATACGCAAGAACACGATTTCCCCGCGGTGGCGGGCTGGCGCCCTCAATACGAGACTCTAAGGCCACCTTCTTTCCGAAGAGAAGGTACTCGGCAGTCGCAAAGATAAGTATACCGTTGAGAAGCGGGCCACCACTCATGGGACGTTCGCCTAACGTTTCCGAGAGACAGAAATCCCGGCGCAACTGAGGAGCAGGCACCGCAGCCCGCACCAAGGTTGGCGCTACGAGCTCATCGTTTCCAACGCCGCTATATGTACAAAAAAGAATCGAGGCAAAAAAAAAGCATAAATAGTAAAAAAAATTAGCGCAGCGAAGTCGAACGCAGCGGCGCAGGAAAAGTAAATGACGAACGGAGACCAACGTAGCGCTTTCGTTCGAAATCCGGGAATCCGGAAAAGTTGAAGAAGAATTTCTTTCCGCAATCGATTCCTCGTAGCGGTTGGGAGGATCCGCAGAGGCTCCGCGAGGTAAAAAGAGAGAGAGGAGGAGGAGAGGTGAAAGAGAGGACGTCGAGAAAAGGAAGAGGACGCAGGAGCGGCCTTGCTCCAAACGGACTGTGTACGTTTGTTCAAACATTTTTATAAACATCGAGAAGCGGCCACCAAGGATGTACATAATTTTATCTGTATGGATATTTTTCCTTTTCTTCTCGTGATGCTGTCAGTATAATGTACGTTTCCACTAGAGTCGGGTTTCAAATTAAAATGCAGTTTTCCTCATTGTGTAATAATAATAATAATAATAATAATAATAATAATAATAATAATAATAATAATAATAATAATAATAATAATAATAATAATAATACCTGGGATTTTACATGCCAAAACTACTATATGATTATACTTTTGACCATAGAATGTGCAATTAATTAGACAACATCATGTATACTTCTCGCATGGCTACTGCTCATTATACAAACTGATCCTCAACGTCTCATCATCTTTACATGAAAAAATTGCGAGCCATCCCTTCATGCTTGTCAGGAATTGGGCTGAATTCAATGTGTTTTTTTTTCTTGGAGGCTTACGTCACTTTTATGACCTTACTCAGCAATAAATCGATTTTACGAAGAGCCCAGAGTTGTGCTTATCCATCAGTCCAGGGTTGCCAGGTTTGGCTACTTTGCGCCAATATGGCTAATTTTTTAGGCTGGTGGCGGCAGAAAAAAAAAAGCTATTGGCTACTTGGCTACTTTTTGGCTAGTTTCATGTTGCCTCGATTTCAACCAAATTATATCTTGTGTTGTCGCCGCCGCTGAAGTTCTAGTATGTTGTGTCAAAACATGGTGACCGAGGTGTGTTTCCTGCTCCCAAAATTGAATTTGGCGCTTGCATTACAAAAAAGAAAAGACTTGTGGAATAGTGGCTGGGACTCGGTGGAAAACTGTTGCATGACTCATTATTTTGCAGACCATCTGCTGCTCAACGCCATCTTGAACTGTAATTGGAAGTGAACAGGACAACCGAAAGCGCTACGCATCCAGGACACTCTGCACTCACCGACATTAAAAATCGGATATCTGACCAACTGCTTGTCTCGTTTCTTAGGAATAGGTAGGTACTGCGACTCGCGAATATTATTAACTCGGACTTCGTCATCCCGTTACAAAAGGTCGCGGAAGTGACTACAATTTATGCTTCAGTCACAGCAACAGTGGTTTGGAGCACACTCATGGGTGCTCATTTGCATGGTCGCAAGTACTTGTAGCCCTTTAAGAAAAGTCATGCGGGAAGCGTGAAGAGAATGTGATTTCTGCAGGAGCGCAGGAAACCTCGGCATCCTGTACGAAATGATTGCTAAAGTCAAAAATTGATGCTTTATTCCGAGAAATTGTGATATTGAAGGGTTTTTGTGTAGTTATCTTTATTTCCACCAAAAGGCTTTGGAATTTAGCCACTTGAACAATAACGTCGCAGCAGTTTTCACACACGCGTGGCTACTTTTGGCTACTTTTACCGCCTTTGGCTCAAGTTGGCTACTTTAAGGCTAGTTTTTCCAAGTTCTTGGCTATTCTTTTGTCATTGCGACCTGGCAACCCTGTCTATCATACATCAACGCTTAAGTGACTATTTTAACGGTAAGGAGGAAAGGAAAAAAAGAATCACTTCAGAGTGTGATATAAAACAGCGCTCCTTTAACTCTGTCTTGAGAGTCGGCAGACCGTCAAAGGTATCGCAAAGAACACGTATATGTGACTGGCACTTACAAACTTCCTGTGAATCGATGAAGAGTCGAGTGAGCGAGTGCTTGAACGGCATCGTAGTAGTCAAAGTATCTGTATCACAAGTCGCTCGTTTCAACGTGACCCTCTTCTCTAATCACGCTAACTGCACTCTCCGCCGCCCAGAGTACATAAGCACGGCCCGCCGGCGCGCAAGTCCATAGAAGTGCTTCTTCACTGGCGGGCTGCGACCGGACACAATCGCAGTCTCTACCGAGCAAACTGTCGCCGTTCTTTGTCTCCGTAGCAGTGGATCAGCGGAGACAAGCGAGCGGAGAGCTTCGTCTCGGGCTCGGCGCCTGTCGCCCAACGTGAACAATATCCGCTCGGTGACCGGAACAGTAATCAGGCGCCGCTGCCGGCCCAATGGGCAGCGTCCGACCGGGCGCCTTGCTTCGACGGCGGCGCGACGCGTTAGTGCTTGGACCAGAGAGCATCGCAGAGAAACACCTGATCCTATACCGCTTGCTTTGTTCGGCCGACTGGAAGCGAACGCCACCGCGCTCTTGACCCCATGGGTTGCTTCACGCGGCCGTCCGGCGTGCGCGTGGATTCGAGCCCGGAGCTAATGGCTTGTAACAGAGGCCATCAGCGAAAGGCCAGGCGAACAGAGAGTGCTGAGCTTGGACCCCAAGCAGGCGTTGTCTCGATTTCTTGTTTCGATTTGTTTTTTCGTTCTCCCCGTATTTTTTCTCGGCTATTTTTTTTCTCTCTACTCCTTTTTTTCGTGCGTAGCACATTTGGTTCGGTTCCCTGGCGTCAAACTTTCTTTTTTTGCCTACCCAATTGTTTCCCCCTCGTCTTTTTCTGTCTATTTATTTTCACATGCATTTTTCAACCAGTATAGTTTTGGCGTCCAGTGCTTTTCGATCCGGAAACTTGCTCGCTCCATTGCGGCATGTATGAACACTCTTCTTCCGCTTTTGACGTATATGCTTAAATGTGCGAAAAACGCTGCATAAGGAACGCCTATGACAGTGCACTACTAGCATAGCGGTGTGAAATATTATGAAGATATTACAGTTGACTGCTACAAATCTGCGTGAGGATATTTTACAACTAGTTCGATCTAGTCTATTTGGGAAGGAACCGACGGATGTCGAATCAACATAAATTGCTGCCTTTTGGTGTGCTCAGCATTAGGAATCCGCCAAGGAGTCGGACAAAGAAATGCTTGCATTACTGGCCGGCGATATGTGAATTCGCCTTAGCCCTATACAATTTCTGCATAAGTTGCTTTTCTGAGATTAGTCTAGGTATCAGCCTCAACGTATGTCTCGACATCTCTACCACATTACTCGACATTCCGAACATATTCGTGAATAGCTCACCGCTTCTAATCCAAGCGTTTTGGGCGTATAACAAATTATTTCATTCTTAATAGCTCTTGAACTGATAATCAACATTTTAAGCTAAGCTTGAGCACCGCATTAAAATGACGACCACACGGGCTACGTCATTATGCATATACCCTGGTTCTCGTCATATCACTAAAGCTAACTTATAATGTTATTGTTCTCTATATGGTGTACAACCCCCGTGAGACCACAGTCTGTTGAATGTCTCCTGCCTCCACCTCGCGAAATTTGATATATATTAGCCTAAAAGGCTATTGGTGCAACTAGTTTGCATGCATTGATTTTTGGACGTTGCACAATAAAGCGTTGACCGACAGATCGACCGACACCTATTGATTGATTGATTGATTGATTGATTGATTGATTGATTGATTGATTGATTGATTGATTGATTGATTGATTGATTGATTGATTGATTGATTGATTGATTGATTGATTGCATTCATTCATTCATTTATTCATTCTTTCATTGATCAGTCACGTGCCTGCTGTGAATGGGGCAGTTACGACGCTTAAGCAATATATTGCCCCCTCAACTAATACTTAGCGAGCTCTAGTAAGCACTTTGTACACTTCGCTGCCTTTCCCGTTCCCTCTCAGCACACCATCCGACTGCTTCAAATGTGCTTAACGAACTGTGCCGTGCCCATTTCTAGTCTTCGCCTGTGTTTTTCGAGCTGTTAGCCACGATGAACTGGACGTTTTACACCCTTCTTTTTTCTTCGCTTCCGACGTAACCGCAAATGTCAGCTTCCAATTTCGGTCTCAACTTTCTCGATGTCATCGTCTGCGTTAGCGCTCTCGCTTCGAGGCAATATTCAATGTAGCTTTGCGGGGCTTTCATTTTAGTGCGTGTTGCAAGAAAGTGGTGAAAGAACTGTCCGACTTTACTTGCGCACGCAGCCGGCAGCGCGGAAAGGAGAATTACGAACCTCGAACGAAGGCTCAAAATTTGCGTATTACGTCACTGCAACGTTCACCCGTTACTTACGCAGTTTTTACGAAATTTCGTATATTAAAAGCGTAAGTGGGGCGACAGGACCAGGATCACTTAATGAGTCAAATTAATAAGTTGCCTCGCAATCAGCAGTTTTCATTGCGCCAAGCGAGCCCTTAAGGAATGCCTTTGTATTTTTTTTTTTAATCTCGGAGTATTTTCGTTTAGAGGCCCGTATACAGAGCTTGAGAAATGCTACACCGGCGGGGCGAGCTGTTATTTACACACACATTTGCGATACCCTTTCTCAGCAGCGGGAAAGATTACACAGGTTCCAGCAGCGTGAATTACTTATGTGTGCCTCCGAGAGGCTTTCAGTCTTCACGGTCCCATGCGCACGTTACCACACTGGGGCTTTAAGGTTCGCGTCCGCGTGCTTCGCACCGGGCTCTAATGGTCGACTCGCATTCCTTCACCTCGTGCAGCCAAGGCAGCCATGTTCTAGTTCCCTCCTTCTGCTAATCTCTCGCCCTTCTTGTGACCTCCACTGACTCACCCTGCCATTGTGACTCCCAAAGCAGCAAGCCTGTGTCGGAGCGCATGTCCCCTTTTCGGTACACGCTGCGAACCGCGGGTGTCCTGGAGTTAACTATGTACGCGTGTGCCTGAGGACTCTTTCTTTAGAAGTCGCACCCAATATTCAATAGCGCCTAAGCAAATTGGTTTGCGAAAGCGACAAGTACTCAACGTAAATGCGATCGAAACTTCGTAACGGCTTCCTGTAAAGATCCCTAGGAGCCCATCACCCGAGTTTTGGCAGCGTGTACAGCCTGACACCCGCACGCTCGCTTTCGCGCTTAATGAAGATTGCCGTTTGTTGTCGACAAGCACTAGGAGGTGACGCAAGTCGACAATCTATCTCCTCTTCATTATGTCTGGCAGTGGAATATTGTTTCTGTGTATTGCGTTAGAATTTTTAAGGGGTTGTAACTGGCTCGCTGTCGTATCAAAACAGATAACTATTTTTGAGGGTCTCGAAGTTCATTGCCCGGCTATTTAAGGGCGTACCGTATATGAGAGCCGTTATAGGATCCGACGGAGCGGCAGGGACGTGTGAAAGAGAACAACAACGAGTTTTCAACGCACCGCAGCGGCATTATTTTTATTTATTTATTTGGTTTGAATACATAGAAAACACGAAGACACAGAGGAAATAGGGAGGGAACAGGCTGACAACTGCCACCTAAAGGGGCACAACGCCTGCCTGCTCATTTGGGAAAGGGGAAACATTGGGGAAAGGAAGATAGGGGGGAAAGAAAAAGGAAAGAAAATAGGTAAGAAAAAAACAAATAACACAGACGTAAACACGAATAAGTGGTCACAAGGAAAATTGTCTATACGCGCGAGGCCAAATCGGTACTTTTTAAGAAAGTAAGTAGGGCTCGATGGGCCTGGTCACGCCGAGCAGCACAACCCCTCGGGAACAGGCAATCATCAAGGTTCGTACACTTTCTAAATAGGGGCGCTAGCACCAGAACGCGACATAGACGGAGAAGGGCGATTCGTAGAGCGAGAGAGAGAGAGAGGGGTTTCCATTGTCTCACAAATTAGATTCAGAAATTGCTGGGAAAAACGGCAGTCTTTTGATGTCGCTCGCGCTTGCAATGCTCCGGGCCCGCATCGTACAGCAGCACTTTGCATGTTCGCCGTGCAAGTGCGCTCAGCAGCGTGACGCGGCATCAACACAAAAAAAAAAAAAACTCTTGTCCTCGTGTCACGGCCTTTGTTCGTCGCACGCATAAGGGAGTGTCCGTCGGGCTGTTCTTGCTCGATGTGTGTATCATACAAAAGGCAAGCAGTGCATCAATCGATGTTTCTTTTTCTCTTTATTAACGTCACTCTCTCACATTTGTTTATACTCTGCTCTTCTATCGCAACACAGCTCTGACGACTGCTGCGAGTGCACCAAAATGCTTGGAAAAAAACGCGTCCCCCCAAAAGATCCACTTCCCTGCACGTTCCAGAGAATTGCTTCATTCAACATAAAGGACGCCACAGCACCGTTTGTTTTTCAGCGTTAGCCTGCCCCATTCTGTTTGCGCTTACAGCCTTTGGCGTACACCCGTGTGCTCGGCGCACCGGCATACATTAAACGATCGACGGGCTAACCGTCACCGTGCGCTGCGTACCGGCGTCGCCGCCATCGAGCGAGTGGCCGTGTTTCAAAAGTCCTGCACCTCGACGAAAACTGTATCGACGCGCGAGCGTCGAAATCGTAGGCAAACAATAAACAACCACAATCACACAAACACCCAGAGAAACGTAGTACACGAGCGCACACAAGCGCATTATGTTTGCCGCGCGTGCTCCAAGCACGAGAGAAGAGAGGCGCGCGGTTTTTCCCATTCTTTCTGCTCTTACGCTGCATTGGAAAGCGGGTCGCGCGGTTGAACACGATTGCGTTCCTGTTTGCGTAACTCGCGGGGTGAAGACAAACTTGAACTGGCGCCGTCGCCGCGGAATAAAGTGATATGTTTACACAGCTAACCGGTATCTTCCTTTCTCTCTCACACACACACGCACACACACACGCAACTGAAAAGCCCTCTCTCAAAGCGCAAACCATCGCAACCTTCCCAGGCGAAGCACGCCCGTCCGTCGAGGTTGTCATCTTCCTCCTTTTTATTTCGCGCATTCTGCGCTCACCGCCGCCCAACCACCCTCTCACGCCTGCCACCCTTCTTCCACCATTTTGCACCCAGCGCTTGGCGGACGCGGCAACATCTATTTACTTATCGGAGGGGGACTCGTATGGATTTTCAATTTCAGGCGCCCCGAGGGGACGCGCTTTTTACGTAGGCGTCTCCAGCACCTTCACCTTACTTTGTTGTTTGTGTTCCATATACATAGTATATTTCTGCTCATGACCCGCGTGCTTTCGCTTTGATGCGGCGCTGACGACAGGGTTTTGCTCGCGCAACGCCCCTGCCCTTTCTTACCTCCCGTCTCGTTCTCCCCTCTGCGTCCTCCCTAGTTTCTTTAGATGCAGGAACCCTTCTCGTCTTGTCCAGCTTAGGTGACGCTGTTACCAGAGTTTCTTTTTGCTTGCTACGACCTGACGTGCAGCCTAGGTAGCTGTAGCAACAAAAACACAGCCTCGAAATAAAATTTACGATTCCTCGTCTCTCTTTAGAGCATCTTTTAGTCGAGGCAGTACCACCAACCGGATGACGTCCCATACTGCGGGGTGTACGTGACGGTAGTGGGAGACAGTTGGTGGGGTGGGGAATATGGAAGATGCGGAAAGAAAGTGCGGGAGGGCGATCACACGCTGGGGGAGGCGCGGACGGAGCGCCGGGCCCGTTTTCCACTGCCGAGCACGAAACGCTGACCTCGGGCTATTCGTGGCCCCGGCCTTCGCGGCCCGCGGCAGCGACTCGCAGACGGTGATGCGGCGGCCGCCCTGTCGAGGCGACGATGGGAGCCGCGTCGCTGCATTTTATCAGCGAGCCATCCTCTGGGCTTCGCACGCCGCTGTGATTTATGGGCGAAGCTTTTTTTTTTTTTTTGCCTTCGCTAGCGTCCGCAGAGCGCCGTTTTCCGACGCCGCCCGCGCTGTCCGCGCGCGCGTCTGCGCGGACACTTTTTGTCGTGGACAGTTCTCTACCCCCTCGGCTCAATCTTTTTATATTATTTTTCCTTAACGTGACGTTGATGGTGTAACGCTTGCGGGCGCAACAAGGCACCCTGCGGCGTCAAGCGACGTCCGTGACGGAGTGCGCATATCTCGCGCTACAGAACACTCGGAGCAAAACTTAACGCCTACATTCGCGGACGTTGTTACACGTGTGCGGAAGTGGCAAGCGAAGCACGCACTGAAAGTCCAATTTGGCAGTGGGGAAGAGAACACCAGGAAATGTCGGTTTGCTTGATTCTTCGCCACTGACCTGTACACAGTTCACATCGCCCATATACTCAAGGCGCAGTCATACGAAGTGACACTCAGTGAAGACAGAGAAAGCGTAGGCAAGGTTCTTTGTCAAGAATAACTGAAACGTAAAAAGAAATAAAAGATTGCTTGCGGCAAGCTGGAAAGAAATTTCACTCAAACATGGCGACTACGCTCACCTATGCCTTCTCTGGCTTCGTTGCCTATCACTTTGCATATTTCTGACAAAAGAAAAATTGAACTCCTGATCCCACCTCCCTACTGTTGCTTCACTAATGCGTATAGCACTTTGTACAAAGAACACATAAGTTCCTCGTACAAGCTGTAGTAAAGTGCCACCAACAGGATGACGTTAGCAACGGTGACAGTGCCGTCCCACGTTTTATTTGGTGGAGCTGTGTGACTTGCCCTGGTGTAGATGGCCTATTCTAGGTTCTTGGAAGTGGGCGCGAAAAGACTAGGACACACACTCGTCCTTGTCTTTTCGCGCCCACATCCAAGAACCATGACGGACCAACAAGCCCGCTTCGCTACCCTTGGCCTATTCTATGTTGCACTAGTTCTTCTCTTGCGTACGGTGGTAACTTGAAGTTGTATCCCATTTATAACCAGCCATTACAACGTATCGTATTGCCTAAACTCTGCAAACACTCAAATACTTCGCCAGAAACCAAACACGCGATTTAGCAGCAGTGAAATTGACTGCGACCTTCGGACGACGACGCCACAACTTGTGTGAAAATTAATACCTTACATTTTTAGCGAACGTGAAAAAGATGCAAGCTGTGCATGTCACACACGGTAAGGGCAAGGTATATGTAAACTGGTAGCGTAACTTCCGTAGAAGCCCACGTGTCAAGCCGGTGGCTAGTTGTTGCAACAGTCGCCATCTATGTGAGGAGGGGACAAACAGAATTAAAAAAGAAAAGAAAAAGATGACGTCACAACCGGAAGCGGAAATGGCGTCACGTTTTAACGCGATGGGCGCGAAATTATGAAATTTTTTGACAGGACGCCGCTTCTTACTTTTTTTTTATAGCTGCATGTTCTTTTTCTTATTACTATGACGGCTCCATAATGGAAGCCTGCAAGATAACGGGAAGACAAAAAAGACAGATTTGATAAATAAGGTGTATATTATTGGCGAAATATTGCAGTTGAACAGGATATTACCCCAAAATATATAACACAGAAATCAGAAGTAGCATAACAATTCAACGTGCACACTGTGATGGTGTAATGTGGGCCCAGGATCCGAAATAATTCAACCGGTAGTCAGGTGATTCTGTACACACAACACAGACTTTAACACAACCGATAACTCTGACGATTCATACACAACACACTACAGCATTCCTTATTTACATCCTAAACGTCCTACGCGCCTCGCACACAAACTGTCCTACTCGCCGTTATGAACTGTTGCCGCTGCGGCGAGGTCGGTCGTCACTGGTACTCCTTGGGCAGTCAACAGTCACGCTGCCTTGACCGTGGCGAGGTGGTAGTGGTGGTGATGATGGCACTGCAGGCCGGTAGATCACCAGGCCACTGCAGTGCAGGTTAGCTGCCCGTCGCCAACATGAGCCGCGGCCACCTCGTGACACCACTCCGGCCCCAGGACCTCAGGCCAGGAACAGACTAGGCTGCCGGTCTCTGTGTCAGCACCGGGCACAGAGCGGGAATCAGGCTCACCAGGTCCACATGGCTGCCGGACGCCTGGTTAAGCGATGTTGCGACCCGAACCGCCGACCAGCGGCTGCCGTTCCAACCGTGTCGCGCTCCAACTCCTCGAGCCGCACGCCCCGCTCGCGCTTCCTTTTCGTCGTCTTCCCCTCCAAGGCGTACCGCAGAGCAGAACTGTCGTTCCCTCTTCGCCCCGTCACGGGCCACACAATCCACATCATCACACACACAAACCTTAGCGCAGCGTTTCTTCGCGTAGCGTGGCGGACTCATCGTCCCGAAGGGCGACAGCACGCCGGCCGTGCGCTGGCAAAACACAGTCACTGAAACGGTTCCCGATGGCTGCGATGGGCTATATTACCTTCTGCCAAGTACCACGACTAGAAAACAACGGTTATGCGAGGAAATATCTACGGACGACAGGCACAAACCTACTGCGCAAAAACGAGCGACGCCAAATGCATCTCAAAATGAGCAAAACCGTTGGCCCATGTTACCAGACTGCCTGCATGTGCCCGCTGTTTCTGAAAATAAACGAAAAAAATTGGCCCCTCAACTACATACCCATGACTGAAGTTTTATTAAAGTAATCTACTAATTTAATTCGTGACAAATACATTTAAAACTAATGAAAATAAACGCTTAATTAATTTTTTGTTTTCATTATTTGTCCCCCCCTCACCTAGTAGCGCTTTAATCGTCACGCGGGTGTTGATGTTTGTCGCAATAGGTTTCCGACCACTTTTCGTTCCGACTTTCGCGACCTATTTAGATTGACCTTGGTAAGGGTACCATGTTGGCGTGAGTTCATACGCATTTTCGCGCACTGAATACGCACGGCCGTTGCATTCACTATCGCGCTCACGCTCAGAAGCCTCGTGATCACAGACCATTTGACCCGGTTGCCATTCTCTGAATGCTCAAAGTTTAAATTGACATAAGCGCTTCTGTTTCTTTGAAAGTCGAAGTTGTTGCGTAGATTGCACGCTGGTTCCCGCTATGTGTGTAATGGAGAACAAACGCACGTGCTTTAATTTCAGAACACTCGTTTACGAAATGCGAGGGCAGAAAAAATAAACAATTAACGGTAAAAAATGGGCCGAATATAAAGAAGGCCAAATTCACGTACTAATGCATATAAACGCTATTCTACATTGCAGTATGTAAAACCACATTTTACAACACCACGGCGTGCTGCATACTTTTCTACGCTTATAGTTCCATGCTACCCAATGTTGCCGTGCGATGGAATCCTAAGTTTTATTAGGCTATTTTCATTTATGGTATACCATATCACACCAAGCCAATTTATGCGAACATTTCTCTTTCCAGTGCGCATTCGCGTTAACGCATCCACATTAGTGGCAGTCACATGAACTAAACTCGTTCCCGTCTTTCAACTCGAATAGCTCGCGCTGCGATTAGGAACGCGCGATGAACGAAATGAAATGACGTCGCGCAACGGCCACCGATTCTCGCTCTTCGTAGTCTCTCTTCGTTTCGAAATGATAGAAATCACGCGCGCGCTTCATTTTATCTCCTCTTGTCTCGCTATAGCTTCGCGATCCTCGTTTGACGCTCAAAGAGGATTCGCATCCTCGACAATCGCGGCTCGATGAGAAGCCCGAGAAAATACACAGATAGATAGATATCCGTATAACGGCGCTTTTGCCTGTAGTCTCATACCCGCGACGCAGCCCGATTCACCCGTGCCTTCATTGCTGTCAAAGAAAAGAAAAGGAAGAGCCGAATGCTGTCTCTGGCTCTATGAGAAGCGGGTGAAACGAGTCGATGCTGCGGAGAAAAGTGGAAAGGAGGGGATTCGTGAAAAGGATGGAAGGCCGCAGAAAAGGACGATCGTATAAGAAGGGGTCGGGGGGGCGGGGAGGGGGGGTGACGCACGGGCGTTCCACGCGAACTCTACCAGGCGAGGAGTGCGCGTGTGTGTGTGGGTCGAAATTAGATCTAAGTTTCTCATCGTTTGAGCGAATTACGGCTGCGCCCCTGAGGAAGAGGAAACTCCTTTTGCCCCGAAGCGCGCGCGCGCCTCCCTAATGCCCGACTTTTCCCACTACCGTTCGCTGCCGGCGAAGACGGCGAGACGGGCTTTGTGAGCGAGTGGTGTGGGTCGCGTGCGGCCTACTTTTGTTTCAGGATAAGAAAGAAAGAAACGAAGATGAGGAGTTGAGAAGCTGAATGGGCGCTAGCTTCGCGAGTTGGTTGCAGAGACATGCATTCTCATTTCTACTGAGTTATGTTTGCTTTTTAATACGTACTTCAACCTTCATTTGCGTGAAGCTTAAGGAAAACGCGAATGTGACGATTCGGCCGCGAGATGTCCTTTTCAAATCGAATCGAGGCGCATACTAAAGAAATGACGGTCGCCTATTCACAATCACGGGTTTAATGAGAGTCGCTATAGAACCCCTTGCTCTAACTTTACCACGGAGGTCTGAACGGCTATGACTTCCGGCTCGTCAGGAGACCTCGGGTCGGCGGTGATGGCCGCGTGCTCATGTGTGTAGAGTAGGAGAACGCGGTCCTATTTTGGTTGATAGCTGCGCATTCGAAAGAACCCCACTGGTATAAAATTACACCGGGGCTTTTTTAGAAATGACATCTCCTTGAACCTACTGCTTCGCTGAACGGTGAAAATTTTGAATACTCCTAAAGCCAAACGACAATCGCTTTCTAGCATTAAGCAGTGGTAATCAGTCTAAGACAAGTTTCATGGATCGCCAATTAGTATAACAGCCACTGTCGAACTGCATGCAAAGAGAAGCGCTGCATCGGATAATGTACGAGGATGAGGAGCGTACTTCAGTTCGGGCGAGTTGGTGCGGCAGCATGTTAGACAGCACAAAAGGCTACCATACTACAGGAGCGGCACTGGCCATATGTATCTTTGTGTTCTTCGCCGTCGTATTTTGTGCTGGTGAACTTGTGGGAAGCGGTAAGCATTTTCCCTGACGAACTAGTAGTTGTATGCCAGCACGCTCTCATCATAATTAGAACTTAGATCGGTTTTCCCGTTGTGCGGGTGTACTAAATAAAATCACGCAGCTTCGCTTGCTCACCGATCGTTTCAGATATTACAATATGCAACGAATGATCAACGTTGATTAGGTGCTTCCATTAAACAGAACATTCGATATCCTGCAACGGCAGGGTACATTTCCATTTATTAAAGAACAACGGCTGACATTGATCAGAAACCAAGTTCCTGCATTGCGGAGTTTCTTTTGTACATCATAATCCGCATTAAACAAACAAAACATGTTGAGTTCCAATTATTGTTAACCACCCCTTTGTTTATCGATATGCGTGTCTGGTTTTTCTCCTCGACGAGCCCCGTCTATTTTTGGAATTTACGTAAAACTGAGCTCCCAGTTCGACCTACATACCAGCCAGCCTAAAGATCTCTGTGCTGCACAAAAGACTGTTGTATCGACATGAAACAGCTAATATCAGCTGCACGGGCAACTGAATACACTTCTTTTCAGACCTCTCTCTCAGTGCAAAAGCTACACTCACGGGGCATGGGTCGCGCAAGTGCACAATGTAATCAATAGTCCTCCTTGGGCGTACACTTTCACTGCAATGTAGTTACACCATTCGCGAAAGTGAACGGATACAAAGAACACTTTTGTTGCAGAGAGCATCAATACGAAATTGCGTATTGAGCCACTAATTTGGTAACATCGTATCATTCCGCAAATTTGTGCTCTCGCTGGCTCACTCAACAAAAACAAAGAAAGAAACACGGTGTTTTGGTGACGTGCGTACATTTTATGAATATCGATCGTACTTAACATCAATTACTCAGTATTCGAGCTTCGATCAATGCCAAGGTGAGGCGTCACGGCTTGTGTACAGAGAGAAAGAGATGAAGAGGAAGGTCTGGAGGTTAGCCAGATATTAGCATCCGGTTTGCTACCCTGCACTGGGGTGGTTGGATAGAGAGAGAGAAAAAAAGGAAGAAATTCAACACACACACACACACACACACACACACACACACACACACACACACACACACACACACACACACACACACACACACGCACGCACGCACGCACGCACGCACGCGCACACACACACACACACACACACACACACGCACGCACACACACACACACACACACACACACACACACACCCCCGTCTTGTGTGTGCTCTCGCTGGCTCGCTCAACAAAAGCAAAGAAAGAAATACGGTGTTGTGTGTGCTGCCTGCGGATAAGTGGCTGTTTTACTACGAGCCCACCTGAAACGGAGAGTCTTCGCATTTAAAAATCCGAAGAACGTCTTACAGTCCGCCTATTTTTAAGTTTACGTGCTTGGTCGTGCTAGGTACTTTCACGGCCGATTATCTGGCAAAATGTTATCTGCGGTATTGAGCAGTTTGTCTCCCATACAGAAATTGTACAAGCAAATCGTTACTCAACTTAGAGTGCGAATAAAAATCTTCGAAAGAGATATACCTTTGAACTAAACTTCTCTCCAGCATAATTAAGGCCCGAGTGAAACTATTGATATTCCCTTAAAAAATAACACTTTCTGCATTTTTGTGCTCCAGCGCGTTTTTGCGAATACCCTTTCCACTGTGCAGGGTAGCATACCGGTTATTCTAAACTGGTCAACATCCCTGCCTTCCCTCTCTCCCATGTTCTCCTTCTTTCCTTGGTTTTTAAGTGCGCATGAGAAAAGCCGAGATGGTTCAAGATTATTTGAAACATATCAGTACTTAGCGTTTGATAGCTCGTGTATTCTTGACGCTAAACTCACTCACTCACTCACTCACTCACTCACTCACTCACTCACTCACTCACTCACTCACTCACTCACTCACTCACTCACTCACTCACTCACTCACTCACTCACTCACTCACTCACTCACTCACTCACTCACTCACTCACTCACTCACTCACTCACTCACTCCGTCAATCCTTCAATCAATGTTCAATTAATCAATAAACCAATATGTCACTCAATTACTTTCTAATCTATGGCACTATCGCTTGCATCCATTTAAGTCCTTTGGTATTCTTATCTTACAGCTGTATTTTTTCTTGTCAACGAAACAAAGCTAGCACAGATTGTCGCATAACCTTACGACGGCGTTTTCCCCTTGATATGTTCGTTACGTCACAGTTCAGCAGCTGCCATTTATGCGTGGGCGCTCGAAACTCAAAAGCTTTGCTGCCTTTTGCAGTAGTACAGAACAAAAGGTTCGAGACGTGACAGGAAGCACGAAGTATACAGCTCATAAGCAAGCTCAAGCCATTCCTTCGCTACCTCCTTCTGTTCCAGTCATTCCTCGTGACCCAGCAAGAGCACGTCATCCTTTCCTTCCTTTTTATCCTTGCTTTCTTTTCTTTCCATTTCTCGTGTCGTCTACACCCGTTGCTTCCACGCTGAGAGAATCGAGCGAACACCGGATAACCGACGTACTCGCATTAAGAAAGTATAGAACAGAAAAATAACGGTGGTCTTGCGTGGGTATACGAGTCTGCTCCGACAGTGAAGCCAACCCATGTGCGAAGGAACCGAATATAATAATTGTAATGAAAAACATTGGCCTCTATACGTATATACATGCCTCCGGAGCGCTCCCTTTCTCGGCAAGCTATTCCAGATTCTAAAGTAGGAGAGAGTAGAAAAAAAAAACAAAGAGAGAGACGGAGAGAAAATGGAAGTATCGACATATTATACAAATGGCTCAAAGCTGGTCAGCCGAGAGAGGGTAAAGGAACGAGCCGCGATGCAAGAGCCGGCAGGCTCCGTCGTCGTGCTTAGGTATGGAAGAGTCCCATAAAATGGGGGCCGAGTGTATGCCGGCCCGTTAATCGAAATAATCAATGAAAACGGTCGATCTTTCGGACGAGGGTGGAAGCTGAGTTTTCGGCTTTTCCGTTCCTCCTTTTTCCCCCGATACGAGGTGGTTAGTTATTGGCCGGTGTTCGTGGGGCCATATAAGCGCGCGATGTATGGATCACGCTCCAGAGGGCCCTGCATGAAATGAGGTCGTCCGCGTTTCATCCTCACCCCCAGCGGCGAGCGCATATATATATGCGTGTTTTTATTTCGATAAACTACAAGCGGGGGTTCGTTACAGTATACAACCTCTGCCCCCGTCCCTTTGCTCAATCATTGTATTTACGAAGCGCTTATCACACATAAACAAAGCCATCATTATGGAGAGCACGATCAGCGCCGCATCGTACAAATTTCTTCCCATGTGTGTAACTCGGGCTACCGGCGTGACACAAAACAAAAGCCTTGAGCGAACGTGAATAATAGAAGCGACGCAAATGGGAAATCATGATTGACCCGAATACGGTACATATAAACGTCAACGTGGGCCTGTTCATGCGTTTGATCTGTATGGACAAAGAACGCTCTTGAATTGCGTCGGTGGGCACAATAAACCATGGTTTGTCGTTTCCTTCGCCCAAAGTTACCTGCAGCGCATTGTTTCAGAGCGTAGTGCAAAGCGAGCACCTTACCGAAATGTCGTGTTCCGTATGAGGTTTAAAATACATATGTTCTGCCACAAGAACGGTGCAGGAGGGTCGAGAGAGGCAGAAGTTTGGCAATGTTTCCATGTACGGTTTCAGCGTATAGTAGCATAGGCCTAGAGTGTCACTGCCACTTATTGATTTGCATTTGTATGTATTCACAGCGCTGAGAATTACTTTTTGTCATTGAAGAAGTGTGCCCCCCGTCATCTAGGATTGCACCTCGCACACGAGATACACACAGGAAAAAGGCGGAACTGGCCTGGTTGCGCAGGTGCTCTCCGCACAGGTTGACCAAACGGGCGCAGCATGCTTCGGCAAATGGCGCCTGCACCCTGTCTGACTTGTTGGTGGTGGTCACTGCACTTGACTTTGCAAATGGCAAGATGTCGAAGCGGTAAGGCGGGCTGGCTAGTTGGTCGCTCGAACTCGCATTCATTTCAACAGCGCAAATTAGATAAACAGATGAACAAAAGACCACAAGTAGACTGCACTGACGCGGAGTAAGGCCACCGAAGGATTGAGACACACATATGAAGGAAGGACAGGGCTTATTTGTACTTGAAAGCAGAGCAGTCAAAGCTGTAAGGCTGGGTGGCCCTGCGCTGAGCATGTATGTGATAAAAAACAGAAACAACAAAAAAAAAACATGCGGATAGCTGCAGGAGATTCACAGCGCATCACGTGATACATCGATTCATTTGAATACGAAAATACGTCATGCCCCTGAAACAAATATTTTCACCCACCCGTTTGTTGCATGAAACTTCAAAGGAGAGTCATACGGATTCCTCAGGACAAGAGATTCGCGTTCGAAGAAAGGTTTGTTCTGATTAGGTAGTTTTTTTTTTCACTCTCAGAGATTTTATTTGTCTAAAGCCCATACGAAACCCGCATGGGTTTGCTTCGTAGTCTCATGCTACAAACATTTACATAGCAGGTTTTCCATTTCATGCGCATTATTCCATCTTGCGGGCTGATGCGAAGCATTTTGTCAGACCATGCTCCTCTTTTATGAAGCAGCGATAGTGCTTATGTAGAAAATACAAAAGTAAAGAATAGGAGCAGGACCGTTCTCAGCAGAAACATCTGAAGAAGCCCCGGAGGGAAGTGGGGTCCGACAGACGAAAACCGCAAGCAAGGAGGAAACCCTCTCCCCAACTCGGACGGAGGGCCGGCGGCTGGAAACGGGGCCCCAGATGCGACCAAAAGACTGAGCAAAGAAGACGTTTTTGTATTGATCCTGCGAATATAGTGAGTTGTTTCCTTGTTACTAAAGCTTTCTCGTGTGACTTTCTGACGAGTTTTCCGTCGACAAAGTGTAACGATCAGAATTTACAACAGCTTATCGTGTACATCGTTTGCACTGCAAGTAAGTTTTATCTTACACTTTGCACATGGCGTAGATTACGTGTTTATCTTTCATTTTTTATTAGCTTCTAACGTCCTTTCTTCGTTTAGATCTCGTCGCTCAGTTTCTTCCGCCTCGCAAAATTGAATTCTTTGTGGATAATGAGTACGTGCCCCTTCCATCAATTCGAGCATGCCAAGGTATTCCGGCACTCACGAAGGCATTCAATTTCTTCGTCACTGTAAGTCTAACTTTTCCTGGAAACCTGCAGATATATGCCTTCAAGAATTGAAGCCACATATATTTCCTTGAAAAAAAAGCCTTAAAAGCGTTACTAAACTTTATTAAACGCCCATGGCGAAGAGCTATGCCCTTACACATAGAAGGGAAATAGAACATCAAAGGAGAAAGAAAAGACGCGTCGCGTTGGGCAATTCCAGTAACTTTGAGTTTCTCGCTTCGTCGCAGCATACGCTAAGTTGCCCCGAAACTTTTGTGATTTTGTTTTTGTTCTTTTCTTTAGAACGCCGCTTCCTTGCCTGTTCGCTTGTATATGAAGCATTCCCGCTTGCCTGTCTGGCTTTCTTTAGCTTCTCAACACGTGCGCAAACGGCTGCTTGCTCAGAATCAGCGGCCAATTTCACGCTTGCGCGTGACGTCAGAGCGGTCACTGCTTCTCTGCTGACTACCAGGCGAGCCTCGACTCTTTCGAAAGGCGACGAACGCTTGCTGAGGCCACGTGACCGGCGTCGTCGCTGGCGGCTCAGCGGCGGACAGCCGGTGTGGCGGTGCAAGTGGGGGACCGGAGGCACCTCCAGGCGAGCTCGGCCGTGCGCGCTGAGGCGTACGCCGGAAACCGGTGAAAAACTAATTACCCTCCGGGCCGCGAGAAGAAGTCGGTTGGTCGACGGCCTCGCTCGGAAAAACTCGGCGTCGTCGGTTACCCGATCTACGCGCTCACCGCATGCACACCTCGCTGCCTCGCAGAGCGAGCCGTCGGGAGGCTTTTAACAGCCCGAATTACGCCTACGCCACGGCGGGAAGTCGGTTAACAAAAAATGATCTTAAAAAAAAATGTGCTTCCAGGAATTGGGATCACTCTGCCAAGACAGACGGCGTAGAAGTTTAGATTACATGAAAATGGGGTGGCGATACGAAACTTTATTTCGGCAAGGCATGGCACGAACGCGCACGTCCTCCTAGAACAATCCATCCTCATCTCGAGAGAGGTTTGAGTTGCCTTCATCAAACCTGGTGCGGGTCACACGCTTGTGAGAAGCCGTCGCGGTGTAGCTTGGAAACTATCGTGTTGCACTGCTAAGACTCGAAGTCGTGGTTGAGACACCGGCAGTAGCAGCGGCCGCATTTCGACGGGGGGCAAACCGCGAGAACACTCGCGTATAACTGACTGAAAATCCGATGCACGCTGTGAAATCCGTGGCGGTTGAAAAGGTGCCCAGTACGCGGTACACCTGCATCTCGTAAATATATCGAGATTTTGGCACATAAGCAGTTATCCTATTCGCTGCGTGAGCGACACCGAAACGTGCATGGTCATGTGCATGGCATGGTCATCGAGGTGTGGATGTGCTTGTTTTCTGATTTTTCTAGTGCCTAGAAGAAGAGTACGAGCGTTGTACCGATTCCCTGCACCTGTATACCCATGAGCGAATCCATAGAGAATATGCGGATGCGGAAAATATTAAATATTTTATCACCAGAATAGTAAAATCAGCAGAGGAAAAAATTACGGCATCAACGTTCGTTTGTCAGTACTTCCCTCAGCTGGCTGCTGACTGATTTTGAAGCTATTTCAGTTCATGTCAATCAGCAGCCAACTGCACATTACCTGCTATACTTTCAAAAAGAAAAAAAAAATGAAAGGAAAAGAGCGGAAGATCAACAGTACCATACAGGCATATCTGATATAAGAACTCATAATTTCAGGTTCTCGCTTCCTGGATCGACTTGCCAGGAAGCTGAGGTATATCGCCGAAAACTTCTCATTACAACCATATTCTCACTCTCCACGGTTCCTTCGTGTTCGGCCTGCTCCGATGGAGATACAGGCCGAAACGAAAACCGACCCCAATAATAACACTTTCCGGAGCTCCAGGTGAAAGGGTATTCCGAAGATAACAGACATCACTCGTTGCAAGTTACGTGTGGCATAATGCAACGAAATAAAAACTAAGATGCCATAAACACTAGCAGGGAGAAGCGAGAAAGGCAGCCTGCGGCGGTGACAGCCTCGAAGTAATGATAGTACTTAAAGGCGGTTGCGGAACCACGGGCACCCACTCTTACCGCCGTGCAAGTGTAAGCAACTGCAGCGCCGCCGTCAAAGCCTTATATCTTGGAAACTGCCCACGCTACCTCTCTCACGCTCTCTTTCTTTTTTTTCCAGCTGCGGATCAAATAGCCGGACGTCATAAGATTGCCCCGCGCAAAGCTACTTTCACTCGCGCAGACAACGCTCTTCCTATTTCAATACTATTTCACCCTCCCACTCACTCATACGGTGCTTTTTTGAAGCGTCCCGAGTGGGAGTATGAAATAGTATTGACGTTAGCGATTGCACGGCTACCACGAATCGCGATCATCAAAGGATTTGTTATTTCGGAATAGGTAGTACTCACGGGCGCCCGTATTTATTTTGGATAGCCCTTTTTGAAACGTTCCTTGTGTGGTATGATAATTATATTTGTCTTGAGTTATACTGTCCTTGCGGAAATTATGGAAGATGTTTACGACTTAGAGAACGTGTTGAAACCGCACAGACATTCAATGATTAAACTCGTGACCTGGGAAGCGCACTTCATTTGTACCGTCACTCGCAGCCAGTACAGACAGCCGGCATGTGTAGGCAATTAAAATTTGGCTAGGGCCGAGTTGAATCGTATTTCGTTAAACCACATGTGGCGCGACTAGATTTATTTGTATTATTCAACTTACTGTCGTTTGATGGCTATCTTTCATGTATTCTTAAGCGAAACACGAATAATAACAGCGAATGAAGCCAGGACGGCATAGAGAAATTATTTGTAGTTTTTTTAACTGTATATATTTGCTTCGTTTACTAACTACAGTGCATTTTGTTCATTAGTTCTCTTGCTTTCTTCTATGAATCTTCTTGAGATTTTCGTCGTTATAATCATGGCGGTTGTTATCCGTGAATTCGATGCACGTGGTTTCTTTTATAATGCGTCCATGCTGAGTTCGATACCTGGCTCGACAGCCTGTAATTCAAGCCCGGGAATGCACGACAGGCCCGACGTGGAGCAAGAAGCAAGCTTTTTTAAAGTTGTAAATTGGCACTGGTGCCGTCCTTCAAGTGCATGTATGGGTTTTGTTATGTCATTCCTAAGCTTGAGGTATGTGCCAACTACATGGTAACATTTTAGTCTAATATAGCTTGTTACCATACCTCGTAAGAACTGCCCCCCAAAAAGAATATAAGCTACGTCAAGGCTCTGAAACTGCGCAGCATAAAATAGGTCCATCAACAATTAGGTATACGTGATCAGGGTATACGAGTCAAATGCAGTCTCGCGGTTTGTGTGTGGCTGACAGCGAAACTATTCGAGGAACGAGAAACATATGCCTAATAAATATCCCAGTACTTCCAACAAGCTTGTCCCTTCAGCGAGTCATGAGCGCTTTCGTATTTCTATGTGCAAACGTAACATTCGTTCTGCAGCGTCGACTATTCGTACCAAAGCCAAGATGAATTACCCTTTATTTAAGGTGTTTGTCGTCGCCGTTGTTGTTGATGTTATTGTTATTGTTGTTGTTATTGTTGTTGTTGTTCTTGTTGTCGTTGTCGTCGTCGTCGTTGTTGTTGTTGTTGTTGTTGTTGTTGTTGTTTGCAAACATTTTCGGCTTGGGTTCCCCGAACGGTACGATAAAAGACGCAAAAGACTGAAACAAAGTTTCGGCGTGCCGTATGACGACTTATAAAACTCCCGCCACACTTTGTTCAATATGGCCGTTAAAACTGAGGATGCGGAATTCGCGCAGTTTCGAAGGACGCAGGAGTGCTCCTTCAAATCTCGCCGACGTACCGGCCGGGAGTTCATCTCGCGCAGGCCTCTTTGCAAAGCCCATTTGCATTCACAGGAGCGCCCGCGAGCCTTCCTCTCGTCTATCCCGCAGGGGCACGCGCGGTCGCCAAATCCCGGCGGATAATGAAGCGTCGCCGTGAGCTATGCAGCCGATGTTCCGCCGGCGACCTCCGTATACACCGTGAGGGGACGCAGGTGTGCCCGGTCAGCCATGTCCGAGCTTTTGTCCTGAAGAAGGGACAACGGCCTTGGAATTCCTGCACACGCAGAGCGCTCCGTGGCAGCGGCGGCGTCTAAACGTTGCGCCGTCATGTCCGCTCGCCGTCATGCCCGCGCACGCTTCTCCGGCAGCAGCGGAGGCGGTGGCGTCTCGGACCTTGAGTGCCATTGGTCGTGGACACCGTATGCATAAGGTTCCGAAAGGCGTGCTTACGCGAAATGCTCACTCGTTGCGTCGGTTACCAATTGTACTTCCACATCTGCTGTTGTTATTTTGTCATTACTAGTTGCTGTATGATCGCTAAGCTTAAATTCTTGGGCATACGGGACGTGACCGCAGTGGGTTTAGTGTACGTACCCGAAACATTGAGTGTGTCCTGCAGATGGGAAACTACGGCTAAAACTCACTCAACTGCGAAGCTTTGCGTGCTAAAACCGTGATAGTATGTCGAAGCACGCGGTAATGACCATAGAGTTTCCTACAATGCTTACTAGAGGGAACCCTGGCGCTAGTGTCGATGGGAGTTGCAACGCATGGCGTATCAGCCAGCATGGGAATGATGGGTAGTACATAGATTTGTCTAAACTTCGTACTTTCGGCTCCGTTTGGCTCGGCGTCACCTGCATCTGCTTTGTCGCAAGACGAAGTTCAGAGAACGTTCAGCAGTTCTGCTTCACCGCTTAACTTTTTTGGACTCACCAACTCAAATCTGGTCACGAAGTTTACAACGATCCATTCTTTTATCCAAAAAGAAACCAAAACACAGCAATAAACAAAGCCACACGTACGTTTGAAGCCGCAAGCACGAAGACTAGGCAAATTTGTGTACTACCCATCATTCCCATGGTAGCTGAACGATCGCAGCGCCAGAGTCCCCTCTAGTTAATTTTAGGAAACTCTATGGTACTGACGAACTCCGAACTAAGTTTGACCATCTGGGTTTTTCTTTAACGAGCATCTAAATTTAACAATATGGGTTGCCTTACATTTCGCTCTATCGAAATGTGGCTGCCGTGGCAGGGAATCGAACCTGCACCATCGTGATTAGTATCGCAATATTATATCAGCTAAGCTACCAAGACAGGTGTATTATTTCGACCAGCTGGGGTGCCATAACGTGCAATCAACGCATCCTACGCTGCATTTTGGCGTTCTTCTCCCTATACGAATGCAGCTACCGTGACCGGAATCAGACCTCTCACGTCCTTCTGCATGATTCGTGCCCACTCTTTTTGTGCTTGTTTTATTTGCAATTTAGTCTTAATCATGTTAAACAAACTAGCCAAATCTATAACCTTACCAGGCTTCACCGTCGTTCTGCAGCAACGCAACGTCATAGCCGCTGATTATACCACGGCGGGTGTGGTGTTTTGTATACAGTCACGGATAAACAGCACGTAAAGTCATCAACTAGACTCCGTCACAGGAATCCTGTTTTTTTTTTGTTTTTTTTTTTTCTACCACATCTACTACCACGTAAGTAGGTACCTCTCAACACACCGCCGGCGCTACTAATTTGGCTCGGCTAATTAAATTTGGCCTAAACACAGCCCAGAAGTCGACATCTTCAGATAATCAGACCAACACTGCGTCCTGGCTACTACCGTGATAAAATTGTAGCAACAGCGATTTAAATTGCAAACTTTGTGTAAACTTGCTTTCGCGGAGGAGACGTTTACAAAACTTTCTTCAAACACAAGCTCGAGAGGCCCTGCTCGTGTTCCACTAAAATGGACACCCATTTTATACCTTGCGGTGCTTTAAAAAATAACAAAAAAAAGTGAATTCATCAGACTCATTCGTTGCAGTCGTTGTCATCGATGAGGAAATCGCATTTCACAACGACTGCGAAGTACAACGTGAAGCAGTGTTCAAGAGTTATCTCGTGGCCGGCTCTCATGCAGCACTCAGTGTTTCAAAATTGAAATCCGAGAATCGCTCGTTGAAATCCGGGATGTGGGCCCCGCGGCTGAATGGGACAACCAGGGTGCATAATAGCGCAGGCAACGAGGGAGGTTCAAGATCCGATACACGTACGCTCGTCAGGTCATATTCGCACTCAAGAGGGCGAAACCAGTAATGAGCCCAAACAGGCGGATAACGAAGACGACGGCTGATGCTGGTTGGGACAAAAAAAAAAAAAAAAAATGCCGAGCGGCTGCGCAATATGTCGTCCGCGGCTACATAGCATGAACATATGCGGGCGTTGTTCGTTGATTCAAGTCTTGCAACACCGC
This sequence comes from Rhipicephalus sanguineus, assembly GCF_013339695.2. Taxonomy (NCBI): domain Eukaryota; kingdom Metazoa; phylum Arthropoda; class Arachnida; order Ixodida; family Ixodidae; genus Rhipicephalus; species Rhipicephalus sanguineus. The sequence continues at coordinate 59,828,340 of NC_051180.1, read as the reverse complement.
GGGTACGCTATAGCCCCGTCTTTGAGCGCACGGATCAGTGTTCAAGCGAAAAGCTCTATACAGCACAGCTTTCTTCGCACAGCAAGACAAAAAGACGGGGAAAGGGAAGGCACGAATAAATTCTTCATCCATTCGTGCAGGGCTACGGAGCGTCGAAGCGAATTAAGAACAAGAAATTCAATAACATCTATCCACGAGGGCCCCTATATGGCGGACGTCGGTATGTATAAGCGCTCGCAAAAGCGGGCAAAAATAAAAGCGGGGCGCCAGACAAAAGAACCCTTTGAATGGGGTTCCATACGCATTTCATCGGACCACGAAAAGTCCCTTTTTCTCGTAATCCTTTTTTTTTTTTCCGTTGAGCCATAGCTGTTCACGGGCTGTGTTCTTTCGTGCTTTTTAAAACCTTTGCTTTCATTTTTGCGTCAAGTTCGTTTTTTCGGCTTATCTAAGTCTTCCAGAACCCGGTGACATGCGTTTGCGAGAAAGCAGGGCAATGGCTGACTCGGTCCTGCCCGAAGACCGCCACCCGTTCAAGTGCGTCGACGCACACCGCCCACCCGCGCCCCCTAACTGCAGCTCGCGCTTCGCGTCCCTTAGACATTGAGCGAGGAGAAAGGGGTGGACGATCGCATAAAGCACAAAAGAACGCACGCGCGAGCACGCTCATACCGTTTGCGGGGGAAATTTTATTGCGAATGTCAAGCCCGCTGCGATCGCCGCAGTTATGAGGCAATGGCTGCCCCATATATGAGCCCCCGAAGAATGTCCAGGAATCTCTGAGGCTTTTTCTTTCTCTTGGTTGACCATTCGTGTCCGCTCTGTACTAGTGCTTGGCCCTCTACTTCCGCGTGGTAGGGTTCCATGTTATGTTTTTCGCCGTTTCATATTATGCAGACGTCGTATACCGTTTTCGCCACCACTTCTCTCACACCATGAACCTCAGTGTTAGCATCGCCGTGTACCTTTTGCCTCCGGCGCACCGACATTATTGGAACGACACAGCACTTGTTCCTATGATAGTGATAAAAGATGACCAACGCTGCTCGCAGAGACGTTTCTGAAAACTGATATAACCAGGGTAATACTAGAGGCATGGCAATAACTGTGCCTATAGGTATCTTCAGCCTGTTCTGCTAAACGTTAGCCAGGAATACTTTTCGTTTTACTTACCAGAGCATTTCCCGAGTATTTGCATGATATTTCTATGTCATTCGAATGTTAAGAGATGGAATAGCCGGCCGATGGAAAACTGGCATTCATTCATTCATTTGCAATAGAGTGAACCTCAAATTTGGACCTACTATACTAGAGTAGGATGCCCCGAATATGTAAAACAACGTATACATAAAACAAAATGCAGCAAAAACATTTTCCATCATTGACTACCACGGTTCAATTTTGAAGTCGCATTCCCTTGATTTCATCGTGCTTCCTAGGCATTCATTCGACAGCCTAATGTTTGCAGACGCACTGCTGTGGCTGCTGATATACTATTACGGCCTAATTAATCCAATATATCTATCTATCAAATCCCGCAACAAGAAACATTCTTTGACACTGCATATAGTGCATATAAGTTTTTGAACGAACAATTAGCACGCCCTCTATTACCACGCGCAGCTGTTTCATTACAATGCCATAATGTTCTAGACGTGCGCGCTATCGAACTCCTGCTTTTATTCTTTGGGCTACGCCACGGTTCCCTTCCTGACGCCCCACAATAGTATGACAGATCATTGGACGGTAGTTTTAGCCCAGGAACGCTCATATTTCATTTTGTTTAATGTTTTAATCGTTCCTGGTCATTTCCAACAGACGGTCACGCAAGCGTTATGTTTCGGAAAGTAATTACATCCAGTTATTTTCGTTGGCTCGTGATGCTCTACATTAGACGTCTTCTGCTAATGCACGAATGGCGTTTACAAATACACTAAGCACAGTGAGCTACCAGCTCGTAACACGTTTCTGACTGTTGTGCAGGCTGCACAGAGTAGATCTTAAGCGTCATTGCTCTCTCTTTCTCCTTGTGTCATTCCTCTATTCGTGAAGTCATCGTTACTCATCCATCTTTATAACTTCCGTCTCCACGCTACAATAACGATAAGTTCTGATATTAGTCAATGACGACAGTGGTTGCTGTTCCTCCTATCTATCTATCTATCTATCTATCTATCTATCTATCTATCTATCTATCTATCTATCTATCTATCTATCTATCTATCTATCTATCTATCTATCTATCTATCTATCTATCTATCTATCTATCTATCTATCTATCTATCTATCTATCTATCTATCTATCTATCTATCTATCTATCTATCTATCTATCTATCTATCTATCTATCTATCTATCTATCTACTATCTATCTATCTATCTATCTATCTATCTATCTATCTATCTATCTATCTATCTATCTATCTATCTATCCATCCATCTATCTATCTATCTATCTATCTATCTATCTATCTATCTATCTATCTATCTATCTATCTATCTATCTATGACGAAGACCGGTCAATAGTTGTGTCTCTCTTCTCTCTCTCTCTCTCTCTATATATATATATATATATATATATATATATATGTATATATATTCCGGTAATGCCCTCTTCTCCGCAGATGACATCCGCGCTGCCGCGTACTATAGCTGGCTGGCAAAAACAAACCGCCCCTATCTAACACCGTCGACTACCCTTCTCTCGTGGCGTAAACAGATGAGATGGGGTTAGGCAAACAAGAGGCGGCTCTTTCGACAACGCGTCGTCTCAGATGAGCTTACCTAAGCGGAAAACCCCGCATTCGGTGTTTTACGGAGGAAGCCCGTCTTTCCACTCTCTCGTCTTTTACGCGGAGTTGCCTCCGCGCTTGCTTACCGCGCAGGCCAAATAGCACCGTTCCTAGCCCGCGCCCAAATACGCGAACGAGCTCGCGGGGCGCGCTCCCCACCAAGACAACAGAATTAGGCTCGCGCTTTTTCCTTAAAAGCTCCGGGCCTCGTGGTTCCGTGATTTTGGACCAAGTGCGCGATGCTTCGGAGAACGAAAGCTCGGTAGGGAAAGAAAGAACACGAAGCAGCGAGGTTTGCTAACAGGAAAGGGAGGGCGGAACAAACAAACAACGAGACAAGTGGAAGGTGAAGCCTTCTGTACGCTTCAGTCCCGAGAGCTCGAAGCCTTATTAGACAAAAGGCGCGAGAAGCTGCGCAAAAGCGGCGGCAGGAACAAAAGACGCCCCCCCCCCCCCTTTTTTTTTTGCTCGGTTTTAGAATACTCGCGCCATCCAACATGTTTTCCTTATTTTCTTCCATTCAACTCGTTTCATTTAGTTTCTGACGCTAGGCATGCACGACAGTTTTCTTTTTTTTCCCCTCCTCTAGGGAAACAAGACCTGAGCGCCGTACGCGCTCTTACGACGACGCTGGCTAATTGGTTTTTGATCGACAAACAGCCGGTTGAAAGAGCAAAGAAATTGGGAGAGGCATTGAAAGACAGACATTGAAGAGAAGGGTGAAGCCACCTTTGTGTCTGCCTCTCTCCAAGCACCAATGCCGCCGCTGGTATAGAAGCCCTCATACTCTATATAGGAGGTCCGCGAGATGTGTGCCGGAGATTAATTAAGCTAAGTAGCCGGTGAAACTCGGCGAAGCGTGTACTTGAACTACATAGTCCCGTTTCTGCTCGATCGTATCTAAGCTGAACACTCCTTCCGGAGGAACGACTCTGTGAGTTCCCATCTCTTCCGGCCCAATTGTCCGAACCTACGAGGCCCTAGTATGCAGGGGCAGCGCATCTTCATTTACGAGCGCGTATCAACACTTGGGAGCGATAAATCCAGATAAAGGCTCTTATACAACTCCTGTGACACAGAGGTGCGATACTGATGTAATAGACCAGTGTAACCAGGTAACGGACCTCACCAGCACGAGATCGTTCACGCTTCTCTCCGAATCCAGCGTCTTCGATCGCGTGTGTAGGCCCATAATTCGGGTCAGTACGCCGAAAGCTTCCCCTCTGCAACGCTGCAATCTCTTGACGGTATCGTTATTTAGTAATTAACTGTAATTTAAATAATAAAGCTTACCGCCCTCCTTCTCATAATCAGGTTTAGCGAAACAAAGGCGGCGCTTCAATCGCTGCAACTACGAGGCTATGAAAATCCCAAAAGAAAAGCTGCCACCGAAAGGACGACGAAAAAGGTGCCGTTGTGTGTGCGAGCCGTCCATTATTTCGTGAACGTTCGCAGTGATGCAGCTCACTTTAAATGCATTCCTTAAGTAACCACGCCTTGTGTTCCGTAAGAATATTAAGGAATACGGAGCTATCTTTCCGCCCGCTTATATAATGCTTTCTAATAGCAAAGCACGCCTGCAGTGGCCAGCCCATCCTGTTTCATTCGTAAAGATGCGAAGTACGCACCTTTCTTACCCATTTTTCTCTGACACGTTAGGTTCTTGGGCCTATAGAGCTCTCGCAAAAGTCAGAAAGGAACATCGGCCACAAAGTTTTGTTTCCTTCAAGTTTCTTGAAATTATCTTTTTTCTCTGGTATAGAAGACTTGGAAGCAAGTAATTTATTTTAGGCACTTATGTGAAGAATGCATGTGCAAATCACGTCGCATTAATACACGATGATAAAAGGTGCGAACCCCAACGCACCACACACGTCGGCTTTCTTCAAACACTAAACAATAATTTAACACAGAAAAGAAGAACTCAGATATATACTCACTGACTCTGCATTGAAAGACATCTTTCTCAATGTGGGTTTCCGTGAGAATGACGCTCATGTACCTTTTATTTTGCTACTTTTGTCCTGACAGCCTCCTCGGTGTATATTTCACCGCTGGCTACTGTTTTCCGTATGCCAACTCGCAAATATTTTATTATTTATTTTCTCGAAAAGAAAAATAGAACACCACAGGTTTCCGTGTTTTCCGGTGACAGGCACTTCTGATATGTGTCAGGCCCGTTTAGCATCAATGCTGCAGCCCTGTGGGAAAGTCGCGAGCGGAAAAAAGATATAAAAAAGACGCGAATACTACGACCGAAGTGCGAAGGTGCCAATGCCTTTTCGGAGCAATCTCGTCTCACTGCCGTCTGATGCCGAATGCACAGGCAACGCAACACAGAAGATAAAAAAAGCGGGGGGGGGGGGGGGGGGGGGGGTCGAAGAGCTCAGTGACCTGCGTTTGGCACCAGCGTCTTGCACCTCAGCGCTTTCATCCCTTCTGGGCTCTCCTTTCCCGACCTTCCTTCACCGCCTCAACACCCCATCACATCACAACAACAGCGCAAAGCGCGTAGGGCCTGCGTGTTTTCGGCCATCCCTCCGCCCCGGTATCAATGGCCCGCTGGAAAAGGCTCCGCCCGAGGCGCCAAAGGCGCCATACGCCATCCCCAGTTTCAGCACAGCCAAAAGAACGGAACAGTAAAACTAGGCGGTTCGTATAGCCAGAGAGGCTTTCACGACCGAGGCGAAAGCGTCAAGCAAGAAAAAAAAAAAAAAAAAACCTGCGTGGGGCGATCTCGTGATCATATACATAATACAAACCTGTATGTCCCGATGGGAAAAGTAACGGTGGTGCGCAAGCCGAATGGGAATTCTTACGTTCGCAAGCAAAATGTTTTAGTGCGAATTCAGCATCGGGCGCCCGCTTCCACCACAGCCACCGCCTAAGCTGGCTTCGCGGAAGGAAGGTGGCGTGTTGTTTGTGTGCGCGCCTGCGTGAGGCTGCCCCTGTTTTTTTTTTTTTTTTTTCCGCGCCTTGCCTTGCGGTTCCGTTTTCCTGTTTGTTGACTGGCTTCCACTGCGCCCTTCGTCTTTCCCGACGCCACCACTGCCTTTCTTGCTTTCTATAAACGTAGTTTTTCCGCCGAACACGTTTATATCTCACTCTGTTTGGATCAGCTGTATCGTTTCAAGAGCCTCTGCCTTTTTTTTTTTTTTTCGGAAGAGTCGTTTTCTGTGTTCATCGGAACACTTTGAGCTGTAACAAGGAATGAACAACAGGGATAGGTCCCGTATGACCGGGACGGGCCGGCCCGGCGTGGTATTTAACGGAGAACATTCGATCTTTGTGTCGCACTAATTCTCTTTGAATCTTGGGGCGTCTCATTTCCATGCTCTTAATTAAGAGCTTTGGCAACTTACGGAAATACGGTACGCAAATACGGTAAGGCAGTACGGTAGCGTTCCTCCTTTCCCACTGGTTGTGCTGTTGCCCCTCCCCATTCCAGTCACAATGCGTACCCCAAACCACAGCTGTCTCGTTAACAACGCGTAGGCTGACGGGCCACAATGAGGCGTGACAACCCCACAGTAATATTTTAAAAAGCTTTTGTAGTGTTGGGGTGCCTTCACCGGCAAAAGGTCGACGACCTGGAAAGGAGGAGCGGTACCGTCGTACGGTAGCGTATTTGCGTACCGTATTTCCGTAACTAGCTAAAGCTCTCTAGTATTGCACTGAGATGATAATACGCGTTCCACTTTCAGCAACCTCCAATAGCCTTTGTCTTGTGTCAGTGTGCTGCATCCTATACATTCCAATAACTTGCGCTACATCTAGTTATTCGCTCCCTATAAACCGCTCCAGGCCATCCTTTACTTGGTAGCCATTCTGTATGTAATGCGGCGCCTCACCCTCCTCCCACATTCCCAACACTCCCGGACAAGACCGGTGGCGTCCTGCAGATGTATGTATGTATGTATGTATGTATGTATGTATGTATGTATGTATGTATGTATGTATGTATGTATGTATGTATGTATGTATGTATGTATGTGTCAGGGGCGTAGCCAGAAATTTTTTTCGGGGGGAGGTTCAACCATACTTTATGTATGTTCGTGCGTGCGTTTGTATGTGTGCGTGTATATATACGCAAGCAAAACTGAAAAATTTCGGGGGGGTTTGAACCCCCCCAACCCCCCCCCCCCCCCCCCCCCCTTGGCTACGCCCCTGGTATGTGTACATATACGATAAACGCAAGAAGAAAAAAGAAGAGAAATCTGCACAGACCTGACGGTCTAGGTTACATAAAACCGGAACCCTGTCATAAGAATGGGATGTTGACGTAGCGCAATGCCTCACGTTGCTGCCTCACAAACAAACACTGAACTTGTTCTTAGGTACTTGGAAGATTTCCCACACGCTCCCCTTTAAGAAAATCACGACTGTTTTCAAATCTCTTAAGCGATTGTCATTTCAAAATTTTCGGAAGGCACAGGCAAGGAAGGGTTCCGATTCAAAACATTGGTTCTGGAAGCTCCAATCTCTGTCACTTATTCTCATCTAGTACAGCACGGCGTGCAGTAAACCCTTGGTTCAGAAGCTTCGTCAAAACTGTTTTCTTTCACTTTGTGGCTTTTCCATCCAAGCATCGTCCGCTTTGAAACCATTACTCCAATCCAGCATCACTCGTGTCTTTCGTAAGGCGAGTGGCTGCCGCACCACTGCTGAAAACACAAAACAAACAAGCTAGAAGGCACGTTTCATTTACTTGTTACCTTTTCGTCTTGTTGCTGTCACTCTTCTTCCCTCTTCAGTTACGTTTCCGTCTCGCGATTTTTTTTTCTTTCCTCTTGCCTAGCCAGCTCCTAGCCACAGCTGCGCAGCTACTACACGGAAGCTCACCCTTTCTATTTTTTTTTTCTTTCCTATCCCCGGAGGGCTAATACCAAGAAGGCCGTGGCCGGCAACACACGAAGAGGGTGAGGGGAATGTGATAGAGAGAAAGAGAGGGAGTGTTGCGGTGCCCGAGAGTGTGCCAATTGAAAGCGGAACCACCACCAAGGATGCTGCTCCTCCATTCGGATCCCGCTAGTCCCGAGTGCGGCTCGCGCGCGAAGCAAAGGGCCCTGAATGAGATGCGCTCTGCCCATTTCCTTCTTTTTCGCTTCTTCACCCTTCTCCTCTCTATCTTTAGTCCCTCTCCGTTTCTGCTCTGCTGCGAACTCTTTCGGCTCGTTTTCTCTCCCTCCACCCGATGGCTCCTTCTCGTGGTCATTTCACCGCGTATGCAGGACTGTCTCTTCTTCTTCTTCTGCTTGCTTTGTTGGCTCGTTTATCCGAGGAGGCCCTGTCGCTTCTATTTGCGCTTCTTTTTCTTTCCCTTCCGTTTTTCTTTTATTTTATTTTCTCGGCTCGTTCAGTCCAGGCACGCCCAGAGTCGGAATAAGCAATGCTATACCGGGCGTCCACTCTAAATCATCTGCTCCCGCAATTCTGTTCAAATAGTCCGCATAAAGCATCCGCCTGTCCCACTCCACTGGGCCGTATACGGGCTCGAGTTTGCTGCATTCGTTCTGTTCTTTCTCCATATTTCACTTTCTTCAAGGTTCGTCTCGGTTTTTTTTTTTTTTTTTTTGAGCCTTGCGCACGTATTCTCCAGTGCTTCTGTGTATGCGTTCCCTACAGCGCATGCTATATAACGCCTCTCGCCGTTATCACCCCGTTTGTCGTGCGTGGGTATTTACGCCTCTCTGGCTGTTGCTCGGCCGACTATACGCCGCGTGGGCCGAGAGTGCGGCGCACTCGCCGAGACGTTGCGATTTTTAAGCGCGTGCTGCCGTAAGACGCTCCTCTCGCCCCCGGAACAGCTGTATAGAAACGAAAAAGGAAAAGCCAAAGGGGCCGCAAATTTCATTCTTCTTTTCTTCTTATTTTTTTCGCTGCCCCTTGTTTTCCGCTTACTGGCGCGGGCACGGGAGCCAGCTGCATAATATTCGTATTCCTGCTGACTGCCGCGATGAGCGCGGAAGGGCGAGTGGGTGTGCCAATGGGGGTGAAGCCGATGAGGAAGGGGGAGGGGCGTAAGTGTTGTTGCGAGGGTGGCTGTAGTCTAGCTGGGCGCACGTGTCCTTCTCTCTCTTTCTAGGATGGCCGATGCCGTTTGCTTCTTGCGAGTCTTTCCTTCTCGTCTCCTTTCCTCTCTCTCTCTCTCTCTCTCTTGGCTTTTCGGCACGTCGAAGCAATGTGCGCACGCGGTCTGCTGCAGATACACAGCAGGAGGCGGCGGCGAGCCAGCAATATATTCGAACTGGTCGCGTTTACTCCGACAGCGTATTTTCATCGAGCACCGGCGCTGGCTGCGAGTTCCTAGCCGCCGTCTTCGGTGTATTCTTTCATTTTTGTTCCGTATTACTTTTCTTTATTCCTCTCCCTTTCATTTTGCTGCTGCTTTGCCCTCTTTGTGTTTGCTCCCCTTTCAATGGCATCGTTCCGTTTTACGACGCTGCGTTTGGATAACAGCTACGCTGCTCGGCGGGACGGAAAGAGAAGCCACCCTTCCGAGCTGCTCCCAAATGGACGCGCATAGAAAAAAGAAGCGGCAGTCGTTAAAAAGAGCAAGCGCGAAAAAGATGTGGATATCAGGTGCCCCTTTTATCGATTCAGCAGTTGACTTTGTATACATTTGACGTGATGTCCCGCTATCTCTCGTAACGTCTTTCTCACCGCGCGCGCGCATGTGCGTCCGGGTGCGCGCGCGCGTGTGTATTTAACTTTACAGATCCAAACATTAGCCGAGATGACTGGTTTTAAACACCGTGAGCTGTCTCGACGTTCTTCAAGAAAAAAGAATCGGGTATTTCATTCTCTTTTTTTTTTCCTTCTCTCGTAAGTCACTCATAGTTTCAAATCGAACACAGACACAAAGCGACGTATCCCGAAACACCTGCTCATACTAAGGTGGACTTGTTTATAAAAAGTTTAACTTACTCATTACATGTTTCATATATCCTTGCCCCAGCACAGTCCGTCGTAACACGCCTAAGCACCATCTCAGTCACGCCCTTCTTTACATACTGATTTCTATAAAAGGAGCCACAAAAAAGAAAGAATATTGCCTAGAATTAATTCTGAAGTGATGCAAGAGACAGTGAAAGATTTCAGGGCGCGCACACACTTTGCAGATATCTTGAGCTATTGGAAAAAATTGACATGTTGTAAGGTACAGGCATATTTTGTCCTTGCTTTTCTTTTTGGCCAATGAAAGAGGCTTTGCAAAAACCTTTACCTATCAAAGATGGCCTTTTGGGAAGTGTTGTAATCCCTGTTGCCTGTATAGCTGGCCCTCGGCAAAAGCGAACTACCGTACAGCTTTACCTATGAGTCGCCTGACAGCCTTGTCTGCCAGACAAGGGGCTTCGCTGTCCCCGCTACTAGGAGCAAGAGCTACGGGTCTCAGGTGTCAGCTAAACTCGTGTGACGTCTCTGCGGGACGTGTCCACGGCCTCAGAGATGATATCGCGAAATAAAAAAGTGTGGAAGTATAGCGGGAAGGTTTAAGCTGAAGCTTCAGACAGGCATCTTCTCAAACAAGATTGCCCTTTGATTACTTTGGCGGCCAATCGGAATAGTTGACCGTCAAGAGCAGCCAAGCAACCGAAAAAGATAAAAGTTCGCTGATTCATTCGAATGCAGACATAAAGAAGCGCAAACCTGCCAATAAGCCACCTGCCCTCGTCAAGAAGAAAGAAAAAAGAGGGGAGGGGGGGCAGAGGGTATGGACAGAAACTAAGAAGTAGCAAAACTAGCAAATAGCGCGTAAAACGCATACCGTAACTTTGAACACAGAAGGATCAAATAGTCAAGAGGTTGAGTATACTCGCATCATACAGCGCACATTCGAAGAGCTTTCGTTGCGGCAAGTAGACAAGAGCCATGTGCTTGCGAAAAGTACTACGTTGCGAGAATGACAAGAGCGGTGCTGTAAAGAGACCAAGTTGAAAAATCCGGCGCCCGGGTAGAGATAGAAAAAGAATCCTGTGTGGCTGCGCGGCAAGAAAAAGGATTAGAGGCGGCGGGCAAAGTAGGTGCGGCCAGGAGTCCGCGCTCCTAGGCGTAATCCGATATACGATATCGAGAGTAAAGTGCGCGCACGTACCGTCGGCGCCGGGAAAGACGAAGCAGAACTTTTGAGATAAGGAAGAGCTTTCCACATGTCACTTTTTGCGATGTGCTGACGGAGAGCTTGCGTCAAGCCCCTCAGCTGGAAAACTATCGATAAAAGAAGTAAATAAACATCGAACTTGCCATTCATGTACGCCGCATGTGCCGCTGGAAACAGAATGGTAACGGCAGCTATTTTTGTAACTGCTGGCTGCGAGCTCTCTCACGTCTCGGAGTTGTTGCACGTGGCAAGATTTCCACGTGGACTATTGATCCGGTGAATGACAAGATGCCTTTCTCAATTTCTTTGTGTGTGTTTGTATGTAAGATATACGTACTTTTGTAGCTGTAAATGGGCGCGTACTCACTTAAAATAGGGACAGCTCTCCTTATCTCGCAAACTCGATCTCTGTAAGGTTTTATAGCTCCCCATTTTCTTACTTTGCAGTACTGGATACGGTGACCAGCGTCTTCTTAGAAAGCTGCCCACCTCGCCATAACATATTTCCTTTGGTTTTAAGACAGAGAACCACACTTGCCCAGCTGACCATGATGAAATTGCATAACCTGCGTGCTTTCTTTTCATTTCTTTATTCGTTGCATACCGAAACGTAGTAAAAGACTACAAAACACCTCATGTAGTCGCTCAAGTCTAATCATGTATGGTAAATTTTCGTAACATGTAAGAGTACCGATTGGATACCTTGCAGCCTTCGAGATAAAACTGGTCTGAATATTTTGCAAAATTGTCACATTTCAGTGGAACAGGTTTGATCCAGAACAGTGATCCAGGCTTTTCACGTCCACGATGCTCCCTTGCCATCCTGTACCATTTTTTTTTTTTTTTGATGTTCTGCGAATGCTCTTCAGCTATGTCACTCAGTAAAGGGCCGCTCGGCAAACAGAGGTACAATGAGCTGTACAGTATTTGTACGAGTCGTCAGCGTAATCCCCTGGAAAGTGCTATGAACAACGCTTTCTACCCTTCACAAAAAATGCGTATTCAAAGGGATGAGTCACAACCTTTTCCTGAACGTTCGTTTCTGCAACGCCCACCTTTCTTTTTTTTTTTTTTTACTGGACAACTCGCGCGTAAATCGGGTCAAAATCAAGAAACCCTCGCCTAGACAAACGCGGGACTTCATCTAACGTTTTAAGCACGCCGAGTACCGTATGCGCTTCACACTGCATACGTTTCGAAATCTAGTTCGAGCTTTGCGTGCCTCGCTATGCAAATTAATCTCCCTACGCGCAGCGGCCAGCGAGAATTCACTCGACGACTTGATGAGCCGACTCCAACCTAGGCCGGAGCCGAATCCCAGGAAGCACCGGGCTGCCGACGGTTCGACGGCTACCTCCCGCTTGAATTGCAAAGTTCAGGTGCGCAAGCATGGGGTGCGCCGACATGTCCGGCCGAGGAACGGCGCGAAGTCGGCAGCTCGTTTCGGAGCCTCGCGGATAGGGTGTGCCTCCCTGTACGTTTGCAGAGAGTTCTCCTGCAAACATGTTTGCCCGCGGACTTAAAGAGTGTAGGGAACCGCGCGACGGGCGTGCCCGCTTCGCACTCTTCGCCAGAGAGGTCTCCGAACAATTCTCGCGCTGAGTAAATACGGTACCCGTGGGGTCGCCGTCGCCCAAGCGAGCCGCTTTTAATTCCGAGGGCTAAGATATTCTAGCTGCTGAGCAGACTCTGCGACTCACCCGCCGCATAGAGCTGCCGACGCCGCTCTGCTATAATATAAGCGTATACGCCCTCACTGCGTTTCACAAGCGCTCATCGCGATAAGCCATTTCCTCGATTTCGGTATTCCAGTGTCCTATGAGCCCGACAAATGGGTGGGTGGAAGAAATCAATATGCGAACCTAGTCGACCAATGGTTAGGCTTAAATGGTCTGTGGAATCGCGCTCGCTTCTTACTACTCGCTTATTTATGCACACACCACAATCGGCGATATCGGCAACCCTGAGCGAGCGCTGAGATGAGTAAACATGAAACAAAAGCAAACACTGCGCTTGCTTATTGTTCTAGAGCATTTTAAACGTATCTACTCATATGTGTACATCTATGGAAATGATATAAAGTCGAGCAGCATTTTACGTTAATCTAGGACTGCTGAACACAATTAATCGCATTGTCATACATGTGCGCTACTTATATATCTGAACGCGGTAACCATTATTCTAGACGTTACAACGCCTAATAGGTCCCGTAGCTCGAACATTGTTGCTGGCGTGTGCCCTGCTTCTCAACAATCTCTCACACGCACTCAATCACCCAAGACTTGCACCGTGAATGTATATGGACGGTTTGCACATTTCCCGCGCTACATACGCCTGTACTGATTTACGGAACTGATTAGTTAGAAGTACGCTTTATGTACCGACAACGCAACAAACTGATGGTGCAGCTTCATCTTCTTGCGCTGGGAATGTTTTGAACAAGGACCAAAATAAAGAAACATAACTGACGATGTGATTTCGCAAACCGATTGACTCGGCAATTCAGGTTCACTTCTCTGTGTGTGGCGCTGGTCAAGTTGTCTTCTTATGACACGTCACGATAAAACTTACATAACTTGGTTTCTTTCAGTATATGATGTTTTCCTCCTTGTATTTGACAAAGCCACCGTCGATTCTCTTCTGCAAGGGTGGTCACAAAGATCACGCAGTATAAGGTTTTGTTTGATATGTGTGTGTGTGTGTGCGAATGTGTTTTTCCATGTGAGTGCTCGTGTGCTTATTTTACATGTACTGCTGTTTGTATGTTATTTCTAGAAATGTTGTATGCTCGATCTCTATTCAAGGGCTAAGGAGTAGCCGGCGGCTTAATTGTGCGCCAATATCTCCTTTTACATTAAGCCAACAAAAATACGGATGGCGCTTAGCTCGTCATTAATCTCAGAGATAAGGCTCACCACGAACACGTCAAAAACTTTTTGCGCACTACTCATACCCTTGGCTGAACGGAGTGTCCGTTGTTTTAATATCATTTATGTTCGAACAGGACCTGTGACATTACCAGCCGTCACTACGGCGTTATTTAGGCGAGGCACTTTTTCAAGAGCAATGCGCGCGCGCAATAATACGCCTGGCACACGCGGCGCGCGCTCGAGCTTTACGAAAGTGCTGCCCTAATTGTTGCAGTAATTACGGGCGGTCCGAGGGAACAGACCACGCTTCCATAACGGCGACGCGAGGCCTTTCTGGAACAATGAGTCGTCGTCATCACTTCCCGCCGCCTCCCTCCACGCCTTCGGTACACAGCGCTTTGTTATATGCGGCCGAAGTCCCTCGATACACCGACGACCGTCGCCGCAGCGCCATTGCTTCGATCGAAAGCGCCGTAATTTAACCCGCACGCGTGCGCATCGGCGCGCGGCGTCGAGTCGAAGGTCGGCGGGGGAGACGGATCGCTTGATGGCGGAAAATTACAATAGCTTGGTTCCCGAAATACTGCGCAACGCCATCGATGTCGTCATCTTCTTGTCGTTTCTCTGTTTAAATCGGGACTTTCGAAAGCCGGCGAACAGGAATGTGCGGCCGTGTATGAACAAAGATCAGCCCTCCAATCACCCAATAACTTTTCATCCTGTACACGTTCTTTATTTCGTTTTAGCAGGGGGTCGCATGACGAAGGGTTACAAAGGGAAGACGCGAAGAATGGCTCGTCGTTTCAATAGTTAAACAGTGGGACGAACGCTTGCGCAAGTGGAGCGCGCCCGGTAATCATGGTAGTTTTCTAGCCAAATGAACACGCGTCTGCGTTACGAATTCATGAAGAAAAATTACGCGTCGGGAAGGGGCAATTTGCTTGGGGAAACGTAAGAGCAAAGATGAGGTCCCCTTAATAATCAACCCGCGATCGCGTTTGCTAATCGATGAACGATACCGAGGTTGTTAACGAAGCGAAGTACACGTCACTGAAATTGAGAGTAATGATGGAGCGCTCCTTCTGTACCTGAAATATGCACGATTAAAGAGGGTCTCTACTTTCGGAAAGTTGATTAATGAAGTTTACGTACGCGGTAAATAAAAAGAAAAGCTAAGTCATTGTCAGAGTACTGCGGTCGCACCTGAAGATAAGCTTTCGAAAGACAAAAGTCAACGTTGCAAAAGAATGATGGGCATGCGTCCGATCTTTGTGGTAATAGAAATTGGAGATGAATGTAACTGAACCACAAATTGGGAAATGCTAACGACATCCCTAGCTATAACGACGTCTTTTTTTTTCTTCTTTTTTGTTTAAGTTTATCGGTGCGTCCGTATTTAAAATGGCTTGAGACAGTTGCAGATCATGTTTAATATCTCAGAAGTGACCAATTCACGTGCTAGTATATAATTATTTATCTTACACCTTCGTTCCACGTAGACGCACATGCACGGAAACATCTGATGCTGCACTCGCGTTATATATATTTTTCTTTCTTTAATGAACCAATATCGAGGACACCTTTCATTCGGCTCCACTGTATTCCACATAAAGCAGTTAGAAGGCAATAAAAAAAAGTAATTGATAAAGTACCCTCGAAACAGAATGCCTTGCCCATTTACACCACAGGAGCTTTACTTTTAATAGCCATCGTTCTTTATTGCGTCACTAAGCGACGGGCGAATCGCATGTATGCGCCGGAAGTGCGCTTCCATCCAAGTTCTCGTTTTGAAGGTTTCGTCAGCATAAGCAAGCAATTCAGCGTTATACGTAGCACTGTAACAACTCCTCGCTTTCATTTCACTCTTCGACAAACCGTGCATGGAGTAAATAAAGCAATAGCAGCCCACATATGCAGGCGTTCGTGTTCGTGCTTGCTCCCACGAGTGTGGGTCCAGAATAATGACCCTTCTTTTATTGCCGCTATTCCAATCTTTCCGTTTCAATGAAAGAGCGCGGAACAATGTAACACAAAATGGCGTGAGCTAAGGAAAGGTCCGAGGAGTTAGCGCAAGACCTGTTATTACGGCGGTTCAGATAGCCACGTGCACAGACAGAGTCGTAGAAACGAGTAGCCCGTAAAAGATGGGCGCGCTGTTTATAAGTGAAAGTCGCGAAGCGTTCCTGCCCGAGACGAACGGTTATTGAAGAGAGCATTGTCGTCAACGACGGGAAACAAAAAGAACTATGTTTCGTCGTGAACAACGTTCTGTGGAAGAGAACAAAAAAGAAAACCACGACTGAGAACGAGTACGATAACGACGTAGGCTGGTAGACGAACGCTACGCAGAGGCAAAAGTAATACTCCGATACAGGCGAACGAGATGAGGGTAAGAAAGTAAGAGGTTAGACAAAGGAGCCAAGGCGAGGGCGGGAGCTGGGGCTCCGGAAATTAGTTTATACGCTCACCAAAGTTGAGCTGAGGGCGAGCATGAATCGCATAAACCCTTCTTGCTCCTCATACGCGCGTATAGAAAAAGAGAACAAAGGATAAATAGAGGAGGGGTAGCTGCCGTTAAAGCTACAGTTTGCTGGCAAGCGACCGACGCGAAAGCAGGCAAGAGAGGATGCTTCTATAGACTCACGTCTGATTTCGCGCTGTCTCTTCAGAGTCTGAGCCGATGTCCCTATGGATGTATACTGTTGCAACAAGACTGACGCCCATATGCGCATACACGCTTGCACAGATGCATCGAAAACGGAGACAGCAGTAGAGAGAGGTGTAGTAAAAAGATTAAAAAAAAAAGACAGTAACAGCGAACAAGAGACAGTTCAACCAGGGGCGTAGCCAGAAATTTTTTTCGGGGGGGGGGGGGGGTTCAACCATACTTTATGTATGTTCGTGCGTGCTTTTGTATGTGGGCGTGTATATATACGCAAGCAAAATTGAAAATTTTCGGGGGGGGGGTATGAACTCCCCCCCCCCCCCCCCCGGCTACGCCCCTGAATTCAACTGTGTATAACTTTAGGTCTTCATGCCTGCATTTTTGTGGTTTGAGTCGACTGAGGATAGAAGCGACAACGAGCTCTAACTGAACAACGCTAAATCTCGGACACCGGAGAAAAGAAAATAATAAAGCAGCGAGGAAGAAGGTTCCTTTGTTGTAATTGCCCTAAAGGACATTTCACCAAACGTAATTGCCCTAAAGGACATTTCACCAAACAGAGTCAAGGCTTGCTAGTCGAACAAACAACAATTGCAAGAGCTTTTTTCTTATAAACAATGGGTTCTGCCCCCAAAAGCTACAGTTTCACTTGCAAGTGCTGTAGGCCGCACGCACCAACACGAAAACTCGGTCATCCTACGTTGATGGGCCTGGCGCAACATATAAGTATATTCCATAGTGAGCCACAATACCCTTCTACTGAAAATAGTCAGAAAAGCTGTTCGCGCTGGTTTACGACGTTCTTCGAAGAGTATTTCTTCCATGAAGGCCGACTCGCTGTCGTTTCGGCATCGTCTGAAACGTGACGGTAACTCTAAACAGCTACACCCAGACGTGCCAGATACAAGTAGCAGCGCTGCAAGTGCACCTCAAAGTACTCTCATTTTAAAGGGACGTTTCGCAATCTCTTATTGATTTAACAATGTCGAAAGATGTTTTGCTGCAACACCATATTTCACTATCAGATGTCGGGCTCCAGCATTCGTGGGCAACGTTGCCAACTTTTTTACTTTTCTTTTAAGCTCTTCCCCGAACCGATGTGTAGAAATGTGTCTATTTTTTTTCTTCTGTATTTTACCAATTTTCTATATGCCTTAATTAAACGCTGTACAGAACCCTTAGAAAAATTACGTAATCCCTCTCTTTCAAAAGTAGAGGTCAAAGTTTCAGGTCCAGGTTAGACTGTTTTGAAGCGTGAAGTAGATGCAGTAAACAATTTTATGGGACGAGAGGAATAACCGAACAGTAAGGAGTTGACGCACACCGCACGTCAGCCATATGCCCAAGCTTTTTTTTTTAATGATTTGTTTCTTTTTCGAATTTATCTTCCGTGCTACCCGAACCATAATACGGGAAGTGCTCGCGGAAAGGCGGCACATATTCTGGTTGTTTAAGGCATGACGGTATTTTAGAGCTTCCGCAAAATTCTAGCTCAAGAAGTCATCATAGTATTTTTCAACAAATGATCTTCTAAGGTAGTTCAAAGAAAATAATTAAACGACGACTGAAGATTGGACTCCTCAGCAAGAATCATCCTCTCTTCCGCTCGGACGAGAGGATGACCACTGCCGTCGATCAATTAGTAGAGCATCGGGCGCGTTATCCGAAGGTTGCAGGTTCAATCTCTGCCCGCGGCAAGTTGTATTATCGTCCACTTTACTTCACATTTATATAGTAATTACTACAATACAGTTGAAACAGTACAATTAACGTCTCCTAGACATTCATTGGCTTCATTATCTGTTGCTTTTCATTAAGCCAATATGGTTACGTTTTTGGGCCGTTCCGCAGCCGCGCTTCGCCTTGAGCACGCCTCTCGCTGCTTGCGTCAAGCAATGGGACAAGAAACCACACAATCTGCGTGATATATGTATACACGGTCGAGGAAGGCATCTGGAAATGCGGGAGTCACCAGTGTATAGTTCCGGGGAGAATGGGAGAGCATGCGTGCCGCCGCACCTGGCATTCCCGGCCCGAGGACGACGCACCCCGAACCAGCGCCGTGCGCATGTGGTCACGAACGGACCTTCGCGACCGCTGCTGGTGTGCTTACCTGCGAACGGAAGAAAGAAGAGAAAACAGCAACAAATCAGCAATTTCCTCCTTATTATCATTTTTTTTTTTCGCAAGAACAGGTGAACACGCGAAGGGCGTTATTCGCGTGACGCCCACACACGACGCGACAAGTAGGCGACGCTATTATGACTCGGGCTGTGTGTATTCCTTCACCGTAGGAGGCTGCATTGTTCCTGTTTTTCCGCTCGTCTACAGAAGCGTGATGGATGTTCTGCGGAGAAAATACGAGTAACGAATTTTCCCTGCCCGTTAACACAACAACATTTTGACAAGCACGCCACTGCCTTGTACCTCAAAGTCGTCGAGCCCAAAGGATGTCAACTATCAAGGTACATAAGCCTTGCGATGTTCCAGAAATACTGTAAACAAAGAAACCAGCACTTTGCATAGTATATACTGGCAACAGTTTCCTTTAAAGCAACGTGCAGTAATAAAGCCTAAATTTGCTATCAGATCTCCACTAATACTCGCATAAAAACTCGATACTGTGAGGAGTAACTTAGAAAATCGTCTGGTAAATTGGCTGAAATGAAAATTCACATATACCTCTGTACAAGTGCTGCGAAATTTGTACCAGGGAACAAATATTAGGGGGTGAAATTCTCACGAAGGTTTAGTAAGTCATCTCACTGCTGGTCAATTTCAGAAATCCGTTTAAAGCAACGAAAGAAAGGATTCGCAGAAAACGAGTTTCAAGTCCCAGGCGTCTCGCTATCACAACTCCAAGCGCTATCAAACTTTCACACATTTGCTGCGATTCTCCATCCTCGTATTCATCCTCTTCATCATCCTCAGTTATGTTCTCGCTTTTGCTCTTATTTCTATTTTTCTCCTGCCCCCTGCATAACCTTCGCCACCCATATCTACTAAGCTATGCTTCGCAACCAGCTTGCTCTTCTCTCAGACTCTCTCTCTCTCTCCGCTCTTTCAACCCCCTCTTACACAGTATTTTCTTTTTGCCGCACCCTATAACGCATTTCATATCTATATATTTTTTCTCGCTTTTTTCTACCAGGCATTCCCAGTCTACCAGGCATTCCCACCGTTCTTTACTCTTGCTAGACGTCACCGCCCCAAGCCGCCAACTTCATCGCCTCACGTGCATCTCTTCTCACTGCGGCGTTCACATCTGCGTCCGCATTTCGCTTCACTCTCGCGTTCTCTTCATCTTCGCGCATTCGGTTCACCCGTTTTCTCGTGCTTGGACGATTCCGAGTCGGGGCCGAGCGAGCGAGCGGCGATCCCGGCCAGGAGGCGCGAGCGCGTGATCCCGATGCTCGCGTGGCCCGTCGTCCGGTCCCGGACCGATCCATCATATCGCTCTTCCGCCAGAGATAAATGCCCCGCCAGTCCGAGGCGTCCGTCCGCCATTTTGTGACCAATCTATTTCGCGACCCAACTCGCGAGCCACCTCCTCGTTCGCCTTTTGCCATTCACGGTGACGGCCCCTACAGGGAGGTGAATCACCCCTTCTTTCCTGCCCCTCTGGGTGCTATTCCTATAAAAAATATATACGCAGGCCTTGGAATGGACGCGACCCTTACCGATCGAGTCCACCTCATGCCTGGGAGACACCGCGCACGTATGAAAAGTAAACGAAAGAATAAAAGGGGAGATGGGATGGAGAGAATGAGCTCAGCAGAAAGGTAGATTGGAGAGGGGAGAGGAAGGTAGGGAGGGAAGGAATGAGTTGGGAAACAAACAATCGAAAGATAACAGCAGCAGAAAAGAGGAGAAATAATTCCGAAAGTAGAAATTTTGCGTTAAAGAAAAAACGAAAAAAGACGCGGAATACACTTCTTTGCCTGTGATTGCGGGAGGCAGGTTTCTTGCATGAACCGTTCAATTGCAGTGCTATAGCCTGTTCAATCCTCTTCGTTCTTTTTGTTGCTTTTTT
The DNA here is from genome assembly GCF_013339695.2 of Rhipicephalus sanguineus. Lineage (NCBI taxonomy): Eukaryota > Metazoa > Arthropoda > Arachnida > Ixodida > Ixodidae > Rhipicephalus > Rhipicephalus sanguineus. Next base: position 59,807,879 of record NC_051180.1, on the reverse strand, counting down.
TTTCTGTGTTTCGCGGCGTATTTATTGAGCAGCAGCGCTTGGTGCAGTTTCTCCGCGCGATTCAGCAAGAAATGCGACGGATCCTGCCAGCGTTAAAAGGAAATAAAAAAAAAATGCGCGTGCGGGAATGGGGGGAGGAGGAAGAGGAGGCAACGCTGAGACGAACTTAAAACGAGAGAAGGCGGCTACAACGCGTATAGAAGGCTTGCAACCGGGAGAAAACGGAAGGGTTAACGTTTGGAAAAGGAATGGTCGCTTGGAAGCGAATTCCAGGATTTATGTTCTCCGCCAGCCTTCTTCTTCAGTCTGGACTGCCGTTAGAAAGAAGCGAAAGAATAAAAAGAAACGAAGAAAATGTGGCGAGACGGGCGAAAGAACGAAAGCTACGGGGCCACTACGTAGTTCGGCTAAAACGGCAGCCGAGTAAAGCAAAATGCGTGACATTCTGGGATTGATGACGGCCTCGCTTGCTGCTGTTACTAGTGCAGACTCTGCTACTGCTTCGACGACTCAGAGAAATCAGACGGCCTCGTGCCCGAGCTTCCTCTGAATAGAGAGGGAAACAGAAAACGAGAAACAAACCCGAGGTTCGTTTTTTTTTTCGTTTCTCGTTGTTGCGGCATTTCTAGATGGAGTGGTAAAAAGTGAAAGGGGAAACAAAAAAATGGGAATAGAGGGGGGGGGGGGGATGAAGTCGTCTTTCAAGCAAGCGTTCGGATAATGCGAGAGAGACGTCAAGACCTGCCTCTTGGCACTGAGAAATGGTTTGCATATGCGCTGCGCTCGCTGCTCTCGCCCGAAAAGCACACTTCGCGAGCGAGGACGCATGTACATTGTCTTTTATATATATATACACGTCTTTGTTCTTTCAGTTTGCCAACAGGCGCGTGCTCCATCGGTGCATGCCTCACAAGACCGACTGTGCGATCGCGTGTCAAGACGAAGTGAACGGGGCTGGAAGCTGGCGACACTTTTGTGGCCCTGATGAACTTCACCCCCAATTGCGTTCTTTCTCTCTCTCTCTCTCTTTGGAGTGGTAGCACGTCTCAGACTGACATGACAAGCAGCACGTGTGTGATGGGAGCCCTTTCCGTTTTGGTCCTCGTTAGTGGTTTGGTTGGTTTTGGTTTTAACTTTAACGAGTCGTTTCTGTTGCCTCACTTTGAAACAGTGTAGCCATACAGGAACACGTAGCTGTCTCGCTTGCGCCGTAAGAGAGTCAAGCATACTCGTGATCGCACACGGCTTAAATGCGAGTTAAATACAAGAACAACCGTGGCACGTGGGAATGTTAGTTCGTGTACTAGTGCGCGACCTTGCGGGGAAGTCGAAGTCGTAGTCAATGCACGAGTTGCAGTGGCGTTTTAAATCCCGAGCGTGACCACGTTAAGGCTCCTGAGAACTTTTACGACGACGGCGCACTTCCATGAACAAATTCCGAATAGTGAAAGCGAAATGACGAGTGCAGGTTCAAAAAAAAAAGACATCTAGATAAATGTTAGGAACGGTGCCAGCGCAGAATGTCAGTGCAGTCCTTCCATCTCATTGGTGGAACCACTTGGTGAGAGTGTTCTTTCTTTAAATTTAAGATAACAATTAAGTAGTCGCAACATTGAGTGCGTTTTGTTCTTTCGCAAGGCACTGGACAGATGAGGCATATCATAAACCATGGTTCTGTCGTACCTGTTTCATAAAAAGAACATCTGCACAAAATTAATAAATTTGAATGTACGCTACGAGTAACTTCAGTGTGTCAAAATTATTTCACTGTCATACAGTTCACTGTCCGTCAAATCAACACTCGCCGTCAGAAAAATAACGAAGAAAAGGGAAGAAAAAGTAATCAACGCTGATAGTATATCCGAAGGCTTTACTGTCAGTTTTATATTTATATTAGAAGAACTAGCAGGAAAGCTCTGTAAACTTCTAAGACAGCAATGTATAACATGCAAATGTGGCGACATGCACTTTCCTTTTTCTCATAGTTTCCGTGTAAGCGGTGCATCCTCTTATTTAAAAAAAAAAGTAGATCTACAAATGGTACACTCCAACTCATCACGAAATTCCCTGCCTCCAAAAACCCTTAAGCTGTCAGTTTTAGAGCCGACTTCACTGTGATCATGGCAAAGCGGCACCTGTGCGTTACGCGCCACGGAAGCGTTGCAGACTTTCTTGCAGGCCACAAGCCTGACCGAAACTTTGTAAACAGTATAGTCCACGTATGTGTGTGTGTGGTTATCAGTGTATATATCATAATCATCACCCAGCACCGGGAGTAGTATGTCAGGCAAATAGCCAGGCAAACATATCCAGCTTTTCATTGAATCATTTCTCCCTGTCTCTTTTTCTTTTTGCCTGGGACCGTTGTTTCTCATTGAAGATCCATGCAATCGTTACATCTTGCGATTTGACGGCCTGCACAGAAACTGAAAACTACGCAGCCTCTGCGCCTGCTTCTCTTTTTTTGTTTTTTTTTTTTTTTACAGTTCCCGGCGCTCATTTGGCCAGCGTGCAAGACTATCTCCCTACAAGGCACCGAACTATAATCGCCGGAGAAATCTAGTGTGGGTGGGGGGGGGGGGGGGTTGTTAGAGAGAGGATTGGGGGTTGTCAGAAATCATCAATTCCAGATTAATCTCGCGTGTCGTCGCCTCTCGAGCCGAAAGTTTCGGGCGACGCTTGCAAGTGACTTGAGAACTGTGGCTTCTTGTCGACGAGTCCTTCGTATATGCGGAAGTGAAAACACAGCGACAAACACGGCGGCAAACACGAAGACAGTGACACCTCGCGGCGTATCGCTGTCGCTCCTTCATCATCACTCTCTGCCCTCGGTAGCGCCTCTTGTGAGAGAGTATAGATGGGGCGGATGGCAGTTTCTAATTTTAGCCTACGAAGGAGGGAGACCAAACAATGGAACAAGGGGGAAGACGGAGCCGGCGAATGCACTCTTATAGGAGTGTATCAAAAAATATAAAGTTCTTCGGTACAGCGGTCTGGAGAGTACTAGAAATAAAGAGAGAGAGAGAGAGAGAGATAAATTAAACATGAAAAGAAAAGCAAGAAAGGGACAAATTCAGAGTGGCTGAATGAAGCGAAAGGAAAAGCCAAGGAAGTGAAAGAACAGGGTTAAAAACGGGACGAGTTTTAAAAAGAAAGCTGTAAAATAAGAAAGGCTGGCAGCAATTTCTCAATGATCCAACTCCTTCATTCACCCCTCCTCTTTTCGCCGTTCTTTCTTGAGCGCGGCCGCGCACTTGATTTTCATCGTCGCGACTCTCTTTTCAGCAGGGAGCCTGGGTCCCGTGCTGAAGCTGAGAAAGCCGCGTTTTATGACAAAAGAGGAGAGGGGGGGAACTGTCCTCACTTGCGGCGGCGCCGACCGCCGCCGCCACGGGGACTCGTGCTGGGCTCGCGGAGTCGCATCAGAACGCGCACACTCACCCCCTTCAGCCGCTGCTCGTCGGGTGCGGACAAAGCGACAGAAGTTAGCTGCAGTACGGCTTAAGTTGCGAGCTCCAAGAATTCAACTATCTTTCCCATGCCCATACACAATGACTAACCTATCCCGCTTGGGATTGACTGATAGATCTGGATTCCGAGCTTACGTCGGTGTGCAATATTAAGTAGGTGGCGCATACCTGCCATTTAGACAAAAAATATCGACTGAGACTGAAATATATAACACGTTTCACGTTCGCAGACACACATTTCTTTCTGCATTTCCTTTCGTGAAGGGTTGAGCGCAGAAAGGTAGGGGGGTGAGGAGGAATAGTTCCAATTTATACCAGATCAAATCAAATCAAAAAATCATTTCATTTCAGCAAAGAGAAGATGGTGGTGGAAAAGAGCTGCATTACTGCAGCTTGACCAAGCCCGATCCCCTGTGTTACAATTCGACAGTGTACAGCACTGACATATGTACGTGCACAGCTTCATCACCAATCATGAGGACGTCAATAACGATATGTACTCTTCGTTATCATTTGCTTCTAGTCGAAGTAACCACTGTATGGGTTTGTTGGGACTTAAGCTTGGTACCATAATTTAAATCGACAACGAAATAAAAAAATATCCCCGGTAATAATGTCACCTTGGGCTAATATTCATGAGATTAGTTCCCGGAATGTTAAATCAATAAGAAATTAAAAGTGGTTCTTGCGAGAGACGTCGACGTGGAGGGCTCCATATTAGTTTTAACTACTCTGCGTCCTTACCGTCCACAAAAATTGAAATATACGCACACGCGTATTCGCATTCAGGCATCGTAAAGATAAGTTCGCGCCTCGACGGGGACTCGAACCGGCGACCTCGTGCTCAGCAACGCTACGCCGCAGCCGCTAGGGGAATTAGGAAGCGACAGGAAGTACACCCTCGCGTCGCACTGGCGACCGTAACAAAAGGCGTGATCTCTTTTCGACGGAACTGCACCGTACTGGGCTTTTTTAAAACCACGCCGGGTATACGGGGGCACCTCTTCTCTTCGCGTGGCGTGCGGTGTAGACGACCTCGCGCAAGGCGCCCCGCTTGACACCGGGACCCCGCGGCGGCCGCGAATGTCGCGCATATTTTATAACGCAGCGTGTTTTCTGCCGACCGAGAGAGGCTTAAGGAAATGAAGTAAAAAAGAAAGAACCTATCTCGCGCGGAAGAGATATTAGATTGCATCCGTGCAGCCAGGCCAGGAAGAGAGGACCGTAAAATGTTAGAAGGCTCATCACAAAATAAAGAAACATAGAGAAATGAAGAAAACAAGGAAAAACGAGGACTAAAACGAAAAGTAAACAATGGTAAACCTCGGACCCTCCAGTCATGTTTCGTAATGCAATTCGGCCACCCCGTTAGTGCGGTTTTCCTCAAAAAAAAAAAAAAAAAGAGCGTTGCCCGAATTTGTCGCCATTGCGTTATTGCGTTTTGCTTTATATACAAGATAGCGGCGCTTTCTACATGTGCATTACGCGAACCTGTATGATGTTCCTTTCACGCGCATGCATTATTTGTGCAGCAGAGTATGAAACATCGAGGTACTGCGCGCATATATGAAGAAGTTTCAGAATGGTTGTTATACGTAATAGCATAAGAACCTGAGTTGGAGCTGCGAACGCCATAATTTCTGATTTACTCGCGCTGACAATCACGATGTTGCTGGTGAGCTATTGTTATTCCTTTCGCAGGCGTGACCACTTTCCTGGGCCTCTCACTGCAATGAGCGCACGCGCGAATTCGCCGTGCGTTTCTCTTTCTCTCATCCTATTATTTCCCTTTCTTATTTCCATAGAATACTATAGCTATACAGACGCCTTTCTAGTCAACCTCCCTGCCATTTGTTTGTTTTCTCTCTCTCTCTCTATGTTTGAAAGCATGGACATTAAGAAGCCCGATTTCGTCAGCCATTGTGTTTTTCAATGTGCACGGTTACAGAAGCTTGTGTTTCCTGCGGTTTACTTGCATTTGATATCTCGTATATATAGCATCCAGATTTTTTGTAGAAAATTACCTGCGCAAATACTGAATCCTTAATCTCCCTTCGTCGTCTCTTTGGTGCTAACTCTCTTGTCATGAGCACCACTGGCCTGAATTCCGTCTTGGACAATGATGCTGTCCTCATTTGTGCAGTGAGATCCTCTTAAGCTTTATTTAATCCAGTTTTAGTTTTTATGAACCCGTGTACAATGCCAAGTCAAGTAATTTTCGTTTCTTTCACTATGTGATATTTCTTCTGCCTCAATACCTTGCTACTATGACGCAGTAGAAACCTTGTTGTTATTATGTTAATTACATTGGCCTATTTTCCTTTTATTCCCAGCTCTAGTGTCTTGCACCAATCAGTTTGGCTTGTTATCTATCGTTGTTATTTTCGCACTGGTTTTTCCGTACAGAATGTCCTGACGCAGTCTTCACCTATGGGACTAAATTCTGCAGAACTAGACACCAGTAAGCTTACTGCACCATTAGTATACTCCGATCCTGAAAAACGTTTGCTGGTCCCTCTTTCTTCATCACTGTAACTTTGTATCCTAGCTAACTGAGTGCGTACGTTATCTCAGACATAAACGGTCCACAATATAGGAAAAGAGACGCCTGCTTATCTCGTATGCCCACGTGTTCACCAGGCGTTACGACTGATAAGTATCTTTAATGGCATTTGCTTTTCGCTTTCGCCACAGGCACCCAGGCCTGCTTAATACAGAAATTGGTTATGGAATCCACGGGAGGCACGGGCGTGCAGAAAGCGCATAATAACACCCTCCGATGCTTTCAGGTGGCGTGCGTCAAATGGGATAGGCCTTTCCTGCAGCTTTTCCATCATCACTCGCCCCACCAGCCCCCTCTCCCTAGCCCTCGGTCGTAATAGCGATAGAAATATTCCTAACCCTACACGCGCTCTCTTCATATTGCTTTTATTTCCAATGAGCGAATGACGCCTAGTGACTATGAGTCATCACGACGCGTTAATATATTGCCTTAGGGGTATAAAAATGTGTTCCCTGCTTATATACGCTCAATTAATCTACCGTTTTCCAACCTCGAAAAAGAGTAAGGTACGAAAATAAACTAGCGGAAATATCACGCGATTTGCGCGTCATAATGCGGCTACAAAACACACGTGTAAGCACATTCGCCCACGTCGTAACCACATTCGCGTTCTAATCGACGTTGCTAACCCGTTGGTTCGCGCAAAAATAATAATGCATTTCCTGCCGCAGAAGTAATGGCCAGTATAGCTAGAAATGGCTTTGCGCCAAAACTCATTTCCTCTCTTGCACTTAACCCGTAGCTGTCACTTCCTGATTGTAAATCGTGCTGTTTTACATGGCTCCCCCTGCCTTTCGTTCATGCGTTAGCGCAAGGATGTCACGCAACGCCTCTCTGCATAATATAGTGTGCTGCTGCAAACAAACCGATATGAAATATTCTAGGCAGGTCACTTTATCAACTGTCCGCGGTTACCTCAATATTAGAAAACAGAGGCGCGCGCAAGGGCATCGCGAGAAAATCCGCCGGTAGGTCGCAGACCCTTCCAGTGACAGCCGTAACCGCGTGATAACCGTTTGTCAAGATCTCTAACTATCAATCTCGACAGTCTTCCTCTTCTTTTTTTTTTTCATATCGTATTACCGCTTCAGGGGAATGGATCCATCACGCATACCGCCAACAAGCTTCTAGCTCCAAAAACACTTTTCTCCATGGTGTTATTTTCGACTGAATACTCGCACTCAGCGGTTCAATCTTGTAGCGTGGGGATAGACACGATCGCCGAATGCAATTTCGAAGTGGAAGCGAACCACTCGGTTAGCTGCAGCTCAGGCGCTCAAGGTAAACACGGAAGAAATCTTAGTTCCAATAGCTTTGAACGAGGCGGTCAAACAAGGACCTCGAAAGGGAAAACCGCGGATTTACGGACACGAAAGCAACTGGTTAGGTTATCGTGGTTCAAGACGTAGTACAAGCCGAGCTGAACATTGAGTGGGGCCAGTCGCCTATGTTGAAAGATTGGTATATAGATATGTAACAGTAAACTTTCCATGTTGTATGCTGGATCCATTCAAGAACTCAGGTGCAACCGGTGCCTTATTTGTGCGCCAACATCTCCCTATAAAATATCAGTTAAAAAAAAGTATCTTTCAACATAATTTCATGGTGATGGTTTGTAAAAATATTTACATGTTTACCTTGGAACATGTCCCGATCATCTATACGATTTCATCTATACGGGGACGGGTTCTGTCTGTATGGCTGATCGGGTATGGTCGATGGTACGGGGTCCGTATGTTGCTTTTCTCGCAAAATCAGACTGCTTTAATAGCTAACAATTCACCCTTTTTGCCGACAGTAAACAGGGAACAGGTGTTGAGTATTAACTCCGTGC